>NW_022437117.1:1137200-1176254 GCF_009761245.1 Sapajus apella
AAAAAAAAAAAAAAAAAAAAAAAAAAAAAAAAAAAAAAGATAAAGAGAAATATCATCAGTTGCTTATTATTATTGTCACTTTCTATTTAAGGTCTCTATTAATGTTCTTAAAAATAACATACTAACATTATTTATTTCAACAATGCCCTCACATAACAGCATTTTTACTACTGTACTGATATAAACATAAAAGCATCAGATTTAAAGTACAGTCATGAGCCGCATAATGACATTTCTGACCACGACTGACAGACTATACAACAGTGATCCCATAAGATTACAACGGAGGTGAAAAATTCCTATTGCCTAGTGACATCTTGATGGTCCTGACCCTGTGTAGGCCTAGGCTAATACATATGTTTGTGTCTTAGTTGATTTCTTTTTCTTTTCCTAAGAGACATGGTCTTACTCTGTTGTCCAGGCTGGGGTACAGTGCCATAATCACAGCTAACTGTAAGCTCAAACTCCTGGGCTCAAGTGATCCTCCCTCCTTGGCCTCCCAAAGCACTAGGACAACCATGCTTGTCTAAATCTTTTATTTTTTTGTTTTTGGCAGAGATAAGATCTCGCTATGGTGCTGAGGCTGGTCTCAACGTCCTAGCCTCAAGCAATTCTCTCCTCTGGGCCTCCCAAAGCACTGGGATTACAGATATTGAGCCACTGCACACAGCCTACATCTTATTTTTAACAAAGCAGTTCAAAACTAAGAAACCACTAAAAACTTTAAAAATAGAAAAAACCTTATAAAATAAGGATATAAAGACAGAAAAGAGTTTTGGACAGCTGTACAATGTATTATGTGTTTCAAGCTAAGAGTCCAAACGGTTTTTAAAGTTTAAAAGTTCATAAAGTAAAAATGTTACAGTAAGGTAAGCTTAGTTTATTATTGAAGAAAGAAAAATATTTTTTATACATTTAGTGTAGCCTGAGTGCACAATGTTTATAAATTCTATATGAGTGTACGGTAATGTCCTAGGCCTTCACATCCACTCACCACTCACTCACTGACTCACCCAGAGCAACTCCAGTCCTGTGCCTCCATTCATTGTAAGAGCCCTATCCAAGGGTACTGTTTTATCTTTTATGCTATTTTCACTGAACCTTTTCTATGTTTAGATACACAAATAGTTACTAGTGTGTTATGATTGCCTACAGTGTTCAGTACAGTAACATGCTATACAGACTTGTAGCCTAGGAGCAATAGGCTATACCACATAACTTAGGTGTGTAGTAAGCTACACCATGCAGGTTTATCTAGGTGCACTCTAGGATGTTCACACAATGACAAAATCACCTAACATTGCATTTCTCAGAATGCTTCCCCATTACTTTTTTTTTTTTTTTTTGAGATGGAGTTTCACTTTTCGTGCCCAGGTTGGAGTGCAATAGTGTGATCTCAGCTCACTGCAACCTCCACTTCCCATGTACACGTGATTCACCTGCCTCAGCTTCCTGAGTAGCTGGGATTACAGGCACCTGACACTACACTGGGATAATTTTTTCATAATTTTAGTAGAAACGGGGTTTCACCATGTTGGCCAGGCTGGTCTCGAACTCCTGACCTCAGGTGATCCACCCACCTCGGCCTCCCAAAGTGCCGGGATTACAGGTGTGAGCCACTGTGCCTGGCCCGCTTCCCCATTATTAAGTGAGGCATGACTGTACTTGGTTATAGGTATTTTGAAAATATGTTCAATAAGTAATATTTTAAATGTTAACAATAATACTTAAGAGATATTTATCATCAAATTGCACAATCAATATATATTCACTAGTAATAAATGACCTATTTCAAAGTACATCATTCTATAATTAGATTTAAGTAAAATATTCATTGCCTCTGTAAATCACAGCAACCTATTTTTTAAATATTCAGAAGAATAAATAACTAAAGATTAGAAGCTTAAAATGAATTTACCATGCATTATAGACTAATAACATGTCTCCCTCTTATGGTCTTCATGAAAAAGTATGAGTCTAGAACAAAAGTTCTAGGGTTATATGATTTGAGGAATTTCTAGTTTAAACTCTTCATTTAACTAATGGTGCAATCTGGAAAATTAATTGATTTCCAAGATATTTGTTTTATTTTATAATGTGTTTTTTCTTGTTTTACTGTTAAATTATATCACATGATATAGACATACTTCCCACATTTTTTAAGTCATGGAAGCTTAGATACCTTAGGCTGTGAAGGATAAAAATCAACAACACAGAAAAGAGCAATGATAATCTGTTGCCCAGGTGCCTTAAAATTCTGAATATTACCTTAACTATTATATAATTTAATTTATACATTACTGGAATTTTTCTCTCATAACTTTAGAAATCATATCAATTTTATATTTATTTACAGAAATTCTCTGGTTTTCTTAAATGTCAAACTATGTCACTGGATCTTTTTAACTGTAGATAAACATACTAAATATTAATTTGAATGTGTTCCCATAGACTAAGAAAATTATTTTAAACTAGAAAACAATAATGTTCCCCACCCCTGCCCAATAAAATAGGAATACCGACCATATATCTTCGCTTAAAAAGGCATTGCTTCCCAGCTTATCTAACAGCAAGGATATATTAAATTATTTTTAGTTAAGAGGTAGGGTTTTTGCTTGTTTTTTAACTTTACTCAGCATATGTAAAAACCAAGAAAACATCAGTAAAACATTGCTCTGGCCAAAAGTATTTCTTCCTTGAATTCAGTAGAGGGCGCTGTGACACTGGCTCACCCAGATACACTCATGGCGTTACTCTTCAACAAACAGCAGTAGATATTTTTCATATTTGTAGATTTTTAAAAAGAAAACTTACCTAGTCACAAAATGGATGAATAATTTATTGAAAAATAAAACAAAACACTATTAGAACATCAACTTCTTAACACAATTTCTCATTCCCAGTCTTCGCTAGAGAAACTCGCCTATCATCCCTTTCATTCTGTATTGTTTTCTTACCAGTCAGTTGAATAATGAATGCATCACTTATGCACTCCACTGAACCATCTGTACGCTTTGTTAGAGGGCATAATTTTTAGATAAACATGTATGTACAAACATACCGAAAATGAAGAAAGCATGCCTGATCTGAGCTGCCTGGCACTCACCTGAGACGCTGCCTTCTCAAAGCCATCTGGGTTCAGGGAAGGCATGATGTGAATGCGGGTGCTGTGGATTAGGTTGACAATTGTCTCGTTCCCCTTCTGGTATTCATTGCATAGGTACTGGGCCAAGAAAATGAGCAGTTCCCGTCCAACAGCCTCATTTCCATGCATATTCCCAATGTATTTAAATTCTGGCTCACCTGAAAGATCAACAGTAGATAGTATGGAGATGTTTTCTGTGACATACAGGGCCAAATATATTGTATACCTACAAATGTATTATGAATACCTGATGGTTTCTTTTTCCTCCAGCAGTGATGTCTTTAAAAAAAATCTACCTTAGATATTAAAATACCCCTTCTATCCTTCTATTCCTCACTTCCCAGCTACCCACCCATGATGGACTGAATTGTATTCACCCAAAATTTATATGTTAAAGGTCTAACATCCAATGTGACTGTATTAAGGAGGTAATTAAGGTTACATTAAGTTGTAAGGGTGGAGCTCTAATTCAACAGGACTGTCGTCTTTATAAAGAGACGAAGAGACACCAGAGACCGTGAGAGAACACAGTGAGAAGCCTGCCACCTGTAAGCCAGGAAGAGAGGCCTCGCCAGAAACCAACCTTGCTGGCACCTTGATCTTGAACTTCTAGCCTCCAGGACTGTGAGAAAACAAATTTCTATTGTTTAAGCCAGCCAGTCTGTGGGTATTTTGCTATGGCAGTCTGACAAGACTAATACACCATTTTACCCACAATAACTCATAATAATACACTATGTGCCTCCTCTTAAACACTGTGCTTTGCATGTTTTCTTATTTAATCCTGACCAAACATCTATCAATAAATATTATTATCCAACTTCATTTGGCAGATGAACAAACTGAAGTTCAGGCTGCTTAAGAAGACTGCCCATAGTCATACGGCCTGTGACGCCAGGATTCAAATGCTGGTCTTCTGGTTTACTTAAAAGTCTGTGTTTTTGTTTTTTGCTTATCATAGTGATTAAGAGGAGCCAGACTGCATGGGTTCAAATCCTAGCACCAATTCTTACTGTCTGGGCTTGGGCAACTTACTTCAGTTCTCTGTGGCTCTGTTTTTCCATCTAAAAAATAGAGATAACAATAGTTGCTAGCCCATAAGGAAGGTTCCTATAAGAACAAAATAAAATAATGAATGTAAATGCTTAGAACAGTGCCTGGCAAACATCAAGTGCTATGTGTTTCGTATAATTATCTTTAATATTATTATTACATCACATTAGCTTGTCATTGTGAAGTTCCTTGCCATACACGATCTAATTTTCTCTTCACAACGGCCCACTAAAATGTGTAAGGCATATATTTTTTATTATTCTTATGGTATAAATGCAGTCCAAAGAGGGTATATTCTGCTGAAGGGCTCAGAATACTAACAACAGTCACTGTTGCCCATTTGTGAGACTCTCCTTGTGTTTTAGGAAGAGTAATGAAATTGCAGAACGTAGCAGCAAAGTGATCTTAATTAACCCAGTTGTTCTGCTTGTTTCAGCTTGCATGCATCCCGTGGGCCCAATTTCTGCAATAGAAAGGATTCTCCCATTTACAAAACCACTAACACTGCCGGCTCCTGGTATAAGAAAGGAAGTTGGAGTTATTTTTCTCCTGGAAATATGTTAACTAAACATTCTTTGCATGAGATTCCTGAGTATCTGATTTAAGTGACTATTCACCCCAGAAAACTATGTCCTTGTGGTGACCTCTCAGCGTGAGCTTATGCTAATCTTAATCTAAGGATCAGGTGGGAGCAGGATCAGGGCTATTTATACCCACCTCAGTTTTCACTTTGAGGGAGAGTCTCTAATAAAACTATCCCAAGGGACTTGCCCAGACAGTATGAGGAGAGATGAGGAGGTGTGAGAAGGGATGTTCTCTTGACTTCTGATTTCAAAGGTCATAATAACCTTCTTCCTTTCTGTAAACTCATGCAGTTTATACCTTCATTTACTGGATGTATTCATTTGATTGAGGCACAGGAGAAACTGCAGCAGCCCATTAGAGAGAGTGAACAAGTAGCCAGGGGAAGATTAGACGGCGGCTTCACAAGGTTTTTTGAGAAGATTGCGCTAAGGAGGCATTTTGATCTTGCTGTCTTCCCCAACGCAACTTCGAAGCTCCACATCACTCAATAAATCTTGACCCACCACCGCTAATTACACTGAAAATTTTTATGACTTATCAGAGTTTAAATCTTTTTTTTAATCACTTAAAGAAAAAACAACAAACCCTTAGTCACTAAGCCAACTTTGCCCCAGGTGTCTGGTTTAGCTAGCACAGTATCTTTTGTATGAGTTTGAATGCTTTGGGATAGAGCACGCTCCCCTCACTCCTGCCGCAGGCTGCACCGTTCCCTCTCGCTGCGTTACTCATTTATGTTTGCAACTCCTGATTTTCAGACTCAGAACACGCACGACATGGTTTCTCTCCAAATCTGCAGATTTCTCTCAGGCAAAATCTCCCCCAATATATAATGACAATAACAATGCTTTAGGTTGAAGTGAAGACAGGACCACAAAGTTCATTATATTGAAGATATGAAAGTATGGGGGGAAAAATGCAAGCCACAGATGACAGCAAAAGAAAAGGCAAGTGTATCTCTAACTTCTTCTGTCCTCAGGAATAAATTAGATCACCATATAATGTTATCACCAGAATACAGAAGAGCAATGTTCCTTTAAGCCAACTGATATGACTGGTGAGATGGGGAAGAGCCGCATTGTTTAAATACAGCCTTTCTTGGACATACATGTGAATCCCAGGGTCAGACACTATGTCAGATGCAAAAGCAAATATGTCAGCATTCCTAAACTGAAGGAATGTAGAGTCTGGAAGAAGACTCAGACATGCAATGGACGATGTTCAGGAGTGAGGCAACAGTGAAGGAATGTTGGATCTATAAACTGCTTCAAGGTTCCAAACTGGGATATTCCCTCCAACCCTCTGGCCTCTGTCCGGCTCTTTTCTCTCCCAAAGCCACAGTTTTCTTTTTAAAACACAACCCTCCTCAGGTCACCTCCACCTAAGAACCCATCAGGAACTTCCCCTTTGCTTTCATGATAAAGACCAAAATTCTCTACATGATCTTTAGCCTCGACGTGGTTTGGCCTGGTGCTTCTCGCCTCCTGAGGCACAGCTGTTTCCTCCTGTGTTTCAGTCATGCTTCCTTCAGCCGCGGGGCTTGTGCCTATAATGCTCTCTGCTTCACACATGCACACATTTTATCTGCACATCCTTCTCAGTGTGGCTAAATACAGCTTCCTCGAAGTATCTTCAGTCTAGGTGGAATTCCTTTATTATTTTTATTTTCGTTTATTTTTATTTACTTAATTTTTTTTTTTTTTAGGCAGAGGCTCACTCTGTCACCCAGTCTAGAGTGCAGTGGCACAATCATGGCTCACTGCAGCCTCAACCTCCTGGGCTCAGGTGATCCTCCTACATCAGCCTCCTGAGTAGCTAAGGCTGTGGGTGCGCACCACCATGTCCATCTAATTTTTTTGTAGAGGTGAGGTTTTGTCATGTTGCCCAGGCTGGGTTTGTTATTACTACCTCAGTTTGAAAATATACATTCATAAATGTAGTTGTTTGATTAACCCCTGTCTCGCTCAGACTGTAAGGTCTATTAGTCCTCGGATGGGATCTATTTTAGCTCACTATTGTGTCACCTGTGCCCCCACATAGAGTCTGGAACATAGTAGAGGCATGATAAATATCAATTCAATAAATTTTTGAGCAAATGAGTAAACGAATGGCCTTGCTTTTCAATCCCATCCTTGCAGCAGCGTGGCTGAGAGTAGTGCTTGCCCTTGAGACAGAGGTGCAGCTGCAGACGCTTGAAACCCCTACTGGAACTATGAAGGGAATAAAGGAGTAACTGAAGGGGGCTTGAGGCAGCTTCAAGGAGGCTGCACCCCAGGTGGAATATCAGGATGCCTCAATGGCTCGCTGCTCTAACCAGCATCCCCAGGTAGGAATGGAAACTCTTCTTTGGGAAGGAAGGCAGCAGTATTGTGAACAGCTGATTTCCCAAATCTCCAGGGTCACCACAAAGCCTCTCCAGGTGAGCAGCTCCCCGAAGCTATTTTTATTGTAAAGCCTTAACAACAGATTCTGAAGAAACTTTCCCTTCAGAGTCCTTAGTACAGAAATAGCAATAAAATTGAAGACTTTAGATTTTGAATGGCCCTCTCTGAGTCAATACATTCTTTACCTTACACTTTTTTTTAAGCAAAGCAGTGACAGCTTTTCATCATCAATTTTCCTTTCTGCATAAATGGATGACGTTTGCCTTCCTGTTTATGGTGTTTACATAGAAGAACAAGCCCCAGGTTTAACAGGTTGCAGCTGCCAGGTACGGGGATCCGGCTGTAATGTACACGTCCCTGTGCGTTAGCTCATCTCTCTCCTAGCAACGGGGCAAAGGCAGCGTGAAGCACTGCCTTCAGGACACTGGGGATGGTTGTTTTTACATTCATCTTGTTTTCTTCACTAATTTATTTTCCTTTTTACACAGTAATCTTGAGTTCCTGATCTTGCAATTGAAGAATCATCATATTTGCACAGATTTGCACTTTAGGCTCAGCAAGCAGCTTTTCCCCATTGCATCAATTTTCCCACAATTTCATGTAAAAATGAGGCTTCCAGTTACTTCACATGGCACACGATCATCAAGCCATTATTAAAAGACGATCACTTCATAAACCAAATAATCCAGCCTGGCTGGGCCGAGTTTCTATCTTTTTCCATCTATATCACAGAACAACTAATGTACCTGGTTGGATTTGCATTCTCGTCAGAATAAAATAAGAATAAATTCTAAGCTTTAAAAATATTCACAGTTTTAATTAAGGCAGAAATAGCTGCATAAATTCCAAACCAGAGCAGAAAAATGATTTTAAGTCCAGACTTGTAACTCTTATTTTGCCCTAATTTGTAGTAATATGATTTGAAATAGCTAAATCAGTAAAAATCAGCTTTAAAGAAGTTTCTTGCCTCAAAAATAAAATATTACTCTTTTACACTCCAGAAACCCACATCCACGTGGGTGAAATTTGAAAATGGAGGCAAGTTAGCAATGTTCCCAAATGATAAAAGAAATTTATGTCTTAAAGTCACCAGAGAGCACTAAAGCAGAAGTCCACAGGTCAGTAGGGTAGGCATGAGAGAAATCAAGGCTGGCGCAGTGGCTCACGCCTGTAATCACAGCACTTTGGGAGGCCGAGGCGGGTGGATCACCTGAAGTCAGGAGTTCGAGACCAGCCTGGCTAACATAGTGAAACCCTGTTTCTACTAAAAAATACAAAAAATCAGCTGGGCATGGCGGTGCGTGCCTGTGGCACCTGCAATCCCAGCTACTTGGGAGGCTAAGGCAGGAGAATCACTTGAACCCAGGAGGTGGAGGTTGCAGTGAGCTGTGATTGTGCCATTGCACTCCAGCTTGGGCAACAAGAGAGAAACTCTGTCTCAAAAGAGAAATGGAGGGAGGGTTGAAGGAAGGGAGGGAGGGAGGGAGGGAGGAAAGAAGGGAAGAAAGGAAGGAAGAGAGGAAGAAAGGAAGGGATCGAATAAAAAGACAAAAGTCAAAATAATATTGTCTTCTATTCCCATGAAAAGAAAATTTACTTTCACTCTGTTATTTGGCCCCATGATCAATCTGTCTAACTATCTAGTATTTTCTTTTCTTTTTGGAAATAACAGGCTGATCACTAGGTACAGTAATTGAAGAGATAATTTGAAGACCGCTTTCAAATCTTAGAGCCAATTATACAGTGGCCTTCATATAGGAAGACAACAGCAGAGGGAAAATATCCAACGGGAAATGAAATAACAAATGTGAATGTGGGTTGTAAATTGTGAAATTCTATGTAAGAAGTGGAGCATCATTATTTAGAAGGAAAAAAAAAGTAGGTTAAGGGTATTTTAAGAAAGAACTTGATTATAGTAACAGAATTCTCTCATCTTTTATCCTGAAAATAGAGAAGAAACTCACACTGGGATGAATCTATTCTTCCTCCAACATCAAATTTTTTTCCAAATATAGGTCCACTAATTCATTTGGAAGTTATATATTTAACTCACTGATTACATAATTCTTGGAGCTGGTGACAATTTGAAAATACATGTTCTAGGTACATGTAATAAACATACTGCTGAATAACAATAGTGTAATATCCACAGATAAAACCCCATTTTTCAAAGATACCATGATAAAATGTGCACATAAGCAGTGATTTTGAAAAGCAGACACACAAATGGCTATATAAGCCTCACAATCACTGCACTGATTTGATTTACAAACTGCTATGCAGGCAAGTTGGAAACATCTTTGGAATCGATGGGCCTTTCCATCAATGACCCTCCCTCAGTGGTAAAACTGGGGTTAAAACAGTAGTGCTACTTATTGTTTCCCCTTGTTTGACATTCTAACCTATTATAGCCCGTAAATCATTCTTGCAGAAACTGAACGCTGCAAGCTTCCTGGACCTCATCAATAAGAACATCATTAATTGGCTCATGTTTTGGCATATTTTAGCAGCCTAAAAATGCTGGGCATATTCCTAAAGGAAATGCAAGTCTCCATAGGTCCAGTAAACAACACGAGGGAGTAATACACTTATAAAAATAGATTCCTCGTTTACAGTAGAAAGAAGGAAAAGTAAAGAAAGAAGTGAGAAAAGGAAATCAAAAAAAGGCAAAGGAACAAAAAATGATTGCAAAAGAAATGACAGAGTATAGAAGCATCATATTCTCTCCTCTTGCTTCTTACTTACTTCAGAGTGAAATTTAGAAAACAACCAAATCAACGTATCTTAAAAGTGAAATCTCACTTCATCTGATTTTTAATGGGCAGTCAAGATGGAATATATTATAGAATTATTCTGCAGATAGATATTACAGAATCATTTTGTAATATTAATTATGCATTTGCTATTAATCTTAAATTTTAAAGTTATCTTACATATGACATCTAGAATATTTCTAGTAAAATTCTAATGGAAGAGAGAGGGGTGAGCAAAAGAATAGAAGGTATTTCCAGCTTCACAATTTTATAAAATAATGTCAGAGTTCCAATGTTAGCAGAAATCCTTTTACTTTCTGAAATAAAAGTATTTGATGCCTTCATAAAAGAAAGCTAGAAACTTTTTACAAATATCCCATACACAGTGGTGTGCTGGTAAATGTTTCACACGCAGATCTAATTTGTAGCATTGCCTATTTCCATGGTGTAAATACTGTCACCCTGGCCAGTCTGAAGCTACCAATATGTGGTCCTTGGCTCACAAATTTCCTGAAAATTAAAAAAGCTCTCATAAGCTAGTAAAAGCCTAATCCAACCTACTACTGCATGTGGGGAGCAATTATTTGGGATAGACAGCTTCTGGATTCTCCAAAGGTTCTCCAAAAGGGGAAACTGAGGTCTAAAAATCTGAAGAATTTTGAAACACATTATAAGAAATATAATGAGGCTATAAGCCGGGTACAGTGGGTACAGTGGCTCATGCCTATAGTCCCAGTGCTTTGGGAGGCCAAGGCAGGCAGATCAACTGAGGTCAGAGTTTTGAGACCAGCCTGGCCAACCTGGTGAAACCCAGCCTCTACTGAAAAGAAAAAAAAAAAATTAGCTGGGCATAGTGGTGCACACCTGTAGTCCCAGCTACTCAAGAGGCTGAGGCAAGAGAATTGCTGGAACCTGGGAGGTGGAGGTTACAGTGAGCCGAGATCACACCACTGCACTCCAGGCTGTATAACAGAGCAAGACTCCATCTCAAAAAAAAAAAAAAAAAAAAAAGAAAGCAAAATTAGGCCTCTACTCTGTTTCTTTTCTTTTTGTTTCATTTCATGCTAAGATAATTAAAAGAAGCTTTTATTTTGTGCAGGCTTTTTTACCTTATATTAATATAGAGCTGTTTCCAAAGCAATGCATCATTATCAATTCAACTTGGGGGAAGGAAGAGTAAGAAGGCCAAGGGACATTGTTTTGCCTGAATCAGTTATCCTAGCAGTTACTGACTCACAAAATTGTATCACCCTTTGCCCTAAATATTAGCCATAATAAATCAACGAAGAAAATTTACTTTAACCTATTACATAATTTTTCTAACATATTTGTCAGCAATAATATCAGATATTCAAAATTCCTTCTGCTCTCTCTATCGTCCTGTCCTACAAGACTATCTTCACAATAAAAAAGACAATATCATCTCTGTTCCTATTCATAGAAATTCATCATTCAAAATTCACAGAAATAAATTATTTAAAATTAGTAACAAAAAACACCTTATTAGAAGAATAAGAAGAAGCAGCTACCTATGAAAGCCTATAGAATCAGAAAAGCCTTTGACTTGTGGCCAGGCACAGTGGATCATGTCTGTAATCCCAACACTTTGGGAGGCCAAGGCAGATCACATGAGGTCAGGAGCTCAAGACCAGCCTGGCCAACATGGCAAAACCCCATCTCTACTAAAAATACAAAAAATATCTAATCCCAGCTACTCCAGAGGCTGAGGCAGGAGAATTGCTTGAACCCAGGAGGCAGAGGTTGCAGTGAGCTGAGATCATGCCACTGTACCTCCAACCTGGACAACAGAGCAAGACTCCATCTCAAAAAAAAAAAAAAGAAAAGGAAAAGAAAAACCTTTGACTTGTTTAAGAACATTGTTAAGTGAGCACAGAGAAGTTTTAATATACAAATCACATAAGGCAGAGATTGTTTTAATGATTTGGTTTCATGATTTGAAATCTTTCTGTAGATATTCATCACCAAAAGGACCAGTAATTTTTTTAATGCTATAATAGTTATTGGCTACATCAAATGCTTATCAATATGCCTTTGTGCACTTATTCACTGAAGAGGGCTTTTGGACCTTAAAGCATCTTTTAGAATGATTAGCTTCTACTTATCTTAGATAACTCTCTCAGAAGATTCTGCGGTTTTTCACTAATATTCTTATCAAATAAAATAAGATAAATTGGAAAGACAAATTTGTCTAAGAAGTTAAGCACAAAACAGAGGTAACTGAAGTGACACTAGAAGCAATGGAAAGAAAACATGAATGTACCTGACTTATGGCAGTGACTATGATTCAAGTGAATCAATTTTGCTGATTCTCTCATTAACATATTTTATTGTGATTTTTATATCTATTTTGGAAAATAATTTCCATGAGGAGTTCATTTCATAGGTTGAGAAGAAAAGTTAGGGGGCAGCATCAAGTTTCCAAAGGTCGAAAGTTCTCCAACTTTTCCAAGGTTGTTTGTGAGGACGGATTTGGTTTGTTCTACAAAACTCCAGAGGAAAAATCTACAGTCAGTAACTAGAAGGTACAGAGACAGTGCACAGCTGAAGAACAAATTTTCCTTCAGTTAGAGCTATTGAAAGATAGAATGGTTGGGAAGTCATTAATTCCCATAGAAGCAGAAAGGTATCTAAGAGACAAGCTGTGGAGGCTGGGCTAGATAATCTCTTAAACAGCTGCCGATTCTAGAGAAGCAGGGCTGTATCTTTTGCTTAACAAACTACTGGTATTCAAGTTTCTAAAACTGTCCTGTACAAATCATGGTTGTCAATAAATGTCAATGACAATTTTGATAGTTCTCTAGAACAAAAAGAAAACTGTAGATCATCATACTGAACTAAGACAGGATTATAAAAATTAATGGAAAAACTTTAGTCCATTTCCTCAGTCATTGTTCTTTATGCCCATGAATGAACAGCTCATCCTTTCATATAGACAATGAGTAAAATTAAGGTCATCAGAACCTGTGTGGGTGGAGAATGTCAAACACTTCTTGTAGACACAGATAAATGAAGGAGAAAAACGTCAATTTACTAATCCACAGATATCATGGTAGTAGCATTAACTACCTAAAACAAAATCAAGAATATAAAAACTTACTTGAATGATCTGTTCCCAGAAGATCTTTGGAACATTTTTTTATTCTCTCAAAAGGAAAATAACTCAAAAGTCAAGTAAATTTGTCAAAACATCTTCAGGATGTTATTTTTTTCAACATCATCATGAAAGACTTTCGATGTTGAACAGGCACTAGTTCCAGAAGGAGTAGGCCACACAATAGAATCTTTGAAGGAGAATAAAGGAGCAAATGGAGCTTTCTGAGTCATTCTGCATGCCTGCACCTATGGAAAAACCAGAAGCCATCTATCCCAAATAATCGCTCTACATATGCAGTGGTGGGATGGGGTAGGCTTGTAATGGCTTATCAAAGCCTTTTTTAATTTTCAGGGAATTTGTGAGCCAAGTGACCTCATGTTGGTAGCTTCAAATCGGCCAAGGTGGGAGTATTTATACCATGGAAATAGGCAGTGCTACAAATCAGAGCTCATTCTAAAACATTTACCAGCACACCACTGTGTATGGGGTATTTGTAAAAAATTTCTAGCTTACTTTTGTGAAGGCATCAATTGCTTGCATTTCAAAAAATGAGGACATTTCTGTTAATATTGAAACGCTGACATTATTTTTTATAAACTTGTGAAGGTGGAAATTCTTTTCCTTTGCTCACCTCTCTTTCTTTACTTAGGATCTTAACAGGAAAGCCAGTATCTAGACAGTGATGAGTCTCTTGTGAAAGGACAGGGCTAGTCTGGGTCTCCCTCCAGGAGATCATTCCACAATAAGACAGTCATGAAGTATCTCCGTTTGTTGAAAATTTGTAAAGAAAATTGAGGCTGGCTGTGGTGGCTTATGCCTGTAATCCCAGAACTTTGGGGAACCAAGGTGGGAAAATCACTTGAGCCTAGAAGTTTGAGACCAACTTGGGAAACATGGTGAAACTCGGTCTCTACAAAAGTTTTAAAAATTAGCTGGGCAGGGTGGTGCATACCTGTGGTCCCAGCTATTCAGGAGCCTGAGGTGGGAGGATCGCTTGAGCCTGGGAGGTTGAGACTGCAGTTAGCCATGATCACGCCACTGCACTCAGCCTGGATGACAGAGTGAGACCCTGTCAAGAAGAGAAGGAAAAAAAGAAAGAAAGAGAGAGAGAGAGAAAGAAAAGAGAGAGAGAAAGAAAGAAGGAAAGAAAGGAAGGAAGAAAGGAAAAAAAAAAGAAAGAGGGAGGGAGGGAGGGAAAGAGAAGGAAAGAAGGGAGGGAGAGAGGGAGGGAGGGAGGGAGGAAGGGAGGGAGGGGAAGGAAAGAAATTGTGCTGACTTACATCAGTCTAGGTCAAATGATTTGTGGAGCTTCTTAAACATATAGCTTTCTCAACCCTATGGGGCCTGAGCAGCTGTATTCTGAACGGGGTCTAGAGGTGATTCTGATGCCAGAGCAAGACTGAGAAGGAATGATTTGGGAAGAAGGCACTGGGAAAAGTCTAGTAATTGGGAGGGATGCAATGATGCCAGCAGACTGGTGGGAATTTCAACAGCTGAGGGCCATGGAGGTACTAGCTGAGTGGGGTGATGGTTCTTAACAATTTGTGGGTCATGGGATTTTTTGAAAATTCAATGTAAACAAAACTATGAATGATCTTCCCCTACATTTGCAAAAAAAAAATTCACAAAAATGTACAAAGATTTTACAAATTTAAGGAAACTTATTCCGGACATTTATAGGTCAGAATCAGAAAACGGAAACAAGAGCCACAATAAATATCAACATATGCCTATACACAGGTTCATTTTCTTTTTTATTGGTCTATCATAGTTGTACATAGGTACATAATTATACATACATGGGATATTTTGATACATGTATACAGTATGCAATGATCGAATCTGGGTAATTAGGATATCCATCACCTCAAACATTTATCTTTTCTTTGTACTGGAAACATTGCAATTCTTCTCTTCTAGCTATTTTGAATTGCATGATCAATTATTAGCAATTTACCTATGGTAGTGTTGAATTCTAAAACTTATTTCTTCTGGCTAACTGTGTCCATTAACTAACTTCTCCTCATCCCCACCTTCCCTTCCCAACCTCTGGTATCTATCATTCTGCTCTCTCTTTCCAGTTTAGCTCTTACATACATGTGAGAACATGCCATATTTGTCTCTCTGGGCCTACACAGGTTTGTTTTCTGATCCCAGACAAATAGGAGACTTTTATATGCCCTTCCTTACTTCAGGAGGACCAAACTGGAATGGTGGCAATATAGTATTATTTAAAAAAACAAAAACAAAAATGAGGGTTTGGCGGTTGTTTGTGGCTTAGGTGAGACAAACTTGGGTTTGATTTCAAAATTAACGTTGTACATTTAACCTTGAACAAATAACCCCTAGCCTTGGTTTTCTTTTCTGTAAAGTGTCTTATTAAAACCTCTTCTGCTGAGTTGTTGAGAGGATTATATGTGAAATACACAGATGAGACATTTTGCATCATGCCCAACTAGTGGGTAGCTAATCAATGGAAATCATATTGCCCATTATTATTACCCATACTGGTAACAATAATGAAGATGATCTTCCCTATTGGAGACTTAGAAACTTCCAAAACGAATATTAGGAGCCCCTGGGATCGTTCAAAAAGCAACGGAACCTAAATAGGTTTGGAAAATTAAGCAATCCCTCCAGGAATATATTGGCCTGATTCAAACCTATCTCCTCTGGCAGGGCTCCTCAAACTTGGATGCCATGTGAAGCAACTGGAGATCCTATTAAAAATGCAGATTCCAATTCAGCAGATCTGGAATGGGGCCTGAGAGCCTGTAGCTCTAAGAAGCTCCCCTGGGATGCCATGCAGCTGGTCAGTGGACCACGCTATGCTGCAGACCTAGGAATCGCTCTTTGAGTGGAGAAAGGCCATTTGGATCCTCCAAAATCAAGAGTGAGGGAAAGAAAGAGAGTGCAAATGACTTTTAAAATAGTTAAAACAACAACAAAAACTTGAGTGCTTTTTCTTACCTCAGCCTACTTGAGTGCCCAGCCATTCAAAGGCATACAGCATAATTTTCAAGGCTGCTATGTGGCTTCAGCTCTAAGATTCATTATAAGTGCTTAACTGTATGATCAAAAAGTATCTACTCGGCCAGGTGCAATGGCTCCTGTAATCCCAGTACTTTGGGAGGCCAAGGCGGGCGGATCACCAGGTCAAGAGATCCAGACCATACTGGCCAACAAGGTGAAACCCCGTCTCTACTAAAGCATACAAAAATTAGCTGGGGGTGGTGGCATATGCCTGTAGTCCCAGCTACTCAGGAGGCTAAGGCAGGAGAATTGCTTGAACCCAGGAAGCAGAGATTGCAGTGAGCCGAGATTGTGCCACTGCACCCCAGACTGGCGCCTGGTGACAGAGCAAGACTCTGTCTTAAAAAAAAAAAAAAAAAAAGTATCTACTCTTTGTATTAAATCTGATGTTAGATGCAGGAAGGTTGTGGAATATTGTCAGACATGAAATAATCCTATGATACTCCAAAACTGTTCAGATGACAGTAAAGTGTATTGCTTGTCCCAGTTTTAAATTCAATATTTAAATTTTAATTATACATTAAATAATTATGCATAGTTTTACATTTTTAATGTACTTGTGAATAAATTATGAGTAATCATGGATCTTATATGATATGCACTAGCATATTTTGTTTATGGTTCTCTCACTAAAGTACTTTTAAGATTTTTACTGATTGCAACTATTCTAATTTTACCTCCGACTCAATGTCAACCATCTTCTCTACTCTTCTTGATTTATTTCTTCAGGGACTGAGATAGGACCTTTAGATAATTTTTTCTTCCCAATGAAGAAGAGTAATAAAATGAAAGACAAAATCACATATAAGATGAAGTAGATAATTAAACAGATAATTAAACACACTGGCCCCCCAACCCCAAAATCTTGACATTTCTGATTTTATAACAGTTTTTGTTCATATTAATATTTCACCTGTCCCTTCCCTTAGGAATTTTTTAATGTTAATTTAAATATTCTACAAACATTCGAAAGTAAAAATAATATTAAGATTTTGCTAAATAAAATATAAAACATCTGGTTTAAATGAAGAAATAAAGACAGTTACTAAATGTTAATGAATCAACTTTAATTTCATGTGTGTCCTAAGTAAACATTATCTATAATGTCAAAATGTCAACTTAAATGTATAGTGAACTTCATTCTTTTTGCGAGTAAGTTCATGATTCTTTTAAAGCTATTTAAGATTCTCTATTCAGATGGTTTGAGATAGTTTGACAAAAACATTCTTATTAAAATATTTCTTTGTGAACAAAATAAACAGCTGATGGCTGTTTTCAAGTACTGATAAAAATCATCATGCATATCAAAAAATTTCCATTTAAAATGATTTTCTAACTGCTTAACAGCTCAGAAAAAGATAAGTAAAATGTGCCCCAAACCCAGAAAAAAAGAAAAGAATTTATTTTCTGGGAAGACAGTTAAATAACAAAAAATTACCAGAAAAATTTTACATGAAATCGCATGAAACCCAAACAAATAAACAAAAACCTGAACAGCTGTGTCAACAGATAAATATATTCATCATATATCTCAGTGTTGAGGGTAGGAAATATTGTAACTTTCTTTACGGATCTGTTACTCTCTTTCAACACTCACCAACTACACTTCTGCCTTCACACTCACCTGTCTTATCTACATATTGCTCATCTCCCCAATATCCAAGATCAGAAAAGACACAGCCCTAGAGCAACAAGGACAGTCGTGAAAATTAACAGGAGTCACAA
The DNA here is from genome assembly GCF_009761245.1 of Sapajus apella. Classification (NCBI taxonomy): domain Eukaryota; kingdom Metazoa; phylum Chordata; class Mammalia; order Primates; family Cebidae; genus Sapajus; species Sapajus apella. Next base: position 1,154,991 of record NW_022437117.1, read on the forward strand.
AAAAAATTAGGCCTCTCCTAAAATAAACCCATATTCATGAAAGGAAATGACCATTTAATATTTTTGGTGTCACCCGTGAACATTATTGTGTCACAAGCACATCAGAATTTAAATGTTTATTAACCTTGATTTGATCTTAGCATTCTTTAAACTCACGGTATAAATGTAGGCATTATCATTATGATGTTGGTAATAATAGGCTAATCACATCAAAAGTAAACTATCTTATTAGACCTAGAATCTGAGGATTGGTCTTAATAGTAATCATAATGGCCTGCATGTATTTTGGGCTTACCCTGTGGTGGGAACTTTTCCAAGGGCTTTCTGTGTATTAATTCATTTAATACACACTCATGTACACACACACGCACACTAAGAAGTAGGAACTATTTTCATCTACGTTTTACAGATGAGAAAATCAAGGGCAATGGGAATTTAAATACCTTCCCCCATACCACAGAACTTACTCACAGCAAGACTGGAACTCAGCAACCCATGATGCAACACCACAACCAAAGAGCATCACTACTCTCTGACTCCTTCTCCCTAATCAAGTTTCAGGTGCTTATCTCTTCCATGCTGGCCTTTCCTGACTGTTCACATTCCAGCTTATGAATATGCAATAATTCACTGTATAGTGGACTGACGATCAAAAATGACTCAGTAAGGCAGCCCATTGCTATGGGTGTGGTGGAGAGGAGCAGTCATTTAGGACTGGTGACAATGCACTCGATAAAGGAAGGGTTTTTTTTGGTTGTTGTTGTTTTTGTTTTTCTTGCTTTATTCTTTATTATTTCTTTCCAGGGCCAAAATCAGCAGCGGTTGTATACACTAGGGACCTCCTTCTTATGGCTCCCTTGTCCAGAGAGAAGTAGGGCATTTCCTGCTCCCTTTTAGGGGCTACACACAAGACCATGCAGCCATGGTAGGAACTGGAAGAAAAGGCAAAAACTTTCTCAGCAGCTGGGCCAGGGGCTGAATCCTGGCTCCACCACTTGACCGCCAATCTGAGCCTCAATTCTCCATAGGCAACTGAAGACATTGTTTTTGCATGTTCTTGTGAGAATTATAAATATGTAAATTCCTGCTATACTTGGTACGTCAATAAGTGGTAACCATTATTATAATTAATATCAAAAGTAATTAGTCTAAGCCTACACAGGGTCAGGAAAATCAAAACATAGGCACTAGGCAATGGGAAATTTTCAGATTCATTATAATCTTATGGGATTGTAGTCATATGTGGGTTTAATCATTGACCAAATTGTCATTATATGGCATATGACTATATATTCATTTTATGAAATATATGTATGTATATATTCATGTATACATATACACAGGATGTTTATTGTCTTTTCAGAATGCTCATCAATAGGAGAGAGGTAAAAATTATTGTATATTTATAAAAGAAATTATTACCCACTATTATAAAGAATAAGATCTAAACGTGTTGACCTGTAGAGGGGTAGAGAGAGGAAAGATTATTAATTTTTCAAAAATAAAACTTCAGATCATTTTATTTGTCACAATAAACATCCTTGAGCATATGTATGTATGAATATATACATATATTTCATAAAGTGAATATACAGTCATACACCATACAATGACATTTTGGTCAATGATTAACCCCATGTATGACTGTAATCCAATAAGATTATAATGGATCTGAAAATTTTTCATTGCCTAGTGCCTATGTTTTGATATTCCTGACTCTGTGTAGGCCTAGGCTAATGTGTGTGTTTGTGGTCTTGTTTTTTTTTAAAAAAGTTTAAAAAGTAGAAAAAAATAAAAATTTTTAAAATACAAAAAGGCTTATAGAATAGGATATAAGAGAAAGAAAAGATTTTTATACAGCTATTAAATGGTTCTGTGTTTTAAGCTGTGTTATTACAAAAGAGTCAAAAAGGTTTTTTTTTAAATTTTATCATGTAAAAAAAGTTACTCTAAACTAATATTAATTTGTTACTGAAGAAATAAAAATCTCTGTTGCCCTGGCTGGAGTGCAGTGGCACAATCTAGGCTCACTGCAACCTCCACTTCCCAGGTTCAAGCAATTTTCCTGCCTCAGCCTCCCAAATAGCTAGGATTAAGGGCACAGGCCACCATGTTTGGTTAATTTTTGTATTTTCAGTAGAGATGGAGTCTCACCATTTTGGCCAGGCTGGTCTCGAACTCCTGACCTCAGGTGATCCACCCACCTCTGCCTCCCAAAGTACTGGGATTACAGGCACAAGACACCACTCCTGGCCATAAAAATATTGCTTAATAAATTTTGTGTAGCCCAAGTATACAGTGTTAATAAACCTTACAGTATTACATGGTCATGTCCTAGGCCGTCACATTCATTCAGCACACACTAATTCACCCAGAGCAACTTTCAGTCCTGTAGTTCCATTCATGGTAAGTGCCCTATACAGGTGTATTTTTATTGAACACTTTCCATATTGAGATATACAAATCCTTACCAATGTGTTACCGTGTTCAATACAGTAACATACCATACAGGTTTGTAGCCTAGGAGCAATAAGCTATACCATATAACCTACGTGCTCTACCGTTCTCTTTGATGTTCATTCAATGGCAAAATCATCTAACAACTAATTTCTCAAAACATATCTCCATTGTTAAGTGTTGCATAATTTGTTTACCAGTACATACTTGTGCTTTCACTTCAGTAGGTAAGATTTCTGACAGCAGTGTTGTTGATTTGAGGAGGTTATGCATTTTATATTTCAATAGCTTCTCCCAAAAGAATTGTGGCAATTCACACACCCCTTAGTAATGTGTGAAAGGGTTTGTTTGTTCATTCTAAGGCCAGCAATAAAGATTATTATTTTTTCCAAACTATTGAGTAGAAAATAACTCTAGCCAGGCATGGTGGCTCATGCCTGTAATCTCAGCACTTTGGGAGGCCAAGGCAGGTGGATCGCTTGAGCTCAGGAGTTCCAGACCAGCCTGGACAACATGGCAAAACCTCATCTCTACAAAAAAATACAAAAATTAGCCAGGTGTGGTGGCAAGTGCCTATAGTACCAGCTACCTGGGAGGCTGAGGGGAGGATCACCTGAGCCCACGAGGGCAAGGCTGCAGTTAAGTCATGATCACGCCACTGCACTCCAGCCTGGGTGACAGAGAAAGCCACTGTTTCAAAACAAACAAACAAACAAAACAAAACATAAACCTCTAATTTGTATTTCTTTTATTTAAAAATTTAAACATTTTCTCATACATTTATTGGCCATCTGCATTCCATCCAATGTATCTTGCCAAATCTTACGCTTTCCTTATTGTTTTTATTTTCCTAATGCTTTATTAAGTCTCATTATATATGTACATTACGCTTTTGTTTATAATGCAGTATTGAAATATTTTCTCAAAGCTTTATTTCTTACTTTTTGTTGTGCATTTTTCCACACAGAAATTTATAATTTTGTTAGTGAAAACTATCCAACTCTTTTCTTAAATAGCTTATGGATTTTTCCTGTTTTTAAAGAAAAGCTAAATATAATAAAAATTTTTCTTCTATGATTTAATATTCTGATTTTTACATTTCAGTATTTATTCCACCTCAGATGTATCTTTTATATATACATGATATGAAGTTGTGATTTCATTTTATCTTTTTCTGGCTAGAAGCCCTCTGAATTTAAATTCTACCTTGATTATAAATTAGGTTTCCATCTATACTTTAATCTATTGCTGGACATTATTCTATTATAATAGATGCTTTTTTCCAGTCTTTATATCAAGCTGTTTTGCTAAAAGAGTCAAAGAATCATGTGTTAATAGCCAGTAGAACTAGCACTCCAAAATGTCTCTTTTCTAAATTTTTTTCTAGAATTCTAATACATTTATTATTTCAAATGAACCTGAAAATAGTTTTTTGTTTAGAAAACCATAAAATTCTGGTTGGAATTTTATTAAATCTAACATTAATATTAGAAGAACTGTTATTTTGATGATTTTGCGTCTTCCTGTGAATTCAATTTGTATTTATTCAAGTCCTGTCAATAAATACATCTTTCTTCATGTGAGGATTTCACCTTTTGGTTAAATCTATTCCTGGCTATAAAATTGTGAAATGAACATTTTTCTACTTCCGTATCTAACTTGTTATTGCCATTATTTTTAAAAGCTATTAACTTTCTTTGTCATTTCTTTCATTTTTTCAAATCCAAACAAAATACCAAAACCAGTCAAAAGAAGGTAGTACTTCCTTAATAAATCCAGAAGCTGGTTTTTCAAAAAGATGAACAAAACAGGCAGACCACTAGCCAGACTAATAAAAAAGAAAAGGGAGAAGAATTGAATAGATGGAATAAAAAATGATAAAGGGGATATCACCACCGATTCCACAGAAATAAAAACTACCATCGGAGATTACTACAAACAACTCTATGCACATAAACCAGTAAATCTGGAAGAAATGGATAAAGTCCTGGACACTAACACCCTCCCAAGACTAAACCAAGAAGTTGAATCCCTGAGTGGACCAATAACAAGGCCTGAAGTTGAGGCAGCAATTAAGAGCCTACCAACTAAAAAAAGTCCAGGTCCAGACCAGTTTACAGCCGAATTCTACCAGACGTTCAAAGAGGAACAGGTACCATTCCTTCTAAAACTATTCCAAACAATCCAAAAAGAGGGAATCCTCCCCAAATCATTTTATGAGACCAACATCATCCTAATACCAAAACCTGGCAGACACACCACTAAAAAAGAAAACTTCAGGCCAATATCCATGATGAACATTGTTACAAAAATCTTCAATAAAATACTGGCAAATCAAAAGCAACAGCACAACAAAAAGCTTATCCATCACAATCAAGTAAGGCTTCATCCCTGGGATGCAAGGCTGGTTCAACATACACAAATCTATAAACATAAACTATCACATAAACAGAACCAAAGACAAAAACTACATGATCATCTCAATAGATGCAGAGAAGACCTTCAACAAAATTCAACAGCCCTTTATGCTAAGAACTCTCAATAAACTAGGTATCGATGGAAAGTATCTCAAAATAATAAAAGCTATTTATGATAAACCCACAGCCAATATTGTACTGAATGGGCAAAAACTAGAAGCATTCCCTTTGAAATCTGGCACTAGACAAGGATGCCCTCTCTCACCATTCCTATTCAATACAGTATTGGAAGTTCTAGCCAGAGCAATCAGGCAAGAAAAAGAAATAAAGGGTATTCAGTTAGGAAAAGAGAAAGTCAAATTGTCTCCATTTGCAGACAACGATCGTATATTTAGAAGACCCCATCATCTCAGCCCAAAATCTCCTTAAGCTGATAAGCAATTTCAGCAAAGTCTCACAATACAATATCAATGTGCGGAAATCACATGCATTCCTATACACCAACAGCAGACTTAAAGAGAGCCAAATCAAGAACAAATTGCCATTCACAATTGCTAAAAGAGAATAAAATACCTAGGAAAACAACTAACAAAGAATGTAAAGGACCTCTTCAAGGAGAACTACAAGCCACTGCTCAACGAAATAAGAGAGGACACAAACAGATGGAGAAACATTCCATGTTCATGGTTAGGAAGAATCAATATTGTGAAAATGGCCATACTGCCCAAAGTAATTTACAGATTCAATGCTATCCCCATCAAGCTTCCAATGACCTTCTTCACAGAACTGGAAAAAACCACCTTAGACTTCATATGTAGCCAAAAGAGAGCCCGCATAGCTAAGACAATTCTAAGCAAAAAGAACCAAGTGGGAGGCATCACACTACCTGACTTCAAACTATACTGCAAGGCTACAGTAATCAAAACAGCATGGTACTGGTATCAAAACAGAGATATAGACCAATGGAACAGAACAGAGGTCTCAGAAGTAATGGCACATATCTACAACCATCTGATCTTTGACAAATCTGACAAAAACAAGCAATGGGGAAAGGATTCCATGTTTAATAAATGGTGTTGGGAAAACTGGCTAGCTATGTGCAGAAAGCTGAAACTGGACCCATTCCTTACACCTTACACTAAAATTAACTTCAGATGGATTAAGGATTTAATCATAAGACCTAACACCATAAAAACCCTAGAAGAAAACCTTGTCAAAACTATTCAGGACATAGGCATAGGCAAGGACTTCATGACTGAAACACCAAAAGCAATAGCATCAAAAGCCAAAATAGACAAATGAGATCTAATTAAACTTAAGAGTTTCTGCACAGGAAAAGAAACAATCATTAGTGTAAATTGGCAACCAACAGAATGGGAAAGAAATCTTTGCAAGCTACACATCTGACAAAGGGCTAATTAATATCCAGAATGTACAAAAATCTAAAGCAGATTTACAAGAAAACAAACAAACAAACCCATTCAAAAGTGGGTGAAAGAGATGAACAGACATTTTTCAAAAGAAGCTTACATGAAGCCAACAAACATATGAAAAAATGCTCATCACTGGTCATTAGAGAAATGCAAATCAAAACTACATTGAGATACCATCTCACACCAGTTAGAATGGCAATCATTAAAAAATCTGGAGACAACAGATGCTGAAGAGGATGTGGAGAAATAGGAACACTTTTACACGGTTGGTGGGAATGTAAATTAGTTCAACTATTGTGGAAGACAGTGTGGCAATTCCTCAAGGATCTAGAAATAGAAATTCCATTTGACCCAGCAATCTCATTTCTGGGTATATACCCAAAGGATTATAAATCATTCTATTATAAAGACACATGAACACGTATGTTCACTGTGGCACTGTTTACAATAGCAAAGACCTGGAACCAACCCAAGCGCCCATCAAGGATAGACTGGACAAAGAAAATGTGGCACATACACACCATGGAATACTATGTAGCCATAATAAGGGATGAGTTCATGTTCTTTGCGGGGACATGGATGAATCTGGAAACCATCATTCTCAGCAAACTGACATAAGAACAGAAAACCAAACACTGCATGTATTTGCTCATAGGAGGTTGTTGAACAATGAGAACACATGGACACAGGGAGGGGAACATCGCACACTGGGGTCTGTTTGGGGGTGGGGGGCTAGAGGAGGGCCAGCAGGAGGTGGGAGGGGAGGTTTGGGAGGCATAACATTGGAAGAAATGCCTGATGTTGGTGATGGGGGGATGGAGACAGCAAACCACCATGGCATGTGTGTACCTATGCAACAATCCTGCAAGATCTGCACATGTACCCCAGAACTAAAGTACAATTAAAAAAAGGAAGGTAGGAGTAGAGATTTTAAAAGCTAAAAGCAAAATTATTATTTAAAAAAAAGTTGAAAATGCAGTAAAATGTTAAATAACACCAACAAAACAAAACATACCAATAAAGTAGAATAATTCCTGCTGTGTCTAAGAGGAAAAAAAATTACATATTCTTAGAAGAAAAAGAGTAGCTCACACACATACACCTGGCACTTTGGGAGGCTGAGGCGGGCAGATCACTTGATGTCAGGAGTTTGAGACCAGCCTAGCCAACAGGGTGAAACCTCATCTCTACTAAAAACACAAAAATCAGCTGAGCGTGGTGGTGCATGCCTATAATCCCAGCTACCTGGGAGGCTGAGGCAGGAGAATTGCTTGAACCCAGGAGGCGGAGGTTGCAGTGAGCCGAGATTGTGCCACTGCACTCCAGCTTGGATGACAGAGCAAGACTTCATCTCAAAAAAAAGAATAAAGAAAGAAAGAAAGAGAATAGAACCATACGTATGGAAGAAGTTAAAGTAATTTTTATTCTTATTAGTATTAACAATGTAACTAGAGAGAAAGCTGTCCAATTTGCAGTGACTAGGGATCTGGCCCTTCAGTTGCACCAGCGATCCTGTGATTCATGTGGTTCGTGCAACTGAAGATTACTACAGCCCATAATGAATCTCTCTACTCACCACAAGTTTCCCTCCAGATAAAACTGGGGAAGGCCGGGCGCGGTGGCTCAAGCTTGTAATCCCAGCACTTTGGGAGGCCGAGGCGGGTGGATCACGAGATCAAGAGATCGAGACCATCCTGGTCAACACGGTGAAACCCCGTCTCTACTAAATATACAAAAAATGAGCTGGGCATGGTGGCGCGTGCCTGTAATCTCAGCTACTCAGGAGGCTGAGGCAGGAGAATTGCCTGAACCCAGGAGGCGGAGGTTGCGGTGAGCCGAGATCGCGCCATTGCACTCCAGCCTGGGTAACAAGAGTGAAGCTCCATCTCAAACAAAAAAAAAAAAAAAAAAAAACTGGGGAAGATGCAATGAGGGCAGCAAGGAAGAATATGGCTGATGTGGTAGGAACTCTGGGGACACTGCAGTTGACAAGCATATGAAGAACAGCAGAAGCTGGGGGCAGCAATGGCTGTGCCCAGTCTCCCCACCTGGGGAGGTAGGTCACCTCCAATGCTCCCATGATCTACCTCTCCATGGTGATATATTTCTCTTTTTTCTTTTTTAATTTTTTTTCAGTAGAGATGGGGTTTCATCATGTTGCCCAGGCTGGACTCAAACACCTGAGCTCAGGCAATTCACCTGCCCTGACCTCAAAAAGTGCTAGGATTACAGGCATAAGCCACTGCGCCTGGTCGATGATATCTTTTTCTAATTAGTTTCAAACCCAGTTGTGTTCCAAATATAAGAAAATGCAGTACCCCTTCTAGTGGTTAAAAATGCAAGCTTTGAAGTCAGACTGGTGAGATGTCTATCTGTGTTCCATCATTTACCAGCTGTTAAACCTTGGGCATGTTACTCTGTGCCTGTTTCCTCTACTATAATGTGGAACTAATAATAATACCTGCTTTATAGGTGTTATGGGCTAAATTGTTCCCCCTCAAAATTCACATGTTGACACCTATTTTGGTCGGTTCAGGCTGCTATAGCAAACACCATAAACTGGGTAGCTCATAAATAAGAGAAATTAACTTCTCACAGTTCAGAAATGCTAGGATGTCCCGGCAGAGTTGGTGTTTGCTAAAGTCCGCCTTCGTGGTTCATAGATGGTGCCTTTTGGCTGTGTCTTCATGTGATGGAAAAGGCAACTCTCCGGGGTCTCATTGTAAGGGCACTAATCCCATTCTTGAGGATTCTGCCTTCCTGAACCAATCACCTCCCAAAGACCCTTCCCCTCATTCCATCACATTGGCAATTAGGTTTTCAACAAATTACTTTTGGGAAAACACAAACATTCAGACCATAGCAGAGCTCTACCCTCCAGTACCTCAGAATGTGACTGTATTTGAAGATATGACCTTTAAATGGGCGGTTGAGTTAAAATGAGGCATGAAGCTATTGAGATGCCTCCTAATCCAACCTGACTGGTGTCCTTATAGGAAGAGAAAATTGGACACAGAAAGAGACACTAGTGATGAATGTGCACAGAGAAAAGGCCATGTGAGGACATGGCGAGGAGGCTATCTGCAAGCCGAGGAGAGAAAGGATTCAGGAGAAAACAAACCTGCCTGCCTTTGACCTCGGACTTCCAGTCTCCAAAACTGTGAAAAAATTAATTTTTGTGGTGAAGCTTCGCAGTCTGTGGTATTTTGTTATGGTAGCCTTAGCAAAGTAATACAACAGAATCATTGGGAAGATGACATAATCTATTAAAAGAACTTAGCATAGTGGTTGGCATTTAATAAATGCTCAACTTAATTAGCAATTTGATATGTTGGAATCGGGAGAAGAAAAGGAGAGGAGACAGAGAAGGAAGAAAAGAAAAAGGAGAAGCCATTCAGCGAATGCCATTTGCCCTGTGCTGTGTTGTGGCTTCCACATAGGAGACATGTCCAGTGGCTACTGCCTGCTCCTTCTCATGATTCCCAGGGAACCCTCAAAAAAGAACCAAACCCCAAGAGATGTCCATGTTTTTGTAGCTAGGCCCTTTTCACTGGTCCTTGCTGGGTTCCCTCAACTATTCATTATACAAGTGTTTATTGAATGTCTACTATGTGCCAGACCCAGGGATTGCAATGAAAAACAAAGTAGCCTTAGATCTTACCTTCATGAAACCTAGCTCCTAGATCATGGTTTCTGAATTCTGGGACAGCTGCACCACTTTAAATTTTCACTGTTTTTCCCCAAGGTAATATAGGGATTCTGGCACAGAATCAGAACTAAGAACACATGAAAGGCTCAGTTGCATTTTCACCGGAAAATAAGAAGATTGTTTTTTCAAGGTCTGCCTGTTTCTAGACACCATCACTCTCCAATGTAACTTTCTGCAGTGGTGGCATTTTTTCCTCTCTGTGCTGTCCAGGGAAGTAACATTTGAGCATTTGAAATGCAGCTAGTGCAACTGTGGAACTGGATTTTTTACTTAAACTTAATTTTAATTAATTTAAATGTAAATAGCTATATGTGGCTACCATACTGAACAGTACAGATCAGCGCCTGATGTCTTGATGTTTATAGGGTTTGTTACAATCTGGAAACTGAATTTCCCACTTCTGTATGAATTCCCTGTATGCTGAGTTTATTTCCATCTCAAGAAGACAAGTTTGAGGAATATCAGAAGGAAATCTGGAAGTAGTACTGTGGATACACTAGCACAAGCTGCTGTATATTTTTGGTATAAAAATTCAATGTTTTGGTAGGCTGGGTGCAGGGGTTCATAACTGTAATCCCAACACTTTGAGAGGCTAAGGCAGGAGGATCACTTGAGCCGAGGAGTTCAAGACTAGCCTGGGCAACATCGACAGACTCTGTCTCTACAAAACAATTAAAAAATTAGCTGGGCATGGTAGCATCCACCTGTAGTCCCAGCTACTCAGGAGGCCAAGGTGGGAGGACTGCTTGAGCCCAGAAGTTTGAGGCTGCACTGAGCCATGATCACACACCTGCAGTCCAGCCTGGGTGACAGAGCGAGACCCGGTCTCAAAAAGAACCAAAACCAAAAAAAAAAAAAAAACCAAACTCATTGTCTTGCTGTAGGAAGAAACTTTAATTGGAAAAATCTGAAAAGGTTTTGACAAACCAGAAAAGCTATTTAAATAGCAAGAATTTAAAAAAAGAGTACTATCTTTCACACAAAATATTAATACATGCTTACTTCCCCTGCCAGCCAAAAAGATGATCAATCATGATTAGAAGCATTTACAAAAGTCACTTTGGCTGTATCTGCATTCACAGTCTAGAGTAGCAGCAATTGAGCTGGAGTAACCGTGGTCATTTGGATTTAGTCAAAATATGCACATGTCCTTAACCATAATTCATGCCCTCCAGCTTGCTCGAGATGAAATTCAACTCAACATTTTGACTCAACTTAGAGCCAAAGGAAAAATTTTAAAAGATCTGTAAAAAGAAAACCCAAATAGGATGTAACAAATAATTAGGAGTAATTGGAACCAGTATCTCATGGAAAATGCCCACCCTGTAAGTTATAATTACTGGTTCTAGAATGCTGCTTGGAAAATAAGGTTAGTGAGTCCATGAAGCTGACTTGAGAGAACCCCAAAATGTCTAGTACCACAGTGTTCTGCTCCAGAGACAGGCTGTGACGGAAATTCAAATGATGGCTCCATCTGTAGCAAATTGAGTCACTGGGACATACTGTGTCACAGGAAAACCAAGGTCCACCACGTGCTGCCAATCTGGCCTTTTAAGGAGTTCGGGACCTATAGGAGCCATTTCCTCAAATTGCTTCAATTCTCCAGATACTCTGGGTTTCTTTATGCTATTTGAGACATTGAAAACACTTTCTCTATTCATCAGATTACCAGTCAAATCAGGATTCTTGAGAGTGAATGGGGGTCTCGATTATTAATTATTCCAGGGAAACAGTCATAAACAGGCCATCCTGAGCAAACCCAGAGACATGTGGTCAATACTGCTGTAAAGATCCAGGTGTGCAGCCAGGAGCTATCTCAGCACCTGTGCCCTCACACTTGGCTTCTCTCCGGATGTGCTTTTGTAATGACGCATTTGCTGTCCTGTGACATCTGCATTTCCATGGATGCAACAACATTTTTATACTTTTATTATTGAGATTAGATTGTCAGAGCTAAATTTTTGAGATTTATACCATGCTGGCATTTGCTAATGCAGCACATGAAAGAAGGAGCACACCAGCCTCTCTGGTCACCAAGTTCCAGGTCTCGGAGGCAATTTTCAAGTGCTAATTAGCTAGTGTCTGTCAAGGACTCAGAAGTCACTGAGGACAACCCGACAAGGCAAATATTTCCAAATCAGAGACATAGGGGCAGAGGTGGTATTTTCTGGCTCACTCCTTGGAATTCTCCCAGCATTGATGCTAATGTTTATTAAGGGGTACAGGAACTCAGTTGGGAGGGTACGAGGAGGAAATCCCACAAAGTGGATAAGGCTTAAAGGACATAAATTATTATAGAACTTTGCTCTTGTTTATTTCCATGGTGTGCATATGAATCATGAAATCAGTGGCATATTTCCAAATCCTGCAAACCAGAACACTGTTCCAGAAACCATAGCTTGGGAGGGGTTTTGACAACAGCTGAGGGGATTCTGAAACTTATCTTTGATTAATTTCTGCTGCAAATGAATACCTTGGTACACTTCCAAATTGCCAACATGTATGTTACAAGGGGCTCAGCTCAAACAGATCTGACTTCTAGGTAAATAAAGAGACAAAGTTATGTTCTATAGTAATGAAGATTAAAACCGCCATTCTTCCAGCCTCCCACTGATTTATCCCTGGCAGAAGAACACCAGGAGTTTTTCTGGTTAAAGCCTTCACAGCCGGAGTGGCGTGTTGGGAACCTGGAAAGGATACACAGAGAGTAAAAACAGAAAAACACACACATGTCCACAACATTTATAGCAGGAAAAACTAAAGAAGGCAAGAAAGGCTGATGTGGACATCTAATGCAAAGCTAAGTAACAATATAATTGCATTATGCAAATGATGGTCTTTGAGCTAAGGTATTAAAAGCTAAACAAAAAATCATAGAAAGCAAAGAAATAAACTTCATAAACAAGGGATTTACATTCTGTTCATTTAATGGGCTCATGAGCTGATCTGGGGAATGTTTTAGCTCTCTCATCATGCCATCAGTTCCTTGGTTGCCTCAAGACTATTTTATCCAGAACATTGACATTTGCTGTATTTGATGTAAACGCTCCCCTCTTCCAATCAGACTGCTGCCCCATCTTTTTATGTATAGAAATGTCTAGCAGCAACTGTAAATATACATTCTCTCATTAGTATCAATATCGTTCTTTGATTACAATTCTCTCTGGATTTTTGGTAAGAGTAAGAAATGTAGCATAAACCTCTGGTCACACTGAGAACTGAGATGTAGTTCTGAAAGTAAAGTAAATCTTGAAAGTGACATGAGTCACATTTTAAAAAAAAAACAGCTTCAGCAGACTTCTGCTGCAACACATTGTTCCTTTTATGTGGAGAAATTGGCAATAGAGAACACAGATGGCTCTTCCATGAATAATTTATTTCTAACAATTTAACTGGGAAATGAATTCCTATTGACTTATAAATCAGAATGACAAACAACAAAGACACAGTCTACTCTCCTTTCCCAGTTAATTCTACTCCCCACCCCGACCCCATCTTCTTCGACCTTACCCATTTCTCTTTCACATGACCTTTTTGTTGCCTTACTAAATTTTTTTTTTTTTTTTTGAGATGGAGTTTCACTCATGTTACCCAGGCTGGAGTGCAATGGCGCGATCTCGACTCACCACAACCTCCGCCTCCTGGGTTCAGGCAATTCTCCTGCCTCAGCCTCCTGAGTAGCTGGGATTACAGGCACGCACCACCATGCCCAGCTAATTTTTTGTATTTTTAGTAGAGATGGGGTTTCACCATGTTGACCAGGATGGTCTCGATCTCTTGACCTCGTGATCCACCCGCCTCGGCCTCCCAAAGTGCTGGGATTACAGGCTTGAGCCACCGTGCCCGGCCTCATGCCTTACTAAATTTTAAAGTTGGCTCAACACAAGGCCACTTTTTGGGAATTATTAGACAACTCTTTTTTAGATTGTTACTCTTGTTTTGCCATTGTCCTTGTTAATGTTGGGTCGGTTGGTTGGTCGGTTTTTCCAACATGAGGCTAGATTATGTATCCAAAAGCATCTTCAATGAACAAGGCAAATGAAGTGTTTCTCATTATTTTTCTGAGTCAGAATTATAAAACACAGATTCTCTGAAGATCTAAGCTTCCTCTTGACTGCAAATCAGACACCTCTGGAAACCCTCTTTTAAAACACCAGGACAGATGTGGAGCTTTGCACCAAATCTGCATTTCTACTGGCCTGTCCAACACTTAAAGGGGCCAGTCTTCGAACGAGAGGTGAGCTATGCATGTCTACCTCTGATTTTCGCCATCCGTGCACATCCTTTGAGCAAGCAGTCTTGAAACTCTGCCACAAACTCTGTAGTCCACGAGTGCCAAGAAATCCAAATCAGTCCACATAAGGTATTGCCCCACTCAAAGCAGCTGGCATTAGCCTTTACAATCCTTACTACATGCTAGCCTGGAAGTCACAATTAACTCTTCCACTGCATTAAACCTATTTCATCTTCTTAAAACCATGTTAATTTTAGTGACTTTGTAACACTCATCGTGTTTGAAATGACCCATTCAAATTATCCATTTGTCTTCCCCACTAACCTGTAGGATCCAGGAGCAGGGGTTATAATCACTTTGTTCATAGTTAGATCTCAGCACAGTGACAATCATATAGAAAATTCTCAATGAATACATGTTGATAAAATACACCAATGGAGGGGGAAATTGTGCCTCAAATAAAGAAGGCTAGATGGCCAATTGTTTCCCATACTCCTTCCTCAAAGGCTTTTTTGTACTACCAAATATACCTGCCACTTTGTCTAGACCAAAATGACCTTCCTAACCTGAGGACTAATCTAGGAAAGTTCTGTGCTGCAAAACAACTCCCTCACGTAACTCCATGTATCAAGCTTTGCCCATATTTCACATACCCATTCCCTTCTGAACATTCTCCCATCCACTACCCTCATCATCTCCCACTGTGTCTATTAAAATAGTCTCCTAAAACATCTGCACTCCCACCTCCAGAAGTGATCTGCCACCTCCACACAATTACCAGAATTATTTTTCTAAAATATTCATCCGTAGACATCCTTCCCATAAGTAAGCCCCTTCAAGATCTCCTTACTTCTTACAGGATAAAGTCTAAATTCGTTTATATGTGAACTTAATCTAAATACTAGGCAGCTTATGTTGAGTGCCAACGTCTAGTCTCATCCACCCCTCCAGCCACTTTCTGATTCACACCTCACCCTCAAAGAATGTTAAATTATCAGCGGCTCGTCACACACACCATGCTGTCTCCTCTCCATATGCGCACTCATTCTGTTCCTTCTGCCTAGATGCCTCCCCTTCTACATCCAGAAACTCTTACTCATACTTCAAGATTCAGCTCAGATGTTAGCTCCTCCAGAACAGTTTCCCTGAATTCTCTCCACACCCCACTCTCTGCGCCCAGATTGGCTGTCCTTCCTCCCATGATATCCAATGTATGAGGATATCATAGCAAATATTAAATTGTCCTGAATTTGCATATTTATATGTCCTCTATTTCATTATATCTAATTGAGGTCATTAGCTATAATGATCTCAAGAGCCACAACTCTGCCTTCCTTCATCATCATTATATCTTCAAGATCTGGCAGACTGCATGAGTTGCTATTTATTAAGTGTTTGATCCAAAGGGTTTCACTTTAATCCTCTTTCAACTTCCATTCCCTTAGAAAACAAGAAACTCAGGTGCAGATACAGAATCTGGGACAATGACAAAGCAGAGCTGATTTATATTAAAGGCAGGCTCTATAAAAAGATGCTGAAATATTACTTAAATGGTGTCCAGAGGGCACAAATAAGCTTTTGCTAGACCAGAATTAATTTCCCCTTGTGTTGAGGCACAACATGATTTTCTTCACTCTTAATCCATCTGACCCAGAGCTCAGCCAATCACTATTCTTCATCTCTGACCTCAGCAACTGTTTCAAATACGAGCATGTGACCTCAGACAGACCAATCAATTAAGGACTTTTGTGGGAATTTATCCTTCTGACAGAAGGACCCGTCTGAGAAAGGAGACAACATAGAGAACCGCAGTCCTCATGACCAAGTCCCCAGGATCTCACTTTCACACTTCCCTGTGAAGAAGGATATATAAGCACCTGGACTTCACTGGATAATCATTCTCCTCCAAGTCCCCTGTGCTTATGCACATTAAATAAATTTTGCATGCCTTTTTTTCTTAGTAACCTGCCTTTTGTTAGGTGATTTTCAGTAAACCATTAGGGGACAAAGTAGAAGCATTTCCTCTTCAACTCTGTAAAAGCTTTTTCCTTAATGCAAAGATTTATTTTAAAATTATTTTTTCGGCCGGGCGCGGTGGCTCAAGCCTGTAATCCCAGCACTTTGGGAGGCCGAGGCGGGTGGATCACGAGGTCAAGAGATCAAGACCATCCTGGTCAACATGGTAAAACCCCGTCTCTACTAAAACTACAAAAAATTAGCTGGGCATGGTGGCGCGTGCCTGTAGTCCCAGCTACTCAGGAGGCTGAGGCAGGAGAATTGCCTGAACCCAGGAGGCGGAGGTTGCGGTGAGCCGAGATCGCGCCATTGCACTCCAGCCCGGGTAACAAGAGCGAAACTCCGTCTCAAAAAAAAAAAAAAAAAATTATTTTTTCTCAGGCATGTTGGTACATGCCTGTAGTCCCAGCTGAGGCAGGAAGATCACTTGAGCCCAGGAATTTAAGACAAACCTGGGCAATATATAGCAAGACCCCGTCTCTAAATAAATAAAGAAATAAGATTTTTCTGTCTAAGATGATCCAGAAATGATTCTTCCAAAAAGTCTTTGGGATAGTCTAGATCATGGTTCATCACACTGTAGGACATGGGCTGGCCACTTGTTTTTTTGTAAATAAAGTTTTATTGGCACACAGACATAGTATATAGTATGGGTTTTTAATATTTTTTCTAGTTGTAAAGATCAAGAAACAATCATAACTTTACCCACTGATTACATAGATCATTCTTCATTATTTCTATGCAATGCATAGTCATTTTTGCAATCCCACACGTTCATGCCTACATATTTAGGTATCATCAGAATGAATGTGGCATCTAAAGCCATGAGATTATACAAGATCACCTAGAAAAATGTTTTTTCATCTGGAACTCATGACCCACTAAGTGGGTTGTAAAATCAATTTAGTGGGTATAAAGAGAATTTTTTTTTATAAGCGTATCATCTATGCTATCCTGTCTTAAGACCAGTTGAAAATAGTTCCACAGAGCTCAGATTTAACCAGCTAAGAGAGACTAAGAAAGCATTTCAATTTGCTTGACAGATATGTAACAGAAAGAATTCCAAAATCATGTCTTTGGTTGAAAAAAAGCATTATAATACAAAAAATAACTGGGCATGGTCAGTGTGCCTGTAATCCCAGCTATTTGGGAAGTTGAGGCAGGAGAATCACTTGAACTCAGGAGTCTGAGGTCACGGCGAGCTGGGATCTTGCGAGATTCCAGAAAAAAAAAATTGATTATAGTAAAGTGGAGTTTGATCTCCACTTTAAATAAATTCTCTTTATAGTAAAATTTACTATAAATTATCTTTATAGTAAAGAGAATTTTTTAATGATACAGAAAAGAGAAGGAAGAGAAGGGAAAGGAAAAGGAGGGTAGGGGAGGTCTGCGGAAGGGAGGGGAGGGGTCATAATGCGTTGCTTTGTGAGAACTTGGATTCTGTGCACACATGCGTGTGTGTGTGTGTGTTTGTGTGTTTGTGTCTGTGTGTATGGGTGCTGGGAAATGCTGCAAAATACATTTTTTACATGCAGGGATCAAAATGTTTGAAAGTCATAAACCTAATAAATGTATGCGAAGAAGAGAGGAGCGTCAAGAACAAAGTGCTAAGGTCTCTAAATATTTGAGTTTGGGAAGTTGAGGAGAAACTATCAAAAATGGCAAAGAAGAATCAGCCCAGAGGTAGGAAGAGAATCAAAAAACCAAGCCCTGGCAACCAGGTTAAAAAGTGTTCTATGAAGGAAAGCATGATCAGCAGGGTCAACTGTTTGTCCCGTTACTATTGTATTTAGCAAGAAGATAGCCACTGGTGATCTAAACAGTGATAAAGATTATAGTCTTTAACGGAGTGATAGGGTAAAGCCTTGGAATTGATTCACAACAGGAAGGAAAGTGAAGAATCAAAGACAAAGATTGTCCTGTAAAATGGCATGGATTGATGTTTAAAATGTATAAGAATCATAAAGTGAATAAATGTCAGCACACATATTATATATGGTATACAAAACATGTTCAAATTTATGTGTAATATTATTTTTTGCTTCTCTTCTACATCTTTAATGGAATCACAGAACTACAAATGCACGTAGAGGTCATAATCCTCATATCCTGGCTAAGAATTACACTATTATACAGAAAAAAATTTTATTTTATATTTGAAAACTTTCAGGGATTAATATTTTACATCATATTTATAATTCTTTTCCTATGATACAATAACCCATAATATGTTCCACTAATAAATTAGTTACATAGATGCTCTTATAAACACAAACTCAAGCTTTCATCTTTTCTTCTTTTGCTTCTCTGAATTCTTTTCCAAGGTCAGTTTTCTTTTTTCTGTAGCCTGAAAGGTATCAGCATTTCAACTTTCTCAGAAAGCCATTATATGCAAAGTCATGGTCCTTTTTCATTTGATTGAGGCTGTATAAATTATTTGAGACTCTCGCTTTTCCATCTTTTTTCCTATAGCTTTAGCAAACTAGCTTCAAAGATGGTGTCTTAGTCCATTTGTATTGCTATGAAGGAATATTTGAGGCCAGATAATTCATAAAGACAAGAGGTTTATTTGCTCGTGGTTTTGGAGGCTGTATAAGAAGCATGGCACCAGCATCTGCTTCTGGTGAGAGCTTCAGGCTGCTTCCACTCATAGCAGGAGGTGAGGGGAGCCAGCATGTGCAGGGATCACATTGTGAGAAAGAAAGCAAGAGCAATAGCAAAGACCTGGAACCAACCCAAATGCCCATCGATGATAGACTGGACAGGGAAAACGTGGCACATACACACCTTGGAATACTATGCAGCTATAAAAAACTATGAGTTCGTGTCCTTTGTAAGGACATGGATGAACCTGGAAACCATCATTCTCAGCAAACTGACACAAGAACAGAAAATCAAACACCACATGTTCTCACTCATAGGTGGGTGTTGAACAAAGTGAACACAGGGAGGGGAGCATCACACACTGGGGTCTGTGGTGGGGAACTAGAGGAGGGACAATGGGGGGTGGGAAGTTGGGGAGGGATAACATGGGGAGAAATGCCAGATATACGTGATGGGGAGGAGGGCAGCAAACCACATTGCCATGTGTGTACCTATGCAACAATCCTGCATGTTCTTCACATGTATCCCAAAACCTAAAATGCAATAAAATGTATAAATAATAAAAAATAAATAAATAAATAAGAAAGCAAGAGCTACAGGGAAGGTGCCAGGCTTTTTTTTAAACAACCAGTTTTGAGGGGACTGACAGCAAAACTCACTCATTACAGTGAAGATGGCACTAAGACATTCACGAGGAATTTGCCCCCATGACACGAATACCTCCCATCAGTCCCCATCTCCAACACTGAGGATCAAATTTCAACATGAGATTTGAAGGGGTCAAACAAACCAACTAGCTATGGCAGATGTTGTGTTACCATGCACTCAACTACCACGTATTATGGTAGCTCCTCTTCCTGCATATACGCTTCCCACTGAAAGGTTCCCTCTTTCTTAATTCCAGAACCTCATATCCATCAGAAGCTTATTAAAGGTAGTGTTCAATCCAACATGTGCCAGGCACCGTGTTAGTGCTCATCATTCCATTGAGTTCTTTACATGCCGAAAGTAAGATGCCAAAAGATGGGGAGGAAGGCAGCAAATCACGCTGCCATGTGTGTACCTATGCAACAATCTTGCATGTTCTTCACATGTACCCCAAAACTTAAAATGCAATTAAAAAAAAAAACTGCTAACCCAAGTAGGACAAGAATTAATTGAATACAAAAGAAATACTTTGCCAGATTTTCATGCTAAATCAGCCAATGCTGTAATTCTTTAGATATGCAATTTGAATGAACTCCATTGCCCTAGTCAAATTACCTGTAATAACCCATCTAATAAACAGTGCTACACACAGGGAAAAAAAAAAAGATGCCAAAAGAAAGAGAGTATGTAATATTTAGTATTACATTAAGGCACCTGAAACCACCTTTTCTGTAGGTCAAGAGTGGTCAAATATAGGTAGTTTCATATGGTTCAACCTAAAAGCTTTTCTTGCAAAATCTGTGTGCTCGCTATCGCTGTTAGGTGAACACTATGACATCTTCATTTCACCTTGGCTTGCCAACTTGCAGCCATTTCTCCAATATCAATGTTCACATTGTAGGTGAAAATTAGAGATTTAAATGTCTTTATTTAGCAAATATTTGCTAAGTGCCCACTACACAAAGCACTAGACAAAATGTTGAGAATTCGGAGTGGAAAATTTGCCCATGTTCCCTGACCCTGAGAGTTGACAGTTTAGCAAGGAGCTAAATGTTAGTCACACAAATTTTTTATTTAATTTTAGAAATTTGAGATAAATGTTATGAAAAAAACGTATGGATCTAGTAGAAAAGAAACTAAATTATTCTGGAAAGACAGGGAAGGTTTCCCTGATGAGGTAACATTTAAGCTAACGACAGAGGGTTAAGCAGGGGTTAGGAAAGTAAAGATTTCCAGGGAGCAGTAAAACAGCTTGTGAAAGGTCCTAGCTCAAGGAAGAAGCTTTCAAGAATCTGAATGAAAGAAAGCCAATGAGCAAGAAGGAAGGGGCTCAAAGTAAGCAAGGTTAAGAAGCAAGACGTTGGTTCATGTGTGTCCTTGAGCAGCAGCAAGTCAATTAAATAACATTAGGCAGGGGCCTGGCAGGATATCCTTTGCATTTAAGAAGGATCCCGCCGGGCGCGGTGGCTCAAGCCTGTAATCCCAGCACTTTGGGAAGCCGAGGCGGGTGGATCACGAGGTCAAGAGATCAAGACCATCCTGGTCAACATGGTGAAACCCCATCTCTACTAAAAATACAAAAAATTAGCTGGGCATGGTGGCGCATGCCTGTAGTCCCAGCTACTCAGGAGGCTGAGGCAGGAGAATTGCCTGAACCCAGGAGGCGGAGGTTGCGGTGAGCCGAGATCAGGCCATTGCACTCCAGCCTGGGTAACAAGAGCGAAACTCCGTCTCAAAAAAAAAAAA
>NW_022437117.1:1176354-1264973 GCF_009761245.1 Sapajus apella
AACCCCAGAGGGGGGAGGTTGCGTGGACCGAACACCAGCCCTTGCCCCTCAGCCCGGGAAAAAAAGGCCAAACCCCGGTCTAAAAAAAAAAAAAAAAAAAGAAGGATCCCTACCTTCAGTGTAGAACAAGGACCCTCAGCAAACTGTGATGAGCACACCAAATCCAGCTGTGGTCTGTTGTGTAAATGAGGTTTTACGGGCAGGCTGCCACGCCTCTTTATTTATGTACTGGCTACGGCTGCTTTCTCCTACAAATGGCAGCATTGAATAGTTGACACAGAGACTCTATGGCCGGCAAGACCGAGAATATTTATTTTCTGTCCCTTTATAGAAAAAGTTTGCCCACGTCTGGTGTGGAGAATGGATTGGAGGAGCTGAGACGATAATAAGGAAAAGAAGTCAGAGGATATTGTGCTTGTCTGTTCATTATAGGAGGCTACTATTTTGGACTAAGTTCCTGCATTGAGCCCCAAGAGACCAAGCTAAAAATCGAAATGGAGTCACTTGTTCTGAGTTCCAGGTCACCAAGCTAAAACTAAGTCATCTGACCTTCTGAGAAATCAGGAGAGAAATAACAGCCAATTTTCCAAACAGGCCAGTAAGCATGAAAATCAAGTTCCCTAACGTTTCATCCTTAACCAACCCATTATCTTTCTATTCCTCTGTCTCCCTGTCCCTGCCTAACAAGGAAAGTAACTTGGAAATAACCAATCCACTTTTGTTCTTTCTTTAGCCCTTTTTCTGTCTCTAGAGCCAACCTCCTGTGCTTGACTCATTGAAACATCTATTCTGTTTTATGGGATGAAGTTTCACCTGGTTCTAGAATTGCAATAAAGCCAGTTGAGAGCTTTAAACTAAACTTGTTGTAATGTTGTCTTTGGATAAATCCAGACATAAGAGGCTGTTGGCTTGGACTAGGTCGGTGGTGGAGGTCGTGGAGAGCAGTGGACAGATTTGAGAACAATGAAGATGTGGGATTGACAGTGCTTGGCGGGGGCTGGAGGGAGGGATAAGGAGGCATCTGAATAACTCCCAGGTCTCTGGTAGGAGCAGCGGGGTGGGGGGTGAGTGGTGCCACTTAGGCAGCACAGAAACAAAGATGAACAGGGCGAGTTGGGGCAGATCAGGAATAGGCCCTGAACTCTGAGATAAATATGAATAATCCATCTGAAACATACAAATTCCTGGGGGAAAGAGGAGGATACTCACATTCTTATCCTACTTTCTGAAATTGTTCTGACTATTGAAAAGTTTTATTAAAAATTCTTCAATTCACCAGGCATGGACTTAGGCCTATAATCCTAGCACTTTGGGAGGCCAAGGCAGGAGGACTGCTTGAGCCCAGGAGTTCAAGACCAGCCTGGGCAATACAGTGAAACCCGATATCTGCAAAAAAAAAAAAAATTTTAAACTTAGGCAGGCATGGTGGCACACACCTGTAGTCCCAGCTACTAGGGAGGCTTAGGTGGGAGGATCACTTGAGCCTGGAAGGTGGAAGCTTCAGTGAGCTGAGATTGCGTCACTGCACTCCAGCCTGGGCAACAGAGCAAGACCCTATTTCACAAAAAAAAAAAAAAAAAATTATTTAAAAATTCAGCAATTCTTTTCAGCGCTTTGTGTGGTGTCTTCTTGCCTGGCACATCTATCATCAGTGCCAAGCACAATGGCTAGATTGTAGCTATGCTCACAAAACATGATATGAAAAGACAGAAAGAAGGGCAAATAACTCTTGCTTAACCAATCAGCTTTTCATTTTTTGAGTACTTGAAATAGGTTTTGGGAGTGCGTTTGTCTTCCCCGACCTTCTTTTTCTCTGGCATCATTCTGATAGTCTTAACATTGCTTGTCTTACATGGATTGTTTCATTTGGTGTTGGGTTTTTGTTTTGTTTTGTTTTTTTATTGGGGCATGGGGTGAGGTTAAGAGGAAAGGAAAGAGATGTTTTTGTTTGCCTACCTACTACACTCATCTCTCTTGTCTTGTCACCTATGTTCTCTGTTAGCACACATAGGAGCGTCTGCTTTATTCTGTAAAGCCTTTAATATTTTTCCCTCCCTTCATATCTTCCCTCATACGTTTAGCTATTTTTATTACTCTGTGGCTCCATATCACACTTTACTATACTTTACTGTCTTCATACTCCAACAAAAATCGAATCAGCTTTCAGATATCTCTGCCAAAAAGTTCCAAAGCTTCTTCAGTACTTAATTTCAATTACCATGATTATATAATATATACAGAAAAAACAGAATCTGTCCACTTCGGATGTTCCAAACTCATCAGAAAGCAGCACGTTGTGGTGGAAAATGCCTGGTCTTTTTCACAAACCCTCCCCCCCATTATTAACTATGTGTCCTTGCTTAAGGGAGCTATTCACACCTGTTTCATAGACAGCTACAGAAATTAAAGTGAGAGTCTATATGGAAACTACCTGGCCTAGTGCCCTAAACATAGTTTCTGCCCTCTCTCCCTTTCTCCTTTCTTCTCATATACAAAAGGACGTCAGTTCTTCAGGTCCTCTCACCTTTTTTGCAAGGTCCATTTTGTAGTACTAACACACCTAACCTATAGCTGGAGTGGGAGAAAGCAAATGTGAAAACAAATGCCAGGCTAACCCAGGTGGCATCACGTATGTGTGGATGGATAGTGGAAAACGGAGGGATCACATTAAGACAGGAAGCCTTACCAGCACAGGAAGTGATAGGCGTGAAGGTAACTCAAACTACACAGCTCCCGAACTTTGGTAAAATGCAGCTTCTAGGTCAGTATCAGGAGATCTACTATAAGAAAAGCAAAAGGCAGAGGACACATTGGAAAGTCCTAGGAATAGGGCTCAGGCTGCTGAAGAACTATCTTCAGAATGATCACAAAGTCTCCATCCAGGTGAGACGAGCTTATTGGAAATGGCAAGAGGAGAAATCTGGTCATGAGCGATCACTGAGATCAGAGCTTCTTCTGGAAAGGTAAGGTCAGTAATACTAAGATGGTGACACAGGCCTTGTCCATAGTCCCATTCCATCGTTAATTTCTTTTGGATTGTGCCAGCATTCTTCAACCTTGGTGTCTTCAGACTAAATCCAAACATTTAACTTAAATTATTTTCTCATTTTTTTCTTTTTCTGAAATACAACTTCGCCATCCTAAATTTCACTCTCTTTTAGTAGGTCTGAAATGTATATCCTTAAATAATTTTCTTTTTGCATTTCTTTTATGTGGCATATATTAAGTATAATAAAAATCACTTTTGGCTGGGCGCGGTGGCTCACACCTGTAATCCCAGCACTTTGGGAGGCCGAGGCGGGCAGATCACATGGTCAAGAGATCGAGACCATCCTGGCCAACATGGTGAAACCCCGTCTCTACTAAAAATACAAAAGAATTAGGCAGACGTGGTGGCATGCACCAGCTACTCGGGAGGCTGAGGCAGAAGAATCACTTGAACCCAGGACGCGGAGGTTGCAGTGAGCTGAGATTTCGCCACTGCACTCCAGCCTGGTGACAGAGCAAGACTCTGTCTCAAAAAAAAAAAAAAAAAAAGTCACTTTCATATTGATTTATATTTTTTCAAACTCCAATATGAAGTACAAACTATATTTTACCACCACACAGTTTTAACCATCAATTATATTGTAAATTTTTGAAAGTCCTTCTTACCTTCTTTTTGGGATTCATGTCAGATATGATGAAGCTCAAATTTTAATTGATAAAACTTTTCATCTCTTACCTTCAAAATGTCAGGGAACTAGGATCTTGCAGAATATGTATATATAAACATCATTCTGAAATCCCACACAAGCACTTACATTTGGAAACTCAACCCAAGAAAAATATTTTTATGATATTTTGGCACATGTTGTTTTGCACTACTTTGAAAATTTTTTGTGCAAATTTCCCAAAGTGACATTTTCCTCAGAGAACAAGAAGGTCTTGTAGTATGTATGACTAACATTACTTCTTCCAAAAATTGAGTCAACACATGCAATCAATTTGGCCACATATGGTTACTTGCAAGCAATAATTTTTAAAAAATGACAACTGCCTCTAGGTTATATGATTTCTGCAGCTACTAAAAACTGATTTTTTAAAACGAGTATACTCAATTTGTTTTAAAGAGCACAATAATGATAAGGGCATCATTTTTATTTTTATTCTTTAATATTTCCATTCAGCTTTCAAATAATCAGAAATTCTCTAGGTACATGAAAATCACCTGCAGAATTTCTCCCAACACAATTATGGCTGGTGTCATGCCAACTGAGGTTATGATTTCCTTAGGGTTTAGGTGTTAAGCATAAGGTGTTTCTTACCTAACTGTTAGTCATCTCTACAGCATTTTTAAAAACCCAAAAGCACAAGCACAGCATAAACAATGACATAATTTATTATAATCAGTCTTGGTTATTATTGATTTTACATTGTGTATATGTGTATTTCATCTTTCCTATAAACTTGAAGTGTTTGTAACATGACAGAGCTTAATAATTTTTTATTTTTTTGAAGCGAGGTCTCTGTTACCCAAGCTGGAGTGCAGCGGCATGATCTTGACTCATTGCAACCTCCAGCTCCCAGGCTCAAATAATTCTCCCAGTTCAGCCTCTGGAGTCACTGGGACTACATGCACCCACCACCATGCCCGACTAATTTTTGTATTTTATAGAGACAAGTTTTCACCATGTTGCCCAGGCTGGTCTCAAACTCCTGGGCTCAAGCAATCTACTCGTGTTGGCCTCCCAAAGCGCTGGTATTACAGGTACGAGCCACCACACCCAGCAATAGTTTTTAAAGTATGTTTTTTTAAAAAACAAGAATTTTTCCAATAAATGGGAATGCTTTCGTATAAACTTGGATTTCCAAAATTATCAAAAATAGGCGACACAAAATATTGTTAAATTAATTGTCCCAAAGAATCGTAACTCCCTTAGTCCACATGGCCTAGCTGACAACAAGCACCAACAGTCAGAAACAAGTGAAGAAGCTCCTGCTTGAACCAGACAGCTTCTAAGTGAACTCAGAAAAGATTAGCCAAAGAACTTTCCAGCAGAGCCCAACCCAAATTGCTGACCAACAGAATTATAAAAACAATCAAATAATGATTGCTTTTAAGCTATTGAGTTGCAGGGGTGTTTAAATATGTACCAATAGATAAGTAACATAGGACAGAAGACTGACAGAATTGATTAAGAGAAAGAGTAAAGAT
Source organism: Sapajus apella (assembly GCF_009761245.1). Classification (NCBI taxonomy): domain Eukaryota; kingdom Metazoa; phylum Chordata; class Mammalia; order Primates; family Cebidae; genus Sapajus; species Sapajus apella. Next base: position 1,181,552 of record NW_022437117.1, read on the forward strand.
GAGTGTGGTAGGCTGAAAAAACGGCCTCTCAACAGATATCCATGCCCTAATCCCTGAAACCTGTGGATGTTACCTGATCTGGCAAAAAAAAACAATAGAATCTTCACAGATGTGATAAAATGAACGATTTTGAGATTCTGGATTATCCTTGTGAGCTCTAAATGCAATCACATCTATCCTTATGAGGGCGATTACTGCATAGAAGAAGAGGATACAACGTGTCCACAAAGGCAGAAATTGGAGTGATGTAGCCACAAGTCAAGGAATGCTGGCATCCACCAGAAGCTGGAAGAGGAAAGGAAGGAATTCTCCCTTAGAGACTGATGCAACAGCAGCCCTGACAACTCCTTTATTTCAGTCCAGTGATACTAATTTCAAACTTCTGACTTCTATAATTGCAGAGAATAAATTTCTGTTGTTTTAAACAACTAAATTTGTGGTAATTTGTTACAGAATCTACAGGAAGCTAATACAGTGGACAACACGTGTATATGGGAGACCAAGTTGTTTTATGCTGTGATGTCAAAAGGAAAATTATCTTCCATTACAATAGGTCATTTTTTCTTGAGCAATAATTCCGTTCTTTCGGTACTTTTACATTGGAGTATTTAAACTTGACACGGAGTTTAAGAAAATACAGGAGAGCCAGGCACAATGGCATATGCCTATAATCCCAACACTTTGGGATGCCGAGGATTGCTTGAGTCCAGGAGCGTGAGACCAGTCAACAAAGTGAGATCCCTCCAAAAAAGAAAAAAAAATTAAAAATTAAAAATAGCCAGGCACAGCAGCATGTGCCTATAGTCCCAGCTACTCAGGAGGTGAAGGCAGAAGGATGGCTTGAGCCTAGGAGTTTGAGGCTGCAGTGAACTATGCTCTCACAACTGCACTCCAGACCGGATGACAGAGCGAAACTCTGTCTATAAAAAAAAAAAAAAAAAAGAAGGAAGAAGAAAGAAAAAGACAGACAGAGAAGAGAAAATGTTTTTTAAAAGTTGGACAATGGCCGGGCGCGGTGGCTCAAGCCTGTAATCCCAGCACTTTGGGAGGCCGAGGAGGGTGGATCACGAGGTCAAGAGATCAAGACCATCCTGGTCAACATATAAAAAATTAGCTGGGCATGGTGGTGCGTGCCTGTAATCCCAGCTACTCAGGAGGCTGAGGCAGGAGAATTGCCTGAACCCAGGAGGCGGAGGTTGCGGTGAGTCGAGATCGCGCCATTGCACTCCAGCCTGGGTAACATGAGTGAAACTCCGTCTCAAAAAAAAAAAAAAAAAAGTTGGACAAAACTATAATTTATACATAGACATATGCACAGGAAAGTAAACAAAAGGTAATTGTCAAAGTGAGAGAAGAGAAAGGAAGAAACTGGTCAGGCGGGCAATTAGGGTGGGTCCTCAGTTGAACTCTTTCAAACAAAAGAACAGCCTGAGAAATCAATCTGCAAGCACAGATAAAGGAACTTGCACAGGGGGGCTTGCCTAAGACATGCCCTCAGCCACACAAAGAAAGGCTACACAGGTGCCCTCCCAGACCTGCCTGCAATGCAAAATTCCATCCCCTGACACATGCACAATAAAGGGAAGAAAGCAAATGGAGTAACTCAAGCTAAGGGCCTGCATGCACACTAGAATGATGGTGTGGAGCTACCAGAAATTTGTACTTTATGCAAATGAGACTTCCAGCCCTCATTGGTTTCCTATAAAAGTCTGTTGGAAATAGATGCTCAGTGCCGCAAGAAAAATCAGCACTGAGACAAAGGATCTTTTAGCAATGCTATTTTTACTTCCTGGACTACAGGAAGGGCACCCTCACTAGCCGTCTTGCCACAAGAGTACCATGAACAAAGGAAAACACACAAATTTATTCCTTACACATTTGGGGTCATCCTTACTGTTGTGTCTGATCTCTGCTGGCTGGAGCTAGACCTCACAATCTAAATTAAAACCCAATTGGCTAATAACTTAAAACTTTTCTAAACAGGTAAAAGCAATGGAGAGTTGGGACATGCCTGTGAGCACGTCCAGCACAGATATCTTGGTTAAAGTACAAGGATACAGAATGTACTATGTGCCTGCAAGCATGGCATGTCTAACAGCTACACATGATAGGGCTTAACAAAGAGTTATTAGCACACTTATTATTTAACAAGAAAGGAAACTTTAAAAAGGAACTTTTCTATTTCCCATAGCATTTGCATTCAACTATAAAAACCAGCAACTCTCATTCAGGCCCCATCTCTGCCTTGGAGAGCTTTCTTCTCTCGCTTATTAAAATTTTGCTCCAACCTCACCCTTTGTGTCTATGCTCTTTAATTCTCTTGGTCGTGGAACAAAGAACCTCACAGCTACATTGTACTGCACTGGTGAGACTATAACAAAAGATTAGCTGTGTTAAATTATTTCTACTTTTCTGAATTTTCCCTAACCTGTGAGTGTGTGTGTATGCGTATATGTGTGTGTGTGTGTGCGCGCACGCGCGTGTGCGTGCTTGTGTATGTATTTTCCTAATAAATCCAGAACTGGCCACTTCACACAGACACAAAAGACATTTGCCTTTTCCTATTCTCAAAGAATTTGAGGCAGCCTACACAATTTTACATTACATAAAATAGGTCATTGAAACTGAAAGTAAAGTCAATGCCAAAAAAGGTGCCTTTCAAACTTTAACGTGCATATGAATTGCCTGGGGACCTTGTTAACAGCAGATTCTGATGTGATACTGCTCCTAGCAAACGGGCGGGGCACCACACTTTAAGTATTAAATAGAAAGGAAAGAAGCAAGAAGTAGATGTCGAACAGCAACTGAGATGACTTAATCACCATAGCTGGAGACTGGACTTAACATTTTTGCTTTTAAAACAGAATAAATCATTATACATAACAAAGGCTAACCTTAAACTAGAATTCAGTAAAAATAATGATCTAACCTTCAATTTTACTTTTTACAAATACGGAATAAAGTTTGCTTCATATCCTTCTTGAAGGAACAGTATTTATAGATATGAAACCACTAGAAATAGAACTTAAAATTCTAGAGTTGAAAGACATTCCCCTAGAGAATTTTTTTCAGTGTGGGAATATGATCCATTATTTTAATTTGCCTGAAGACTTGATCATATGAGAGCCCTGAAATCCAAAATAGGGAGAACAATATAGAAAAGTGTATTGCTGAAGCCTTTAAGTAATTCATTCATGCACCAATAGGTATCACGTAAACTACACAGGTATAACCACAGCACAACTGAGATTTGGGATTAGATCATTCTTTGTTGTGAGAGGCTGCCTGGTGCATTACAGGATATTTAGCGGCATCTATGGCCTCCACCTGCTAGATGTCAGGAGCACTCACCTCCTCCCTGCCCTTCCATCCCTACTCGCCCCAGAGTTGTGACAACCAAAAATGTCTCCAGACAAGCCAAATGTCCCCTAGCTAGCAAAACCTCCCGAATTTGAGAACTACTTCCAAAACTTTTTCTTGGACTCTATTGGAACTAAGTGTTTTTATGAGGAAATATTTGCTTTTAAACATTTGATTTTAATCAATCTTTCGATGACTTGACTTTATTGTCAATATCTAGTAACTCTGGCAAACTATATTGTTACTTCTTGCCCTTTTTATCCAACTAAAAACTGGGCAGGTATAATTTTCTGTTTTCCTAAACAGGAAGCAGGCAAAGCTGGTTTCACCTTGTCTTCTCTCTGTAAGCACATAAAGGAAATATTGGTCCAAAACACTGCTTGAACAAAGTTCTGTAAATTCATTTGACTCAGGAAATTAATTCAAGAGACTAAAAGATGCAGTGAAGAAGGGTAGTGTTTTCCTATCAAGACAAAAATATTCTAGCTTAAAAGTCAGAGTAAAAACTTCTAAGTTAGATCCAAAAAAAAAACAAATGTTAAAAGAAGATTTACATTTTCATAATAATAAAGAGGTTCTGAGTCTATATTATCTTTATAATAAGCAACAGTGGAATTAAAAAGAAGTTTCAGCCTGGCACAGGCTCACCTTGTAATCTCAGCACTTTGGAGGCCAAGGCAGCAGATCACTTGAGGTCAGGAGTTCCAGACCACCCTGGCCAACATGATAAAACCCCATCTCTACTAAAAATACAAAAATTAGTCGGGTATGGTGGCGCACATCTGTAATCCCTCTGGGATTAATCCCTCCTGAGGCGGGAGAATCACTTGAACCCAGGAGGTGGAGGTTGCAGGGAGCCAAGATCGCACCACTGCACTCTAGCCTGGGTGAGAGAGCTGTGCTCTGTCTCAAATTAAAAAAAAAAAAAAAAAAAAAAAAAAAAATCCTACTTTGTAAATCATTACAGAAACCCACAGTAAAAAATATGGACTTTATTTCAAAATACAGAACAGAAAGCGAACTAATGAAAAATAAAGGCACAAAAATAATGGTAAGATCAAACATGGTAATTATGGCAATCAATAATTTATATTTTCCTATCAAAAGAAAAAAGCCTTGGTGGCTCACGCCTGTAATCCCAGCACTTTGGGAGGCCGAGGAGGACTGATCACGAGGTCAAGAGATCGAGACCATCCTGGCCAACATGGTGAAACCCCGTCTCTACTAAAAATACAAAAATTAGCCGGGCATGTTGGCACGTGCCTGTGATCCCAGCTACTCGGGAGGCTGAGGCGGAAGAATCGCTTGAACCCAGGAGGCGGAGGTTGCAGTGAGCCGAGATTGCGCCACTGCACTCCAGCCTGGCGATAGAGGAAGACTCCGTCTCAAAACAAAAAAAAAAGAAAAAAGCCCAAGACTTTATGAGAAAATAACTAATTTTTCAACTTCTGATAGATATACCTAAAATAAAATGACATGGAAACACTTAAAAAAAAAATCAAGAGTATGTACATGCATATCAAACCTGAAAATAAAAAACAAACTAATTATGCAAAATTGGCTTTAATATTTTTAGAGCAATAATTAGGTGAAAGGACCACTTCATATTTTGAAAAGGTAAAATATCTAGTCAGTAAATAACTCAGAAAAATGCAGCAAGAAAATATAGGTGGCAAAAACTTTTGGAAGTCTAAGTAGAAAATAATCAAATACGACTGTAGAAGAGAACAACCCATCTCCACCTGCTTACAACAGGTCAGGTGGACAAAATAAGGATAATAGCGATTTTTAGAAAAAAATAAAATTAATCAAAATATATTCATCTTGATAATCTAGCAACAGGGAATTCACCTTCTGGCATACACATGAAATACAATGGCTAATTATGTAATTTGTCATAGGGAAATTTTAATAAATTTTATAAACAAAATTGGTAAATTTTATAAATTTATAAATAAAAAAGACTATAGATCACATTCTCTAATAAACGTATGATGAAGATTGGAATTAATATAACTTTGAAAAGAGGCATAAAACTTATTCTTTAAAAAAATGAGATCAAAGAAGAAAATTAAAAATAGTTTATTTATAAAATAATGTGAAACAACCCCAAATCAGTAAGCTAAAAGGAAAAGTCAACTTGGGAACTGCTAGGGCAAACCTACCTCCCATTCTATTCCTAAAAATGATAGCTACTAAGATAAAAAGCTACATACCTCCCTCACAATTTGTCCACAAGAACATTTCCTTCGACAAAGGAAAAACGGAACTCAAAGTCTTCCCTCTACTCACTGAAATAAATGCATATCTGATTGCTTCCTGGGAAAGGCTTATCAGGAACTCCAAAGAATGTTTGTTTATCTCTTACCTGGAACACCAATCCGTTCTTCAAGTTGTCCCACCTTTCTGGACCAACCCAATGTATATCTTATACATATTGATTGACGTCTCATTTCTCCCTAAAACATATAAAACCAAGCTGTGCCCTGACCACCTTACACTCATGTCATCAGGACCTCCTAAGGCTGTGTCACAGGTACGTCCTTAACCTTGGCAAAATAAACTTTCCTAACTGACTGAGACTTATCTCAGCTACTCTTTGGTTTACAACAGTAATAATGAGATTCCTAAATATAAAAACCTTTAGGATTGTTCAAAAGTATACCCAGAGACAATGCCATAACTTTAATTCTTTTCCTGCTTTCCTGCTTAAGTACAAAAATAAATGAACTAAATAATGTTTTTGTAAAGAGAAGAAAAGAGTCCTTTAAACAGATAAAAAATAATTAAAATATATGTAGAAAATAGTAAATGAGATGACAGACAGACAATAAATTCAGTAAGTAAATTCCGAAACTCCTTATTTAAAGTTATAATGATGAAACACACTAGCACTTCTTAAATTGGTGTTTAAAAAAAAATCAAAATCTATTCCAGAGAATTTTAGTAATTGTGCCAAGAAAAAGCCTTCCTCTACACAAATAAGTTCCTTATTTTTAAGTTCTTTTAATCACTGAATAAACTTCAAAAGTTTTCCTTGTTACTTTAAAACTTCTCAGATCTTTTCTTATGTTAATATGTACTTTGAATCCTCAAGAAGAGTATTTAGTACAATTTCCCAAGCTTATTTGCCCTTTTTTAGTATTCTGAGAACAGCTTGCAAAATGCTGACCTTGACTAACTTCTTACAAAACTATCTTTTTAAAAAAAGAAATAATTAATTAGGTTAGAAACAGTAAAATGGAAACAATAGAAGAAAAGGCTAAGGCACAATTAACATTAGTTAAAAATGGAAGAATGTCATAGAAGAGCACAAGCTATCCGGATATGCCTTTCTGTTTATGTAATTTGTGTTCTAAATCAGGATATGATATTAAGTAGCATTATAAGATGAATGGAAATGTGAGCACAATGTTTAGCCTAAATCAAACTTTAAGTAAGCAATCTGTAACTACCATTCCAATTGTCCTCTCCTGGGCGAAAAGGTATACTATATGAAGATGGCAAGGAAACTTCAAGGGTCCCTGCTGTAAGAGCAGCAAGGATGTGGGGTTGTGAGGCAAATGGTAAAGATTTTTTGGATAAACTTGGGGAGAACAAGCAATTCACCACTCTGGGAATGAGCCCTATCTCTGTTCCTAAGACACAGAAGACGAAAGTTACAAATGTCAAGTTCAGGAGGTGGAATAGAGGCAGAAGTTATTTGCTGACCAAACATACAAGAGATACCGACTAAGATTTGGCCCCTTCTCTGCCCACCGTAGGGCCAGGAGCTATGGCCAGGCTATAGCCAGGCATGTAGGTCTTAAAAGTATACTTTTAAATACATGCATTGTTTTTAACCTATAGAGCACAGCAACAAAGACTCCAAATCCTACTACAGGAGATGAGAAATTTACTACTGCACACTCAGTAAGTTTGTGCCTTGCTAATTGGATCAGTCTTAGGCAGTTAAGAGGAAGTAACTAATAATCAGGCAGAGCCTTAGGAAGTATAATTTTCCAGTATAATGCAGATTCAAATTGAGCTATTTCCCACTACATTAACCAATATGTAGATCTTAATGAAATGACTTTCAGAAAATAAATTAGAACTCTAATTCTAACTGTAACAAAAATTACATAAAATAGAGAAATACAGGCCAATTTTCCTTGTGAATATACATATGAAAACCTAAATAAAATGTCAGAAAATAGAAATATATTTTTTAAAAATCTGCTCCAAAGTTTACTTTTAGTATACTATAAATAAAAACTTATCTTAAATCAAAATGACATTTAACAAAAACTAATTATTCCAAATGCTTAAATTATCTAATCTGCAGCTTCAGAAGAATGGTTATTTGCATGCTTGAGTATGTACGTGAGCACAGAACTGCTATTCCCATTAAAATCAGGGGAAAAGACATACTATGTTACAGTGTACTAGAAATTCTAAACTATTCAATTATGCATATTAATAAATTATAATATATAAAGTTAAAAATATAAAGTGCTGACACTGTATACCAATTATACAGTATACTCAGAAAAAGTAGAAAAAGCCAACCAGACATCATCTGTAAAATGCTAATAAAAATAAACAAATTGTACAGCCATTAGAATTCAGAGTTCAACAGAAAGGCCAAAGCCAAAATGACTGGATGAAAAATCAATAGTTATTTTACTCTAACAAGTTAAAAATAGAATGAAATGATTTATCCACAGTAGCAATAAAAATATTGTTTGCATAGGAATGACTATAATGAGAAGTATATCACCAATATTAGCTGCTGTAATTTTCAGAGAAACAAAAGATATAAAATGTTCACATTTTTTTCAGATTTATAATTTGGTGCATTTTCACTCAAAATAAAAAAGAGAATGTTTATTAAGTGATAATATGACATGAAAGCCTTCTAGAAGACTAACTCATGGGAATAACAAAGCAAAGAAAATCATTAAATAGGTAAAATCTAAGAAAAAGAGTAAGGATAGCACTAGGCCTTTGAGATATTAAGACACAGTCACACACATAAGACTACAAAAGTGAAAAAAATTAAGTGGGAAACAATTATGTATGTGTAAATCCCAGAAATAAGCTATTATATATATATTTTTTATATTTGATTAAAAAACATTATAAATCTATGTTTTAAAATATTATCCAATGAAGAAGTTTGGTTCAATTGACTAGCAACTTGCAGAAAATAGTGTTTAGGTTTTTAACTACCACTGCACAATAAAGACTGTGTTGGTTGGTTGGTTGATTTATTTCTGAAATTTTTGATGGGGTTTCCCAACTGGAGATTTGAGTCAGAATCTCCTCTGGAGCTTTCTTCACATGCATGTATGTGCCTGGGGACCACCCTTAAACAAATCCAAAGAACAAGGAGTCTCATGGACAATGGGCTTATGTAATCTAATGTGCAAAATCCCTTCTGCCATTAAGAAGCACAGTCCTAACAGAAAGAGTTGAAAGACACAGAACTGAATTCAAATTCTTACTCTGCTATTAGGTATGTGACTTTAGGAAACTGACTTGGTTTTTATTATCTTATTTCCCCAATTATAAAATGAGAATGAAAATAATAACTATTTTAAAACGTCATTTTGAGAATTAAATGACATGTAGTTTTCATGATTCTAATTCATTAAAAAACACACCGATACATGAGTTTGTTTCTCTATCTAGAAAACCACATCTTTAAAATTAAAACGAATTTTTTTTTTTTTTTTTTTGAGACGGAGTTGCTTTCTTGTTACCCAGGCTGGAGTGCAATGGCGCGATCTCGGCTCACCGCAACCTCCGCCTCCTGGGTTCAGGCAATTCTCCTGCCTCAGCCTCCTGAGTAGCTGGGATTACAGGCACGCGCCACCATGCCCAGCTAATGTTTTTGTATTTTTAGTAGAGACGGGGTTTCACCATGTTGACCAGGATGGTCTCGATCTCTTGACCTCGTGATCCACCCGCCTCGGCCTCCCAAAGTGCTGGGATTACAGGCTTGAGCCACCGCGCCCGGCTAAAACGAATTTTTATAATAAATTTCATTTGTTGCCTTCAGTTCTCAAGGGAAAAGGAAGAAGCATCACCACACACTCAGCTCCCAGCCTTTTACTTTACCCAGTTAAACATAAAATACAAAACTTAGTCTTGAGCAAGTGTGGTTAAAAATCTAAGTGAGAAACAATAAAACAGAGAAGAATCCAACAGAGAAGAATCCAACATATCCTATTACTATTTCTTTTAAAGAAGGAGAATGGAGCATCTACTATTTCTTATGCATGAAATCAAAGACATATTCAGGCACATAGCAAAAATGCTTAAATGACCTAGAAAAGGGTTGTAAGAACCCTGGCTTATTTGATTACTTAAGTTGCGCACCACCAGAAGACCATGGAGTACATAGTTGTGAATTAAAATGTAATCACAGAAAACTAGGTCCCAAACTATCAAAAAATGATTCCCAATTCTAAATGTTCAACCACATCTATCTTAGAACATTTACAATAATTTTTTTTTCAAATTCTCCCATACCATTCCAAATGATCAGTTTTCTCTGCTCTAATTCTTTTCTCAACTTTCAAATTCAAATTCTTTGCTTTAAAGCTAGCATTGTGATTTGCCATTTTCTATATCCCCTTCCAAAAAAACTCTCTAATGGAAAAAAATGGTTAGTACATCCTTTCAGTTAGAAAGTTCTCATTGCTACCTTAGCAACCTATTAACATTCTTGGGAGAATTCTTTCTTACATCAAAAATGTGGAAAGAACAGATTTAATAAACATTCAACTGCTTTTATGCAAAACAAAACACTTTTTATAATTTTGGTCACAATCTCTAAGTAAACAAAACTTCTATTCTGATGGAATAACGCACCTCTCATTTTTATTATCCTGACACAAATACACACTTACTTAATATTCTGTTTCTGTACTATCACCGTTCCCTGTAATGCTAGCAAATAGTTTTAATTTTCCCCAAAAACCTCAAACTACAGATGGATAATTTTATAAACGTTGTGATTTTTAGCACAATCACTCCTCACTGAACACTTCCTGTCACCATCTGCCTCTTTTAAGGCCAAGTAGGACTTTTCTTGGCTTGTTTATTTGTCTCCACAATCTGTTGTCTGACATTTTTCTCACCACCTTCTGGCCTTCTGTATTTTTGGATAGCTGCTCCAATCTGCACTCTTCCCACTCTTGTGTCTCCTGATTTTTCCAATGGGTCTTGAATGTCAATCAGTGGGCTGTTCTCATTCACACAGAATGTGTTTGCTTTACCACTAGCTGGTGATATTTGTGTTTTAAACAACACCCTTATTAAATTCCCGAGTCCATCATTCTTGATAACTACCTACCTGGGTGTCATCTGTCTTAGAGTAAAGGCTTAGAGGACAAAAAACTCTCAGTTTGCCTGTCAGAACTCAATTCCAAGAATACGACATGGATTTGATCTTGAAGTCGTTCATAAGTTGCACTTAGTGAAATGCGCCCACACAGAACAACAACAACAAAAAGTAAGTCAGACTTTGTTAATACTGAACAGAAGGTGAGTAATGGTTCTCAATTTTCACATCCACTATAAATTATTTATTAAGTGCCCACCATGTTCCAGGCACGATTTCAAGGGCTGGAGATTTAATGGGTTATTTTTTAAAGAAAGATAAAATATTAAAGTTGTAATAAAAGAAACTGCACTTGTGGTCATAGACACTTTGGGATGAGTGAAATGGTGAGGTGTCACAATTATACTGATATGACCTAGTTAACTTAGTGCTCTTTTCTACATTGCTTTCTCTGGGTTAAAATCATGATTCTAAGTAAAATGCATTCTTTTTTTTTTTTTTTTTTTTTTGAGACGGAGTTTCGCTGTTGTTGCCCAGACTGGACTGGAGTGCAATGGCACGATCTCAGCTCACCACAACCTCCGCCTCCTGGGTTCAAGCAATTCTCCTGCCTCAGCCTCCCGAGTAGCTGGGACTACAGGCACGCACTATCATGCCCAGCTAATTTTTGTATTTTTAGTAGAGACGAGGTTTCACCTTGTTGACCAGGATGGTCTCGATCTCTTGACCTCGTGATCCACCCGCCTCGGCCTCCCAAAGTGCTGGGATTATAGGCGTGAGCCACGGCGCCTGGCCGTAAAATGCATTCTTTACCATCAAAAAAGACAAAGCTAATGATAAAAAAAAAAAAATTCTGCCAATAAATATTTGTGGAATAAATGAATGAATGAAGGGCTGCCAGTTCTACTGTTTGTAGTTTTACAATCCTAAAGTCAATTAAACTCTCTGAACCTGTTTCCTTATCTATAAAATAGAAGTATAATTCCTACTTCATTACACTGTTGAATGAAAAGAGATAATCTCTACGAAGGCCTGACTCTTAGAAGCTGCTCTATAACGAATAGCTCTGTCTCCAAGTCAAAGGCAATTCAGTAATACCCAGGGAATTATATTTAACTTAGTCCAAATATTTTTATATGGCTATATTTGACTTCTAGGAAATTTACTCATTTTTAAAAAAGTTTAAACTAAGGAGAATTGGACAGTTCCCCAATTTTTATAACCATCAACATCGTATCTGCTGGCATTCCTCCACCCCACTCACCCATTCCCTCTTCCGCCCCCTAATCCATTCTGTATTATTTTCTAGTCTGAGAAAATGGCTTGCTCTTTCTGTCTCCTAAACCCAGTGGTTTATTTGCACCTTTTGTAAATAAACCTGGCAACTTTCTAAATAAAACCTAACCCCAGTCCTGCAAGATTACAGTGAAGAAAGCATCTCATATGACAAAGAGAAGATGGATGTCAGAATACTTTTTTTTTAATTCCATTCATTTGTGGACTCATTCACACATTCAAAAATATTTTCTGAGTCCCCACTGTGTGCCAGGTACTGTCCAAGCTGCTGAGAATACAGTGCTGAGAGAGAGACAGAGAAGGTCCCTGGTGCCACTGAGCTTATAGCCTAACAGGATAAATGACTGCAAAACAGGGTGATGAGGAGGCATATGTGGTACCACCACACCATCTAGGACAAACCTATATAACCCAGGTCAGGGGATCCAAGAAGCCAGCAACCCTACTGCAAAATCTAGTGATTGAGAGGACAGCCAGGCAATGATGGGGAAGACCAGTCCAAGCAGAGGAAATGGCATGTGCAAAGCCTGGCATTAGCAGAGTTTTGGGGCTCTGGAAATCAACAAGTTATGTGGGGGAGCCTAAACTGTCTACTGCATAGTCTCCCCTTGCTGGTTTCTACTGTGTTACCCTAAAGCCTCCAGCACTCTTTTGTGTAAGTCCCTCAATCAGCCATGAGCTACACTACTGGAAATTTAAAACAATATTTTGTGTCTCCCCCAGGGGCTAGAGCATTAAGGGGAGCAGTGCCCCTACCCCCAGCTAGCCCAATAGGTGAATGAATGAAGAGACCCCCCACAGAGGGGTAGGTGAGTGAATGAAGAGTGGGCAGAGTCAGGGCCAGAGGCTCGGTAAAGCCCCCTCTCATGTGCCTTCTCCCTCCACCAAGCTTAGAAGATCGGGCTTAGCTTGATTAAGGAGGCCAGAAACCTTCTCTACGCTTTACTTCAGGGCAATGAGTTTATCTCAGTTACTGTTAGGTTGAGTTGGCACAAGAGTATGGAAGTAGCTGAGCTGGCAGGGGCGTGCCGGTGGGAAGATTCCTTGTGTAGCTTGGGCCTTAAGTTTAAAAAAGAAAATTAATGCCATGCCTAGAACTGCAGAACCCAAGGTCAGCTTCTAATACCCTACTTTATATTTAGTGTTTACCTCTGGGGGATCTAGATCCTAAAGAAAACTAAATTAAACAAACAAACAAAAATCTGTGTCATTCTTGGACAGAACACAAAAACACACATTCCTTCTCCCGTATTACCCAAAAAGAAGACACAGGACTTCTATACATGTGACAAATATATATATGCACTATACCTGTATATTACACGAATATGTACTATATGTATGTGTGTAATATGTGTATATTATATATGCTATATATGTACTAGACAAACATAAATGTATGCTAATATGTGACAAATATAACATGTAATATATCACTATATAAATGTATTTGCATTAATTTGGGTCTTTATATTTCTATGTCATTTAAATTATACACGAGCTATGAAATAATTAGGTGAATAGGAGAAATAATTAGAGAATAAGAGAGACACATGGAATATATAATAAATGTTTACCAAAAAGATTTTACTCATGGTGAAAATTTAAGTATTAGTCATTATTAATTGTCCCAAAACACATATTAAAGGAAAATAATATTGAGAAAATATTAGAGATTGTGGTGACAGCTCCTCTGAGCAAAAGGAGCTGCTTTCATTTTGCTGTATTTAATCCAAATGATAAAGGAATTTATTACAATTACCTTCTAGGTAGCAGTGGTTTTAAAAAATAATCCAAATCTGTTCTGACACAATAGCTCTCTAGAGAATAATAGCAGATCCTACAAAGTGACAGAGGAAGAAACCCACCTCGTCTGCTGCCCCCCATAGAGAGAGAAATAGATTAACTCATTGCCATGGAATCCTGTAAAGATCATTCTCCAAAGGCTTTTCCAGTAATTAGAAGGTCAATGATCTAGAAATATTTTTGGGATCGGCACTATTAACATTTTCACTAATTATATCTATTTATGACTTGTCAGCAGCAAGGCTAAGGACGGGATAAATTAAAGATTCAAAACCAATGTCTTGTTCAAACATATTCATTTGGAATTAATTTGTAGTAATGAGGTGATTATGAGAAAACTCATTCTTCTAGTGCTAATTATATTTTGTTTTTTTAAAAAAATAATGGCTGTTTTTCCAATCTGGCATTTTGCAATGTCACTGAAGTTCACTTCAAAACGCAAATATATCCTAAGACAATAACCAGCTCTCCCTGCAGTCATGTGAGGTGACACTTTTTAAGCTCAATTTGGTTTCTGGATGTATTTCTTTAAATTATTTTATATATACACTGTCAATAAGTATATGTGTGTATATATGTAAATATATATGTATGCGTGTGTGTATATATATGTATGCATATATATACACATATATATATGTGTATGCATGTTTTATATATATATATATATATATATATATATATATATATAAAACCTTATCTCTGTATCTACCTCATCCAGGATGATCTGCTTTAAGGAAGTGTGAGTTTATATAGCCTGAGTGTACTTGATATGGTCATCCTATTCATCATAAGATTATTAAAAATGTATACTTTTGTTTTTATTTGCCATGAAAAGGAAGATCCCTTTGGGATAAAATAGATTTTTATCTAAAGATGCAGAACTGTCTTCGAGATAAATTTAATCCGATCAATTCAACAGACTAAGATCCTTTTCAAATAGTAATTCTTCAAATTATTTACACAATTTATGAAACAGTAAAACCTTAAAATATAAGTTCTAGATCCTTCATGTATTCTATTTTTGATATATTATTGCAGGAAAATACATATAAATCTTATGAAAAAATAACAAAACCAAGACCTTTTTTCCCCAGTATGCTATAAGAGAGCTCAGTAAATGTTTCAAACTGAACATTTTTCTTGTCCATTTTAAAATAGAATACTTCTCAAATGCTATTAATAATTTAACTTAGAATAGAATCATAAATATGCATGAATGGAAGATCACTTCCTCTATCCCCATGCTCAAAGACCTGAGACTAAGCATTTCCCAAAAGATAAACAGCTGCCCAGTTTTCAGGTATCTCCCGGCACGTCAATGCCAGAAGCTCTGAGAAAAAGGCTTACAAGACATCTTCTGTGACCTCTTGAGCTGTGTTGGTTGTCCACTCCTCTGTATTCCTGTTCATGCCTATAACATAACTCCTGGCATGTACCTTAACTATCTATTTACACATCAATTTCTCACTCAAAAGTTTCCAAAGCATTTTAGTGATCCTTGCTTTTTATTTGAGGAAGTAAGCTCAGAAAAGTTAACTACCTTGCTTAAAGTCTCAAAAGTAGTACATGATAAAGCCAGAATTCAACTAAGAGCTATCTGAGTCCAAAGCCCCCTGAATTCTCCAACACATTATGTTTCTGCCCCAAACACAGCATCACTCCTAATGAAGCTGGTGTTCAAAACACTCCTGCTAATTGGTTACATGTATAAATGCCTTACATTCTGGGATACTACGCTGGGTCCTGGAGAGAACTGTGTGAACAAGATTCCCATTCTCTATTCCCAATTCTTCACTTTGGACTCAGCATCACGTGACATCCAGGGCCGTGGTCTCAGGGAAAGTGTTGGTGGACATGCAATTACAACACATTGTAGAGACATGGCATTAAGGTAGAGATAAAAAGAAGGGACAAGAA
Source organism: Sapajus apella (assembly GCF_009761245.1). NCBI lineage: Eukaryota > Metazoa > Chordata > Mammalia > Primates > Cebidae > Sapajus > Sapajus apella. The sequence goes on from NW_022437117.1 coordinate 1,197,264, forward strand.
TAGCCACTTAAGAAAGAGTAAGAGGGAAGAAGGGAAGAAAAGAATGTTGAGGCAGGGGAAACAGCATATACATGTAAGAGGCAAGAAAGAGTATGTTTTGTTAAAATGAGAAAAGTCCTGTAGGGCTAAGGCTCAGAAATTGCACGTGTGATGCTGCAGAGGTGTGCAGGGATCCAGCCAGAAGAATCTCAAGCACATGCTAAGAAGTCTGGGTTTGATCCTAAGTGAAACAGTGAGCAACTGCAGGGGATTAAGCAGAGAAACAATACAGATTTTGTGTTTGAGGAAATCACTGGTTTATAAAGGTGTGAAAAGAAACGGAGTACATGGCTGATTAGAGGCTGGGAAGCCAATGACTGATGCCTTGAAGGGGTGAAGATGATGACTCTAGAATGTCTCTCCAGCATGCAAATTTAAATAGATCACCATTTAATTTGTAAGCATGTTCATATTTTATAAATATGAAGAAGCATGCCTTTCTCATCTCCCTCACAGGGTTGTTTTTAAGATTTTTTTTTAAAAGATGGGGTTTAATCCTGATGGCCAGGCTGGTCTTTTTTTTTTTTTTTTAAAGATGAAATTTGATTTTTAGAAACATACAATTCAAACAAAGAATTCAAATACAAATGAAACTATTTGGAATGGCTGTCTCTGGGGAATGGAGTTTGGAGGAAACAAATAATTTTCACTTTTTAAGTATTAAAAATTGCAACAGCTAGAATTTTTTGAGTACCTATTATGTGCCAAGCAAATTCCAAGCACTTCATTCAATTAGTCCTCATAAGGGTCCTATGAGATAGATGCCATTTTTTTATTGCATTTTAGATTTTGGGGTACATGTGAAGAACACGCAGGATTGTTGCATAGGTACACACATGGCAGTGTGATTTTCTGCCTTCCTCCCCATCACCTATATCTGGCAATTCCCCCCCATGCTATCTCTCCCCAACTCCTCACCCCCCACTGTCCTTCCCCTATTTCCCCTCTACAGACCCCAGTGTGTGATGCTCCCCTCCCTGTATCCATGTGTTCTCATTGTTCAACACCACCTATGAGTGAGAACATGCAGTGTTTGACTTTCTGTTCTTGTATCAGTTTGCTGAGAATGATGGTTTCCAGGTTCATCCATGTCCCTACAAAAGACACGAACTCATCGTTTTTGATGGCTGCATAATATTCCATGGTGTATATGTGCCACATTTTCCCTGTCCAGTCTATCATCGATGGGCATTTGGGTTGGTTTCAGGTCTTTGCTATTGTAAACAGTTCTGCAATGAACATTCGTGTGCATGTGTCCTCATAGTAGAACAATTTATAATCCTTTGGATATATATCCAGTAATGGGATTGCTGGGTCAAATGGAATTTCTATTTCTAGGTCCTTGAGGAATCGCCACACTGTCTTCCACAATGGTTGAACTAATTTACACTCCCACCAACAGTGTAAAAGTGTTCCTATTTCTCCACATCCTCTCCAGCAACTGTTGTCTCCCGACAGGCTGGTCTTGAACTCCTGGCCTCAGGTGATCCACACACCTCGGCCTCCCAAAGTGCTAGGATTACAGGCGTGAGCCACCGTGTCCGGCCTGTTTTTAAGATCTTATAAGATGAAGAGCACAATACTGCCTGCCTAAGACAGGACATGAAAACTGTGCAAGTGACAAAACTCCTCTATGTCTGCCTCAGTTTCCTAATTTGTAAAATAGAGATAATAATGATAACTGATTCATAGGCTTCATTGGGAGGATTTAATGAAATAATGCTTGTTTTATTTATTGTCTTTTTTCCAGCATCTAGAATTTTTCCTGGTATGTAGTAAGTGCTTACTAACGTTAGTATTTATTTGAAAATTATAGAGGATTATGTAGTTGTAAGGTGTCAACATAACTAAAAAAGATATTCAATGTCTACAATTTCCTCACCACCAAAAAATGTTATATTTCTAAAAATCCACAATCTCTCATGTCCCTTATGTTCTTATAAACATAAAGGTAAGTTTGCAACTTTCTCTTCTGTTTCTTCCTCAACTTTTCCGTGATGTGCTTTATCCTTTCAAACAAAACCTCTTCTGTTTAACACATTGTAAACCCCAACATTCAGGCTGGCTGGGGCCCAAATGCCTTCTAAAATCACTGAAACCTGCTCTGCCTGTAGACAAAGACTATTCCAGTGTACAAGTTGTGGTTTGGGTACAGCTTGACGCATCTGAAAGACATTAACTCAGCCAATGGTAGCTGCTAACTGTACCAGAATAGTTACCAATGATTACAAAAATTATGGTTCTCTCGTGGAAGGAAACCGCTGTCATTTAAAAGAGATGGGTTCATCCTCCCGGAGGAATGTAGAGACTCTCTGGCCCCCACCACCTTTCTTCCAATTCCTTCCAGGTAAAGGTTTTCTCCTTGATCACCAGCCACAGGAGTAGTGCTTCACTGGGCGGAACCAGAATCCACTAAACTACTCACCATACACAGTAACAAGAGCACACTTTTCACTTTGAATTTTTGTAATTTTTTATTGCATTAATCATCTGATCAGACAAACCAGATCTGCTTGCCATGTGCCCTACATTCTTACAGGTATTGAGGTCTCCATGAGAAAACCCCCTCAAGCATGTCACAAGGATTCCATGTGAGTTATGACAAATTAGAAATCAAGTGGCCGTACTCAAAAAGGAGGCAAAGCTGGTTTCCATCTTTATTCAATGGAGAGTGAAAAGGAGAAGATGCATTCATTGATAAAGTCTATTCCTGGCTAATTATTTAGCAACTGATATGACACGGATTTATCAACTGTGTAGAATGTCAAGTGTCGCAACCAGGTGGTGACTGTGAGCTCTGTAGAATGACACAAACTAAATAAAACAAGGGATCAGGAAAGGAGGAAAGTCAAAGAGCAGGAGGGAGAAAGAAAGGAAGAGGAATGGAGAGAAGGAAAATTGAAAAAATAAGTTGACAAAAAGACCATTTTTAAATAAACAAGTACTGATAGCACCTCTCTTATTCGACTAAAAAAACTCCCTTTCCAACAATGCCTCTTTGTTTTAAATGATTTCTTTTCACAGAGGAGAAAAAAAAAATTCCCTCTGGAGAGGAGAAAGAGGCCAACTCTTAGAAACAATAAGCCAGATTTTTATCTTAAGTCATACTGTGCTCAAGATCCTCTAGGTAATTTTGAAATAATCACTTCCCTATGTCCTATAGCATTGGAAAGACTATGTAAATGTTCTCCATTCGCCCTGCTCTCTGGTCTTGGATTTATCTACTAATATAGCCAGGAAATTACCTTTGACATCCCCTGAAATCTGGCTTTCTGCTAGACTGTCATTCTTTATCCTCAGATCCTGAAACAGCCATAGAAAGGGAACCCCAAAATGCAAGTGTGCACACACACACACACAAACACCGCCTTTCTGCTTTCCTAAATCTAAAAGGCATAGTAGCACCATAAATTACAAGAAAAGAAAATTAATTTTGAGCTAAATTTTCTCATTCTCTAATATCAGGTTTCGGTTAGATATTAATATTTAAAATATCTTCTAATACATTGTTCTACCTTCCATTTGAGGAAAGGACCAAATGTAAACACAAATATGGTCCCCTTCTCTTTGTAACCTTTCTTTTCTTTCCATTTTTTTTATAGCTGCCAACTTACAGAACTTCTGCCTCTTAAATCAAATATTACTTAAATTCTATTTCAGCACCTTCTGGGATGACAAAATTCCAAATACGTAATAAAAATATATTGCCATTAATAGCTAGGTCTTTGGCAGAGTTCCTGGCCTGTTTTATTTACTTACCCAGTGCCGGTGTGATTTTCTACTTTGGGCACAGCTGTGAACAGGACTATTAATAATCAGGCTGCATGAAAAAGGAGTCAGTTCAGAGCTCTGTAATTCAATGATCTTTCTAACGTTTTATAAATTATAGCTGTTCTGAGTGAGTCATTCACAGAGTTCGATTGACCCATTAAGACCTCTGATTTTTTTTAATGGAGTCTCCCTCTGTTACTCAGGTTAGAGGGCAGTGGCCTGATCTCAGCTCACTGCAAACTCTGCCTCCCAGATTTAAGCAATTCTGCCTCAGCCTCCCAAGTAGCTGGGACTACAGGTGCCTGCCACCACGCCCAGCTAATTTTTGTGTTTTCAGTAGAGAAAGGGTTTCATCATGTTGGCCAGGCTGGTCTGGAACTTCTAACCTTACGTAATCCACCTGCCTTGGCTTCCCAAAGTGCTGGGATTACAGGCATGAGCCACTATAACTGGCTTCTGGTTTTTGTGGGTTTTTTTTTTTTTTAGAAAAAAACAAACAAAACTGTGTGGTTCATAAATAAAACTACTTTGGAAAGAGGGCAACTGGCACACAATCCTGAGAGCCTGTAAGCACCATTAACCCTAGGCCTGCAAGGAAATTTACAGAAGTCAACAACATGAAGGGGCCTCCTCAGTGAGCACAAAGTAAGTATAAATAAACTACAGTATAAAATAATTCAGTAAAGACTGGATCATCCTAGTTTGTTCCAGGATAAGATCACCACAGTATTTCACAGTTTCTTAGAAAAGCATTGCTATACTGCTACTATTGATAGTTTCTTTATCAAGATTTCATCTGTACACTGAAAGACTCAGAAAGAAACGTCATCAAATTAAGTCCATTATTTATTTTAGTCTCTCACACAAGTGGCATCGATTCACTGAACCTGACTGTGGGAAATAAGCATGGTGGAGAACAGGCGTGGTGGCTCATGCCTGTAATCCCAGCACTTCAAGAGGTTGAGGCGGGTGGATCACCTGAGGTGAGGAGTTTGAGACCATCCTGGCCAGTATGGCAAAACACTGTCTCTACTAAAAATACAAAAATCAGCCAGACACAGTGGCGCACACCTGTAATCCTAGCTACTGGGGAGACTGAGACACGAGAATCACTTGAACCCAGGAGGCGGAGGTTGCAGTGAACCGAAATCACACTATTGCACCCCAGCCTGGGTGACACACGGAGACTGAGTGAAAAATTTTAACCAACCTCACTCCCATTACTTTCCTGTATTCAGTGTCATAATCTGACATTTAAGTTCTCTCTCTGCATTTCCCACATCAACCATTCCAGAGCCACCACCCACTCCACCACAGACATACTTGCTTATGTGCTCAAGAGCTTAGCTGCTCTAGGCATACTTGTGACCAAACGGATCTAAGGAGAGACAGTTGGTGTCTGATTTCACCAGGTGAAGGAAAACACTTGAGATTATCCATAAACCAATCCATTCCATAATGTCTCCTGCAGGAACTTTTTCAATATTCTAATCAGGATTACTGTTTTCTTCCTTTATGCACACTTAGCCCTTTGTAACTATTATTGACTTTATATTATTTTCTCTCTGTCTCCCTCCACCCCAACTGAAGGCTCTTCAGGTATCAGGATACATAGGCGAACCATCACAGTGCACTACAATGGCTCTCAAAGTGTGTCCCTGAACCAGTGGCATCAGAATCCCTGGGAACTTGTTAGAAAAGCAAAATTTCATGCCCTACCTCAGACCTACTGAATCGGGGAAGGTCTGGGGATGGGACCCCAGCAGCCAGAGTTTTAGCAAGCCCTCCAGGTGATTCTGATGCTGGCTCAAAATGGAGAACTACTGGTATATCGGAACAAGTATGGCTTTTGGAAAGAGATAATCTAAGGCTTTTAAATTCCTACTGCACCCCTTATTAGCTGATGACATTAATCAAGTTTTTTGCTGTCTCTGAGTTACCTCTACTCACCTATGAAATTCATGACTTATAAAAACATTGATGAGGGGTGGATTTTTTAAAAAATAGCAGTCTTTTCAAAAAGTTGTGCTGGGACAATGGGATATCCATCTGCAAAAGACGGAAGGTGGACCCTCTACAAGCCTAGCCCATAAAAAAATTAACTCAAAATGGATCCAAGATTTAAATGTGAGAGTTAAAGCTATAACACTCTTAGAAAAAAACACAGGTGTAAATCTTTGTGACCTTAGATTATGCAATGGTTTTTTTAGATATGACACAAAGAGCACAAGAAACACAAGAAAAAATACATAAATCGGACCACATCAAAATGTAAAACGTCTATACTTGAAAGGGCGCTATCAAGAAAGAAGACAACTCACAGAATGGGAGAACATTTTTGCAAATCATGTATCTGATAAGGAACTTGGTTCCAGAATACATAGGGAGTTCTTACAACTCAACAATAATAAGACAAATTGCCCAATTTAAAATGAATAGACAGCCCCAGATGCAGTGGCACATGCCTGTAGTCTCAGCTACTTGGGAGGGTGAGGCAAGAGGATCCCCGGAGCCAGGAGTTTGAGATACAGAGGAACTCTGTCTCTAGAAAGAAAATGGGCTGGGCACGGTGGTTCACGCCTGTATTCCCAGCACTTTGAAAGGCCAAGACGGGCAGATCACCTGAGGCCAGGAGTTCAAGACCAGCCTGGCCAACACAGCAAAACCCTGTCTCTACTAAAAAAAAAAAAAAAAATTGGCCAGGTGTGGTGGCAGGTGCCTGTAATCCCAGCTACTTGGGAGGCTGAGGCAGGAGAATTGCTTGAACCTGGGAGGCAGAGGTTGCAGTGAGCCAAGATCATGATGCTACTGCACTCCAGTCTGGGAGACAAAGCAAGACTCCATCTCAAAAAAAAAAAAAAAAAAAAAAAATGGAGCCTGGCATGATGCTTATAATCCCAGCAACCCACTTGGGTCACTTGGGAGGCTGAAGTGGCAGAATCCCTTGAGCCTAGGAATTTAAGACCAGGCTGAGCAACACAGCCAGACCCAATCTCAAAAAAAAGAAAAGAAAAGAATAGAAATTTCTCCAAAAAAGATATACATGGTCAATAAGCACATGAAAAGATGCTTAATGTCATGAGTCATCAGGAAAATGCAAATCAAAACAGTATTAAAATATCACTCCACACCCAGTAGAATGGCTATAATCTCAAAATGACAGCAAAGAACAAGTTGGCGAGGATGTAGAGAAATTAGAAACTTTCTACACTGCAGATGGGAATGTAAATGGTGCAGCCATTTTGGAAAACAGCTTGGCAGTTCCTGAAAATGTTAAACAAATAATTGCAATATGACCCAGCAATTCCACTGCTAGGTACATACCCAAAAGAAATAAAAACACGTATCTACACAAAAACTTGCCCATGAATGCTCACAGCAGACTTGTTCATAATAGACAAAAAATGGAAACAACCAGGATCTCTAGCAACTGGTGAAAGGAAAAATAAAACATGGTAAATCCACACAATGGAGTACTAATACATGCTACAACATGGGTGAGCCTTGAAAACGTTATGCTAAGTTAAAGGAGTCAGTCACAAAAGACCACAGATTGCATGATTTGATTTATACGAAATGTCTAGGATAAGCAAATCTATTGAAACAAAAAGTAGATCAGTCTGGTTGCCTAGAGTTATTGGAGCAGGATTGGGAGAAAATGGGAAAATGAGGAGTGATTGCTAATGGATGTGGGGTTTCTTTTTCAGGTGATGATATAATTGTTCTAAAATTGTAGCAATGGCTGCACAACACTGTGAATATACTATAAGCCATTGAAATTTACTTTTGATTGTTTGAACTATTTGGTATGTGAATCCTATCTCAATGACCACAAAGCTTTTCAGCCATTAAAATATTTAATCAAAGAGGCAAGCAGGAAGCTTAAGAATAGTTCAACTCTGAAATCTGAGGAAAAAACTGTGAAGTCAGTTCATTTGCATTCTCTTTGGTTATAATAAATCAAAAACGCTAATACAAAAGAAAAGAATGAAATTAAAGAGAAGCGCTCTCCACTGCTGTCCTCTTCAGCTCAACATGGTGGCCTACCGGGTGACTGGCAACCTCAGTCACTTCTCTGCCTTCAGAATCCTCCACTCCAGAGGTTACATATGCCGCAATTTTATAGGGTCTTCTGCTTTGCTGACCAGAACTCATATTAACTATGGATCAAAGAGTATGTGGCAGTGATTCAAATTAACTCTCCCAATTCAAAGGTAATACACTGAATAAAGAGCTGCATTCAGAGTTCATAGATGTTATGAATGAAATCTGGGCTAATGATCACATCAGAAGTGCCGTCCTTATCTCATCAAAGCCAGGCTGCTTTATTGCAGGTGCTGATATCAACCTGTTAGCTGCTGCAAGATCCCTCAGAAGTAACACAGACATCACAAGAAGCGTAGAGAACATTTGAGAAAGGAAAAGTCCACAAACCCTGTTGTAGCTGCCATCAGTGGATCCTGCCTGGGAGGAGGACTTGAGCTTGCCATTTCCTGCCAATACACAATAGCAACAAAAGACAGAAAAGCAGTATTTGGTGCCCCTGAAGTCTTGCTGGGTATCTTACCAGGAGCAGGAGGCACACAAAGGCTGCCCAAAATGGTGGATATGCTTGTTGCTTTTGACATGATGCTGACTGGTCGAAACATTAATGCAGACAAGGCAAAGAGAATGGGACTGGTTGACTAATAGGTGGAACCCGGGGCCAGGACTAAAACCTCCAAAGGAACGGACAATCGAATACCTAGAAGTTGCAATTACTTTCGCCAAAAGACTGGCTGATAAGATCTCTGCAAAGAGAGATAAAGAATTGGAGATTGGTGGGAAAACTGACAGTGTACACCATAGCTATTCCGTTTGTCAGGCAACAGATTTACAAAAAAGTGGAAGAAAAAGTGTGAAACAGACTAAAGGCCTTTATCTTGCACCTCTGAAAATAATTAATGTGGTCAAGACTGGAATTGAGCAAGGGAGTGATACCGGTTATCTCTCTGAATCTCAGAAATTTGGAGAGATTGCAATGACCAAAGAATCAAAGGCTTTGATGGGACTCTACCGTGGTCAGGTCCTATGCAAGAAGAATAAATTTGGAGCTCCACAGAAGGATGTTAAGCATCTGGCTATTGTTGGTGCAGGGCTGATGGGAGCAGGCATCACCCAAGTCTCCATGGATAAGGGGCTAAAGACTATACTTAAAGATGCCATACTCACTGGGCTAGGCCGAGGACAGCAACAAGTGTTCAAAGGATTTAATGATGAAGTGAAGAAGAAAGCTCTAACATCATCTGAAAAAGATTCCATCTTCAGCCACTTGACGGGCCAACTTGATTGCCAAGGTTTTGAAAAGGCCAACATGGTGACTGAAGCTGTGTTTAGGGACCTTAGTCTTAAGCACAGAGTGCTAAAGGAAATAGAAGCGGTGATTCCAGGTCACTGTGTTTTTGCCAGTAACACATCTGCTCTCCCAATCAGTGAAATTGCTGCTGTCAGTAAAAGACCTGAGAAGGTGATTGGCATGCACTACTTCTCTCTCCTAGACAAGATGCAGCTGCTGGAGATTATCACAATCGATAAAACTTCCAAAAACACCAGTGCTTCAGCTGTAGCAGTCGGTGTCAAGCAGGGCAAGGTCATCATTGTGGTTAAGGATGGACCTGGCTTCTATACCACCAGGTGCCTTGCACCCATGATGTCTGAAGTCATCGGAATCCTCCAGGAAGGAGTTGACCCAAAGAAGCTGGATTCCCTGACCACAAGCTTTGGCTTTCCTGTGGATGCCACCGCAGTGGCGGATGAAGTTGGTGTGGATGTAGCACAACATGTGGCGGAAGATATGGGCAAAGCCTTTGGGGAGCAGTTTGGAGGTGGAAACCCAGAACTGCTGACACAGATGGTGTCCAAGGGCTTCCTAGGTCGTAAGTCTGGGAAGGGCTTTTACATCTATCAGGAGAGTGGAACGAGTAAGAATTTGAATTCTGACATGGATAGTATTTTACTGAGTCTGAAGATGCCTCCTAAGTCTGAAGTCTCCTCAGATGAAAACATCCAGTTCTGCCTGATGACAAGATATGTGAATGAGGCAGTCATGTGCCTATAAGAGGGGATGTTGGCCAGACATGCAGAGGGAGACATCAGAGCCATCTCTGGGCTCAGCTTCCTGCCTTGTCTTGGAGGGCCTTTCCGCTTTGTGGACCTGTATGGCACCCAGTAGATAGCGGACCAGCTCAAGAAGTATGAGGCTGCCTGTGGAAAACAGTTCATCCCATGCCAGCGGCTAGCTGACCACGCTAACAGCCCTATAAAGAAATTCTCCCACTGAGCAGGTCTCACGCCTCGCCCGGTCAGTGCACTAACCCCAGCTACCGGCTGTGCTGGTTCTCCAACAGAGTGGTGTCTAGATTTATCAAAGGAAAGAAAAGGAAGACAAACTCTGGCATTGGGATTGCTCCCTGATTAAACTGCCTTCAGCCAAGACTACCTCTCCCTCCTGGTGAAGTTTGACTGTGAATTAGAGTTTGCACTTCCTACTGGAAGGTGGAATCCACTATGCTCACTGTAAAAGCCCCAAGGCCTAGAGCGGCAGCTAAGAGCCATCTGGAGCCATCTCTGCCTGTTCCTCCCAGGAGGCCAGTGTGGCCAAGGGTGGTGAGGGCAATTCTGCATCCAGCCAAACACATAACAATAAAAACCAAACTCTGTTAAAAAAATTAAATTAAAAACATGAACTACAAGAGGCTTTCAACATCCTCTTTTTATGTTGTTAGCAAACCAGAAAACACATTTCCCATGGCATATGTTACAATTTAAATTTTGTTCAACAATTAAATCATTGTCACATTAATAGTGGTAGTAGGATTTTAGAGCTGGGGCCCCAATGATTAACTATTCCAACTTCCAGATTTTACAAACATAGCCTTCTGTAACATTTTTCATACCACTCCACACTGCTTCCCATCAGTGTGCAGGCATTTTTATTTAATGCAATTCTAAAGAACTGTTTTCTGGAACATGTGTTTCATGGCCTCAAGAATATGATTTTTAAAAATTTTTTACATTGCTATCTTTTCACATTTGGTGACATGAGCCTTTCTTTGTTTCAATGACAGGTGGTGATGGTTTCCTTTGTGATACACACATCACGAAAACAGTCGCCTTCAGTTTTTGCTTTTTAATAGCTTGCTTATATTAAGTTGTACAGAGCTATGAAAGGATCAGATAGCAATCAAAATACTCTTCCTAATCCTCGTTAATTTCTAGTTGATTCCCAGTGTTGACTTTTTGAATCTGAGTTCAAATTTGGTGTGCCTGCATTTTAGTTCAGAACCAGAAATTTCCCAGTGTTCGATTGTTTCAAATCCAGAAAAAGGGAAGAAGAGTCTGGCATTTTACATTCAGATTTCAAAACAACAATCTATTTCCAAAGAAAAAGTATCTTAAAAATATTTTTTAAAAACAAGGGTAGTTTTCTCATTTCTGTTTTTCTACTTGCCACATTCCTCAGGTTTTCATATTGACTCCTCTTCAGGGGAGAGTAAATCTTTCTGTGACATATTTACAGGTTTATGTTTTAATTTACATGGTGCATTAGGCCATTCTTGCATTACCATAAAGAAATACCAGAGACTGGGTAACTTATACAGAAAGGAAGTTTAGTTGGCTCATGGTTACGCAGGCTGTACAAGCATGGTGCTGGCATCTATTCGGCTTCTGAGGAGGCCTCAGGGAGCTCTTACTCATGATAGAAGTGGGAGCATGCATGTCACATGGAGAGAAAGAGAGCAAGGCAGGGGAGGTGTCACACACTTAATCAGATCTTACGAGAATTCACTCTTCACCAGAGGATGGCGTCAAGCCATTCATAAGGAATCTTTCTATATGACCCAAACACCTCCCAACAGGCCCCATCTCCAACACTGGCCATTATATTTCAACATGAGATTGGGCAGGAACAAATATCCAAACTATATCACACGGTGTCATGTAACAGGCCAGAATCACTAGAAACACCAACATCCTTTAAGACTGAATTATGCATCTCAGTAATTCTATGTAACTATGAGAATCATAAAGGTTATAAATGGGACCAGTTATTTATAAAATTCATTCAAAGATCTGAAGAGGTTAAGTAAGCATCTAAGCAAATACTGAGAGAATCAGGCTGAAAATGTTGGCCACCATTATTATTAGCACATTTTACTTCTCTTTCACAAATAAATTGGTACAAAACAGTAGTGGCTTCTTGATCCATAAAGAAGCTTTAGGACATCTTTATTAAATATACCTTTTTGATGTAAATATTTTACAACCTTCTGAAGAAAGAACTGATACACAAATAAAATAATCTGTTCATTTATCACCTTTCCCTGGTTATCCTTTCCTGTTCATTCCATTGTCACCACACCCTTCCAAGTCCTCCTCAAATTATGCCAGTATTACTTTAACAACCTTTTGCCCAGCCTTCCCGCCTACTTTTAACACATTTGGCTTAATGTTAAAATAACTAATTTTGCTACAACACCACTTTCCACAGAATCATTCCATGCTTACAAGACTGCAGAAGCCCCTGTTACCCACCATAGTATCTAAATTCCTCTGTCCAGCTTTCAGGGTGTGATGTATTGTGGTATCACCCAATCTTTCCAAAAGTATTTCATGTTCCCCCATACATGAACCCTCCTCCACTCAGGAAGACAGATGTTCTACAAGACAAGAAATACCAGGAGGAGAATAAGGTTTGGGAAATAATAATAATTTCCACTATTCATGAAGTGTATGTTGTGTGCCATGAATTGTGCTGAGCACATTACATGTGCTACTTCATTTTACCTGCACATAAACCTTATGTGACAGGTGTTATGATTTTGCAGAGTGGAAGCTGAGCCATAGAGACTTTCTTCTTTAAGATCATTAAGCTATTAAACGACAGAGCTAGCAGCCTTATGTCTCACTCCAATGCTCAAGTTTTTGTCCACATGTTAAGTTGCACTTACAGTAAAGGTGTACTAGGCAGGTGGATATGCCAATCTGAAGCTCGGGGGGGAGAAACAAGGGTTATATTTTTCCATCACTGGCTTCTAGTTAACTGCATCTGTTGTTATGAATGAGCTTGTCTATGGAAAATGTGTGTAACGAGGACCAAGAACAGAACTCTAAGCAATGGCACCACTTACATAGTGGAAAAAAGAGAAAGCCTCAGGAAAGACTGAGAGGGTGTCAGGAGAACCAGAAGAATTATCCAGCACAAATCAAAGAACCAGAGTTTCAAGACACACTAAAGGAGAATAATCAGCGCTATAAAGAAAAAAATATCAAATAAGGTCAAGTAAGATAAAGATTGAAAACTGCTAATTAGAATTAGTGGTTAAGAGCTGGGGTAACTCATAATTTATCATCCAGAGCAGGACAGTTTTGAGGATGAAAGAGGGCTCTATTAACAAATACCCCAGAAACACTGAATATGGTGCAAACTGAGACAGAAAGTAACCCTATTAAGAAGTCACTAGTGCCCTCTGTGAAAACCATTTGAAAAGAGTAATGCAGTGACCGCCACAAGGATGTGAGTTCAGAAATGAATGTGTGTTGAAAATAATATGTAATCTTTCAAAAAGCTTATTTTATTCCTTCTTTCCTGCCACTGCTTCACTTGACTAGGCTTTAAAAAAGAAAGGCTTAGTTTGATGAATGGGTGAGAAAAATGGTGAGTATTAGAGGTGAAACCACCCTTCACGTACTCCTTATCCATTTGCTTGACTTCTTCCTCTTGACTACTGAAACTACTTCCCCGAATGTCCCCAGTGACTTCCAATCAGTGCTGGGAGTGAATGACCTTTCCTGTATCCTAAACTTCGACAGCATCTGACATCGTCATATGCCCCCAGTCCTATCTTGAGACTACAGCTCTGAATTATACCTACTAGCTCTCTTTCTCTGACTGCATCTCTCTGCTCTCTTCTTGCTCATTTAATCTTAAAAAAGTTGGTGTGTTCTAAGTCTCTGCCTGATATACTTTCCCTCCTTTGTCTATTCTCCCTCCCTCAGTGGTCTTATGCTTGTCACCATTTTCACCCTTACCACTCAAGCAAATGACCCCCAAATCTTTTCCTCTGTCCTCAAATTCTGCCATGAAATGATTTTCATTTTAAACTGATGGCTGTATATCTCTCTCCGGGTGGTGGATCCACAACACCTCCCTAAATATGTCAAAAGCATACAGTATCTTTTTCTTAAATTAGCAACTCACAAATGGTCTATTTCTATTAACTCCGGAACAAATGAAGTCTAAATCCTCAGCCTAGCATTTAAGGATATTCATGATATGGCCAAAAACTACTTGTAAAGATTTTGCTTCCTCTACTTGTACAGCAAGCTCTAAGCACAAAGTGCTCTGCTGTTACCCTCTGAACATCACCGTGGAACCTAATCTTAGAGGAGCTGGGATTATAACACCAATGCATGCTACTGTTGCTCCTAGAATTCTCTTCTCTCTTCTACACTGGACAAGATTAAGCCAATCAGAAGTCTTGAGTGAGTATCCTTATTAAATGTGTCCTCCATTCTTCAGTCTCAGATTTCACTTTGTATTACTCTTAAGGTACTTGCCATTTTCTGTCCTTTCATAATGTGTGCATGTGTCTTATCCTCCCTACTATATTGGAAACTCCTTAATAAGAGGGTGTGTGGCCAGGCATGTTGGCTCACGCCTGTAATCTCAGCACTTTGGGAGGCCGAGGCGTGTGGATCACATGAGGTCAGGAGTTCGAGACCAGCCTGGCCAACCTGGTGAAACCCTGTCTCTACTAAAAACACAAAAATTAGCCGCTGTGGTGTGTCTATAATCACAGCTACTTGGGAGGTTGAGGCAAGAGAATCGCTTGAACCTGGGAGGTGGAGGTTACAGTGAGCCAAGATAGCACCAGTGCACTCCATCCTGGGTGACAGAGTGAGATCGTATCAAAAAAAAAGAGCGTATGTCTTTTCACAGATGTACAACAGGTATTTATTGTTTAGAATCAACAGTTATAATTAGTATAATAGATGCATTTGACATCTCAATACATGTTACTTGAAAATCCATTATTTTTATCACCCTTAAAAGTAAAAGAAAAGCTGATAGCTATTTATGCTATGATATATTCAACACCCTCAGTAATCATTATTTAAAAACTATATCTCTGGTTTGTGAACATATAATGTGAGAGAACAGTTTATCAAGTAGATTAATTTTTAGGTACATCAAAATTAATACAATCATTAAATAAAGTATATTTAAGCAATTAAATTTTTAGAATATAAGTAAGTACAACAGCAAAATCTTGTAATGCCTAGTGTCAAAGTCTAGATTCGTGAATTAATTGGTTATAATAGGCTGTGATTGGAAGTGAAACTTCCTGCAAAACCTATTTTTAACACCTCAGTGTATATCACCTGGTATTCTTTGTCTAACAGAACTGTACCTTTAAATACAGCTAATGCCAGATGGTCT
The DNA here is from genome assembly GCF_009761245.1 of Sapajus apella. Lineage (NCBI taxonomy): Eukaryota > Metazoa > Chordata > Mammalia > Primates > Cebidae > Sapajus > Sapajus apella. The sequence goes on from NW_022437117.1 coordinate 1,212,556, forward strand.
CCTCAATAAAAAACAGCAGGAGGCAACATATTAATGCCACTCAACAAGCAAGTCTGCAGACAGCCAGCCAATGAAATCAGTCTTCAGTTGCTAAGCCGTTCTGTCACCATGGCAACACCTACTTCAGAAAAAACAGTGGATTTTCAAGTCAAATGAGCCACCCACCTTAAAATTCCAGATCCTCCAAGCTATGATCACCAGATACTTTAGTTAAAATAACTGCTTAGATTTTTTCCATTGATCTAAAATCAGGGCTATCTTGAAAAGCCATTTGCCTTTCCATTTTTAAATATTTATTTACTCTCAGTTTCTGTCTTGATTTTCTAGATAAACATACTCCATTTAAATGTATGTATACGCATAGGTATACACACACATTTGTATATATGTACATATATGTATTTATGTATATATACATATGTTTATGCATGTACACACACACATACACACACATACACACACATGCACTCGTAGGCTAATAGTCCTAAATATTAAAAAAAACTTAATGTCTCAGAAAATTGTCACTGGTACATGCTCTTATCAATCTTTTACTAATATTATATCTGATTTAAATAAGCAATTAATAAAATATGTTAATTAATTAATTAATTAGAATAATTAATCGATTGAAATCAGAATTTTTTTTTTGTTACCAGTCTCTAAATTAACTAATATGAATGTTCAAAATAACATTAAAACTTTGGTGGGGGGGGTTGGGTTTTTTTTTTAGAAATGGAGACTTGCTCTGTCACTCAGGCTATGTACAGTGGTGCAATCATAGCTCATTGCAGCCTCCAACGCCTGGGTTCAAGCAACCCTCCCACCTTAGCCTCTGGAGTAGCCAGGACTATAGGTATGCACCACTATGCCAGGCTAATTTTTTTTTTTTTTTTTTTAGTAGAGACCAGGTCTTGCTGTCACCCAAACTGGTCTCAAACTTCTGGCCTCAAGCAATCCTCCCATGTTGGCCTCCCAAAGTGCTGAAATTACAAGCATAAGCCACTATGCCTGGCCAAAATTTTGTTTTTAATACAGTTCCATTTTTAAGTGGAAATGATTATTTGTCCTATAAAAGGGAGATAATCCTCTTTTATCTGATGAAAATGCGGAGACTCTAAAATAATATTTGGAAACACATTGTATAATCAAGAAAAGATGGTAGAACGGATGCTTACTTTGAAAACAAGGAAAGAGAGTGTCTAAGAACATGACAGCTCAAATCACATGGAAAGAAGGAACAGTTCCCCAAAAAGGGAAGAGAGGCGCTAATCTCAGAAAGGATGAAGACACAATAAATAGTTGTCTAACATACTGAATTGTGTAGTTGTTTAAGAATGTAGCTATCTATACATATATATCCTAATCTTAGTTTTGCCACTTACAAACCTGTGATGTTAAATAAATCATTTAATCTCTCTGGGTCTCAGTTTCCTCATTTATAGAATGTGGATAATTATAGTTTAAATCCCAAAATGTCTGTAAGTTGTGCCTTTAAACATCACTTGGCATATATCAAGCATTATATAAGTGTGAGCAACAATATACAGTAAGTTCATATGCTTTCCATAACATATAAACATTTTTCCTTGGCATTTCTATTTCATCTTTAAACTTTATTTTCTAACTTTCTCTGTGTTTTAATGCATTTTGTTTTCAGTTGGCTTCACTTTCTTCTTTTCAATTTATTTTAATTTTTATTATTTGTTGAAACAAGGTCTCATTCCATCGACCAGGCTGGAGTTGAGTGGTGTGATCCTGGCTCACTGCAGCCTCCACCTCCTGGGCTGAAGCCATCCTCCCACCTCAACCTCCTGTGTAGCTGGGACTACAGGCGCATACCACCACACCTGGCTAATATTTTGTAATTTTTTTGTGTGTGAAGACAGGGTTTCGCTATGTCGCTTAGGCTGGTCTCAAACTCCCTGGCTCAAGTGATTGTCCTGCCTCAGCTTCCCAAAGTGCTGGGATAACAGGCATGAGCCACCACACCCAGCCTTCTTCTTTAATCTTAAATATTATATTTCCACCTATCTTATTCTTTTCAATAATCTCCATTATCTTTTTTTTAAGACAGAGTCTGGCTCTGTTACCGAGCCTGGAGTACAGTGGCAAAATCTCATCTCACTGCAACCTCCACCTCCCAGGTTCAAGCTATTCTCCTGCTTCAGCCTGCAGAGTAGCTGGGATTAGAGGTATGTGCCACCACACCCTGCTAATTTTTGTATTTATGTAAAGATGGAGTTTCACCATGTTGGCCAGGCTGGTCTCGAACGCCTGATCTGAAGTGATCTGCCTGCCTTGGCCTCCCAAAGTTCTGGGATTACAGGCAGGAGTCACCATGCCCAGCCTATTTTAATTTCTTATGTGATATTTCCAACATTTGATGGTTCACTTTTTTAGATCTATCTCAAAGTCAAGTTGTGAGAATTACACAGAGAGACCCCAGGCCACAAAGCATGGTGGGTCATACCAGCAGTTCTTATGCCACCCAACTGATTCCCCAGCCCCATTAAAGATGACTCCAGAAATGAATTCAGTAATACAGCACATCTCCCAGAGACCAAAGACCTCACTGTGCAAAGAGCAAGTCTGATTATCTAAAAAGTATTTTTAAATGAAATCTTTGCTATTTCAACACACATGTATCTTTTTTCCTTTAGAGGGGGGAGAGAAGAAAGAGGGCAAAGCAAATGCAACTTTTTTAGGGCAACTCCTTTTTTCAAGAGAAAAAAGTTGCAGTGATCTTAGAATAACTGATTGGATAAAAGCCAATTTTAGTTATTGTTTACTTAAGAGAAGGGAGAAATCTTCATATCAGAAGTAGCCCTGCCCACACAGGTGAGATTGGGTTCACAAACCATTCACGACAAGTGTTTTGTTTTTGGGGTTTTTTTGTAATTCTAATTCTGAAATGCTTTGGGCAGCTACATGTTATGTGTGTGCCCAGTGAGCATTCTCTGAGAGTTAAAAAACATTTCCCAACTATCCTGTACAATTCTCTACTTGTGAATTATCATGTAATACCTTTGCACTACCAAGAATGTACAAAATTTATGATTTCAAGTTTTATCCTGTGCTATTTAGTTTCTAAGCTGAATATATATTTAACAGAAGGCAAGAAAGAAGATGAAATGTGGTTCACACTTTTTTCATCATAATCCATTTATATAAGATAACTTGGAAAATAATCTTTAAAAGTCATTTTTATTAGTCTGTCAAAGAAATGGCTGCTAATAAAAGTTCCCAATCAAATCATTACCATTACCATGCATTGACCCTTGGCATAGGTAGAATTTTCTTTCCATCTCTTACTTCCTAATCTCTTACTTGATCAGGCTCTGAACTCCCACTCTTTATTAATACCCAAAGGTTAGATCTGTGCACAGGTCAAATGTCAAATGGAGAATTAAAGCAATTGTCTGAATAATTCAGACTTAATACTTTCACCAGAAATAATATTATAATCAAAATAAATTTTACCCCAAATTAACAGTGAAGTTATCTCCAGTCTTTTCATTGCATTATTATCCATTTCCTGCTCATCTGAGACCACATCCTTTCACACAAACATCAGCCAGAAGACTATGGAATATTTTGCTTGCTAATATCCTGACCATAAATGACCAGCAGAATTCATCAACTAATCATCTTGGTGGAGTTTCTCATAGGACAAAACTCAAAAGAAAAAAAACTTCATTCACATGTATATCATATATTCTTAAATTCCTACAATAATGCATATCACTATTTTCTGTCCAATAATGAAGAAGGCTCTTCATTCCAGATATAGTTCCTGTACATATTTCTTCATTTTAATAAAGGCTGTTTATTAAACATGCAATATGTTATCAATGATTCTTACAACATTTTAATATGTTTCATAAAACTTTCACGAATATGGAAATAAAGTCCTCTGAGAAACTGTGTGTTGACTGTTGGTTTGGAAAACATTCTCAAAAAATATGTGATTCCCCACAAATAACATTTTTCACATTAAAAGAAACGTTTAATAGGGACAGAGTCTTGCTATTTTGCCTAAGCTGGTCTCAAACTACTGGGCCCAAGCAATCCTCTCCACTCAGTCACATTAAAATTTAATGCAGACACATAAACAGATTAACACAAGTATGATTTTTTAAAAGGAAACCTCACCCAGTTTCAGTTATTTATATTATTCACCCCTAACTTCCAGCGACACAACACGATTCATTCTGTGTGGCGCACATAACCAAGGGTTGCCCTTGCACACCACAGCACCCTTCCCAGAAGCCCATTCCCAGTGGTCATGTTCTCTTAGGACCAGGATTCCCAAATGGTCAGTCATATGGGAGATGCCACACACTGTGGTGTAGTGAGTATCTGATCTTTGCTAATAAGTTTTCATAATTGTATTGTAACTTACATGAAACTGTTCTTCCTTGGGCAATCTTGGATTTTACGTCTCTATCTTGAAGCAAGATAAAGCACTTCATCCCATCTCCCAAAGTAACTTACTCCACAAATCATTATGGAGCACTGTAGATCTGCTGATGTCCCCATCCTTTATTTCTGTTTCCCCAAAGTTTCTCTTGAGCCACCAGCCCTTAAGTCTTTCTCTTCTCTCTCTCTGACTCTCTACACAGCCTCCAAATATGTCTCTCTCCCTTTCATCCAATTTTATCTTCTCAGCCTTCCTGAAGGCCCAGCCCTCCAAAAAGTTCATCAGAGCAGTCTTCCAACAAAAGCTTGTTTCTTCCTAGAGGGTGGATTTTACTGCCAAGAAAAACAAAATTCTCTGTATGTACTTAAAGTATACTGGAATGATTTATTTCAATGCTTTCCTGATTTTTTGCCACCCTAGGCCCTGTCCATCCACCTCCAGCACTCCCATACCCATTTACAGCACACAGGTCAAGAAGCTCTGCTCTAAGGACTTGAAAACATACTGATAAGTTACATTCCAGTAACTCCCTCACAGACTTCATGAGCTAACAGCTCATGACCCTCCATGACCAATAAGAAATAGTTATGTTTGGGGTCAAAAAAAAAAAAAAAAAAAAAGTTACGTTTTTTTCTCTATCTGCATACATTGTTACAGGAAATACTCTAAGAAGAGTGTCCGACTATATATCAGAATATGAGTTCCAAGCCTCCTGGGCTTCAAAACCTTGGGCAGGTTGTTTAATCTCTCTCTGAAGCTCAACTTAATCATCTATAAAATGAGAGTTCTCCTTCTAGATGGGAAAAAGGCTTCTATAATCCAAATGTTTCATAATTCTATGGAACACTAATGAAGATTGGGTTTAACATCAGAGTAATTCAAAATAAATTTACCCTAATCAAAAACCTATAATTGGAAAAATTAGTTAAATACTAAATATTTCTGCATAGTGAATTTCTCTCCCAAAAGCATCTGACAAACTGCATGATCATTATTCAAGTGTTAGACAAATGCAGCTGGATGAATGCTCTAAAACAGCTGCCAAAGCATGGAGAAAAGCTATGGGCTGAATTCTCCTTCGATAACTCAAACGACATTGCTTTTCTTGTTCTTGTTCTTATTTTTGCGGGTTTTTACAAAACATAGTTTTCGAATTACATAGTCGAAACAGAACACTAATTGAGCTACACTTAACTGCTGGAAATTAGCCTAACAAAATCAAAATTATATAACATCTTTTCACTCCATGGCTTACTAGACAGTGTTCAATAATAGCTAACTAGGGAGGAAAAGTGTTAGTAATCAATTGTTGCTAATTACAATACAATCTAGTATATGCTTAATATATTTATAATCATATACTATATAACTATATTATAAGTTTAATTTATATATATATATAATTTATATACATGATATAACAGATGATATATGTACCAGATAATTATGTTCCATTAACATATGAAATTTTCATCTACAGAAAATTCTCATTTTAGAGAATGCAGTTTTAAGGGTGTTGTCTTTTGAGGATGATTTCCCTAATCAAGACAATAAAACCATTTGGGATGGAGCTTATGCTAGGATAAGCTCCATTATGATATTATAATGGCATTATAATAGCATACTATTTATACTATATGGAATGATATAAATATAATATATGTTAATATAAGCATCATTATAATATATTTATATATCATACATTATATTTTATATAAATATATACTAATATATGTAAATATATAATATACAATCATATTATATATTATATACTAACATATATACTATATATAAGTATATTTATATTTAGCTCCATCCCAAAGAGTTTTACTGTCTTGATGAGGGAAATCAGCCTGAAAGACAACACCCTCAAAACTGCATTATCTAAAATGAAAATTTTCTGTAGATGAAAATTTCACATGCTAATGGAACATAATTATGTGGCACAATGTTTATTGAATGCTTATATGTCAACACATTCAGAACAATGAAGAAAAAGACACAAGAAGTGTGAATGATTTTTTTTTATTATTGTTATTTTTTATTGCATTTTGGGTTTTGGGGTACATGTGAAGAACATGCAAGATTGTTGCATAGGTACACACATGGCAGTGCGATTTGCCTTCCTCCCCATCACCTATATCTGGCATTTCTCCCCATGCTATCTCTCCCCAACTCCCCACCCCCTGCTCTTCCTCGCCTATTTCCCCTCGACAGACCCCAGTGTGTGATGCTCCCCTCCCTGTGTCCATGTGTTCTCATTGTTCAACACCTGCCTATGAGTGAGAACATGCGGTGTTTGATTTTCTGTTCTTGTGTGAGTTTGCTGAGAATGATGGTTTCCAGGTTCATCCATGTCCCTACAAAGGACACAAACTCATCATTTTTGATGGCTGCATAGTATTCCATGGTGTATATGTGCCACATTTTCCCTGTCCAGTCTATCATTGATGGCATTTGGGTTGGTTCCAGGTCTTTGCTATTGTAAACTGTGCTGCAATGAACATTCGTGTGCATGTGTCCTTATAGTAGAACGATTTATAATCCTTTGAATATATATCCAGTAATGGGATTGCTGGGTCAAATGGAATTTCTATTTCTAGGTCCTTGAGGAATCGCCACACTGTCTTCCACAATGGTTGAACTAATTTACACTCCCATCAACAGTGTAAAAGTGTTCCTATTTGTCCACATCCTCTCCAGCATCTGTTGTCTCCAGATTTTTTAATGATGGCCATTCTAACTGGCGTGAGACAGTATCTCAGTGTAGTTTTGATTTGCATTTCTCTAATAACCAGTGATGATGAGCATTTTTTCATATGTTTGTTGGCCTCATGTATGTCTTCTTTTGTAAGGTGTCTGTTCATATCCTTTGCCCACTTTTGAATAGGCTTGTTTGAATGATTTTTTTTTTTTTTTTTTTTTTTTATTGGGGATGGAGTTTTTTTCTTGTTACCCAGGCTGGAGTGCAATGGCGCGATCTCGGCTCACCGCAACCTCCGCCTCCTGGGTTCAGGCAATTCTCCTGACTCAGCCTCCCGAGTAGCTGGGACTACAGGCACGTGCCACCATGCCCAGCTAATTTTTTGTATTTTTAGTAGAGACGGGGTTTCACCATGTTGACCAGGATGGTCTCAATCTCTCGACCTCGTGATCCACCCGCCTCGGCCTCCCAAAGTGCTAGGATTACAGGCGTGAGCCACCGCGCCCGGCCGTTTGAATGATTTTTTACTAGCTTAGAATAAAATCCTCTCTTTGACTTTCCATATCTTACACAACTTTTAAGTCCTGCTCAAATCTCCATCTCCTTCTGAGGGGTTTCCCTTGCACACCTCTCTTACAACTCCCTGAAGAATTAGAGTGAATACCTTCGTACCAAGTACTTGGTAAAATACTGTTGTTTCTTGCTCCCTTTTGAAATAACCCTTCAATTTTTAGAATGTCACTCACATAGGAGGCACTCAGTTATTACTGTTAAATAAGTACATTAGGGCCACAAAAAACAAATACAGAAATGAAAGATGCAGTATTTCGTTTATGGCCGTCTACTACTCAGAGTTTTATTTCCAAGTGTGACCTGGTTTGAAAGCATTTCTACCTGGAATTTCCAAATGCCTCGTGAATGAATGTCTTTATTTTTTCTCAGTGATCTGTCCAATTAGAATGATTTATACTGCAAGTTGTTAGTAGGGCCTTTTTGATAATAAAGCATTCTTATGAACTTGGTTTGATGGTTGAGAACACTATGGAAAATGTAACGTGTTCTACAAATGAGAGCCTTGTTGGCCTTTCAAAAATGTTGGCAGAGGTATGAATGTTTTCCTTATACTACTGTCTTTATGGAGTCCATGAATGCATTACCTTTGTCCAGTGAATTTTTGAGAAAATATTAACAAGTCTCACTCTTTTATACATTCATTTAAGAAACACATTCTCATTGATTCGCTTTCCCTGTACAGAGACGTTGCAGAATTATAGCATCCAGTGAGTTCAGCTTCAATGTTAAAATAATAACAGCAGCAAGAATAAGAGTTTTAAAACTATTCAGGAAAAATACCTCACCGCACACTGAATTGATGTCCCTGAAAATTAGATGTAATTTTTAAAGAAACAGTTTCTGCAGATTGAAATAGGCTCAAAGGAGAAGGGCAAATGTTTGTGAAAATAGCATAAGTTGCCCTCACTCCCATCTATCCAATAATCTGAATTGACTATTAAAAAAGCATACTCAGCATCCTAGAAATAATAGAAAGGGTCTCAAAAATATTAAAAATATCACATAGTTCATGTTTTTCATTGCCAGAGAGAAACCAAGAGTTGTCCTCAACATACAATCCAACAATTTAGACACATGAGTAAAATGAATATACTCTTTTAATGAAGTTTCTCAGGTTCGCTCCATAGTTAACTAGTGAAAAGGAAATTTGAAATTGAAACTGTGTGTTACTCATTCATATGAAAATATAAAAACACTACTAACATCCCCAATGCTATGCTGACCAGTGGAATACTGAAACCAATCCATAATGAACATTGAAGAGACCATTCTAAATATTTAATAGCATTCACCCCAGAGGTTATTCTAATTTGAAGAAGACTAATTTGAGGAAAACTTATAGAATTCTTCCCATGCATTCACACATAGAGAGAAGCATTTTTATCAGATATTCTGTACACGTTCAACACTTCTAAAGTTTTCTTCAGCTCATGCATTTGCAATCAAGAAATGGCAGCAAAAATTCTTCCAGAAAAGGAAGCCTCCCTACTTTAAGTACTGAGTCTGACCCATCATATGGAGAAACTAATGTTAAATGCAAGATTTTGGATGCCCTGGAGGGTGATTTATGTGACTAGAAAAGAGTCGTAAATGATTGATTTCCAAAATCTTTTTCATTGTAATTCAATTTATTGGAGTTATAAATTACAAATTTAAAATCATAGTCTTCCACAAACATTTAAGTTCAGTTTACCAGTCTTATTTATCTACTTGTAAATATAACCGATTCTATACTCACTTTTAAGGGAGATTTGACCTTTAATTAATGAAGTAAATTATCATAAACATTTCAAGGTCTATATACAAAACAACATATTCAGTTACCTTTTTAGTTTCCTTGTTTGACAGATATTCCCAACTTCCTACATAACCTGGCAAATCTAATAGATTAAATCGTATGGTGATTCTTCAGTTCTCTTAAATGTCCCAATATCATTTATAAACATGCTAAAATTTCAAGTTAAATGTCACAAAACTGAAATAATTACTCAATTATAAATTTTTATTGTAATTACAAGGCTAATCTTTAGACATTACAATCTACCAAATCTATTTAACATTATAAGGTTTAAAAGCACTTAAAAATTCAACTATATACATATTATTCCTAAATCTCTTTGGAGTGGAAGATTCTTACCCAAAAAGAAAACAACGTGGGTGGATCACGAGGTCAAGCGATCAAGACCATCCTGGTCAACATGGTGAAACCCTGTATCTACTAAAAATACAAAAAATGAGCTGGGCATGGTGGCGCACACCTGTAGTCCCAGCTACTCGGGAAGTTGAGGCAGGAGAATTGCTTGAACCCAGGAGGCGGAGGTTGCGGTGAGCCGAGATCGCGTCATTGCACTCCAGCCTGGGTAACAAGAGCGAAACTCCGTCTTAAAAAAAAAAAACGAAAACAATGTTTCCAGCCACACAGTTTGACAGTCACCTTTTCAAAGGTATGTGGGAGGCTGTAATGAGGGGAAGAAAGAGAGTACCATTTTAACTGAGGTCCTGGCCAAATATGACATCTGAAACTGCAGACATCCAGGGCAATTTTTCTCACTACCTGTCACATAGAGTCCCCTTTTATAGTTTCTATTTCCCATACTCTAAAACTTCAAAAGGCCAATGGTGATGACTTAGCTCACATCCCCAGGTTTATGTTCTATAATTACTTAAATTTCAAGATAAATTGGAATTGGTAATTTCCTCCCAGATAACTGCATCACTAATTTGACTTCCATGGCTCTTAAAATAGTATTTTCCATCTTGTTCCAAAGACTTTCCCTTCTTTCATTATTATCTTGTTTTATAAACCACATAACGTTTATAAATATTGAAATAATATTCAATTGAATGCTAACTGTCACTTGTGACTTTATCTGATCCTTTATTCACAACTCCCAAGGTTGTCCTCCTCGGGACTACAAGCCTTTTAGTACCTTGGTTCTGGTACAAGAAAGCAGCCAGAATGATGTTCTTCAGCACAGAATGAGGACCTGCATCTCAGTGAGCAGATTGGAGGCAACATAGAACCAGGGCTCAATATAGAAAGGACCAGAACAAGAAACATGACCAGCCTAGGATGGAGCACTAACATAAGCACCAGTTGGTGACAAAATATACATTCCAAGCACTGTGGATACAGTAATTGGTCACAGTTCTAGAAGGAAGGCAGAATTGTGTATTGACATAATTATTTGCCTTACATGTGGAGAAGCAGGTGTACTTCCATACATGTTAATGGTTTGGCAAAGTGTGCATCACTAGATCTAATATGTGTGTCACTCATTCTGAAGTGTTCACTCGTTCATCACTTTCAACGATGCATTGAGAACCTACTATAAACCTGAAGATGCACCGGATGGTCCACACTGAAATGTGTAGTCACTATCTTGATTCCAGGAAAAGACAGACAAGTTTGAAAATGTCTCCTTAAGAAATGAGAAGTCATTTCACTTTATAATTTGGCAACTGTGAAAATTAAGCGCTGACATTATAAAATATGTCCTAAATCTAATTAAAATTATAATTTTCACTAGATGTTTGGACGTGTTCATTTATTATGTTAATGGCATTAAATAATGTTTTTTCGCCAAATAATTTTACAGAGTTTGTGGCCGTAAGTCACCTCAACCTTCTAACAGTTTTAGCATGTTTGGCTATCAAATTAGTTCTCAAGGAGAGCTCTCCAAACAGAAAGAACAACTCCAGCAGAAGCAATACTTTAAGTCGTTAAGGTAACCAGTTAGCATTCTGCTGAAAGCAAAGGCAAAATTAGCACAACTGTTTAAAAATCCAGAGAACAATAACAACCCAAGAAAACTTCCTGAAAAAAAGACTTTTGTAAAATATTTTTTAGGCTGGGCACGGTGGCTCATGCCTGTAATCCCAGCACTTTGGGAGGCCGAGGTGGGCAGATCACAAGGTCAAGAGATCGAGACCATTCTGGCCAACATAGTGAAACCCCATCTCTAAAAAAAATAACAAAAATAAAAATAAATGATATTTTTTACAAGAAACAACCACTCAGGTTAAACAAAAAACTCCCAATTTTCTTTACCTATGAATAGAAGTAAAAACAAGAAAAATAAGGGCTATTTTATAGATAGGAGTGAAATCTATAAATATAAATAGTTAAGCTAATCTGAAATGTAAAACAAAGGTGGCTTTTGCATTCACAATTATCTTGCCATTATCAAAACCTACATAAAACCTATAGTCTAGATAGTATTTTAGTCTATTTAGCTACATGGTATCATTCATTATATATCTACATAATAGTATTCACCTGAGAATTATGTATGTATATATTTTTATGGCTTTAACATTTTCCAAAAACTGACTCTTGAGAAAATACATGTAGCAGCTGACTTCTCTTTGTGTGAGCTCTATAAAGGTCTTGTTGATTTTGCAGAGTTAATGCAGTTTCCAAAAGTGCATTAACTTAATTCCCCTGATGCTGGTTATGTTGAAAATCTGGCTTAACATTTACTGAGTTCCCACAATGAATAAGACTGGTTTCCTCTAGTAAACTTAAAAAAAAAATCTGTGCTGAACAATGTCAAGATTTGAGACAAATGAAAATGTTTGAATAGGACTGTTGTACTTTCAAATCAGACATCCAGCACTGCACCTAAAACACAAAAACGGTAAAAACTATTTCATTTTGCAAATGTCTTTAACATTTTCAGTAGTTTCCCCTACAGACATTGCTTTTGTGTTTGCTACATTAAAAATAGGATAGAGAGGCCTTCAACTCCTTCATCATATGCAGCAGGCATTTTGCAGAATCAAGTAATGTATCCACTGATCAGAGTATGCAGTACACGCTCAATGTGTGTGAAAGAGTGAATCCAAAGCAAAAAATGAAACAACACATTTCAAGAAATGCAATGGCATTGCCTCAAAGGATGACCAGCAGATAAAGTAAAATGGTATGGACATAGTAGGTGTTCATTAAATATTCCCTAAAATAAATTGAAATTATTAGTTCTATTAACAAAGGCCTACATTTTCATCTTGGAAAGTTGATTTCAGTGTGGAATGCTACACAGTAACATTTTATAATAGTTATGAAAAAAGGTTGTTTTAGAAATTACCACTTGGCTAAAAAAGGAAAAGGAAAAGGGGTATTCAGGATATGGGTCAGGGAGGTGACAATCCAACCTTTACATTGAGGTTTCTCTACCCTAAACTCATGGCCAAAGGTTATGATTTGTGCAAGTTTTTGAGCAGAGTTCTAGAAATAAGCTATTTCTTAGGGAAGACATTACATAATGGCAGTGAATAGCAGCTGCATAGTGAAGAAAAGATTTTATGATTTTAAATACTTTCGCCTATATATAGAGAGAAACTGGACAGGTCCAATCAGACAGCATCACTTTGGGATCTGAACATATGAGGAGTTGCTTATATTGAGCAAATAAATGCAATAATTATTGTTCCTTCCAATTACCTGACATGCATAACCATAGCAAGAGGTTTTTTAGCAACCTGAATTTAAGTTAAAAGTTATATTTAGGCTTATTTAGAAAATAAACAACATGCATCCATTTTTAAAACAATCAGCCTTTGTTTGAAATGAAATGTCTTCCAATGAGGAGATAGTTATTATTATTATTATTATTATTATTATAGAACTATGATGCTTAGCAATTATTTGATAGTAAACAGATTTCTGTAAAAAAATAAAATATTTACCGGTAGTGGAAAGTTGTTCCATGGTGTATTATCATAAGTAATTCATTTATCTTTGTTTAAGAGTCATCTCCTTGGCCGGGCGCGGTGGCTCAAGCCTGTAATCCCAGCACTTTGGGAGGCAGAGGCGGGTGGATCACGAGGTCAAGAGATCGAGACCATCCTGGTCAACATGGTGAAACCCCGTCTCTACTAAAAATACAAAAAATTAGCTGGGCATGGTGGTGTGTGCCTGTAATCCCAGCTGCTGGGGAGGCTGAGTCAGGAGAATTGCCTGAACCCAGGAGGCGGAGGTTGCGGTGAGCCGAGATCGCGCCATTGCACTCCAGCCTGGGTAACAAGAGCGAAACTCCGTCTCAAAAAAAAAAAAGAGTCATCTCCTTAATACTCCACATGTGCCACCCTACCCTTCTGGGGTAGGGTAACTCATCTGGGGACAGTTAAAGAAGTGAATAAATCACCCGAAAATCATAAAAGACACTAGTAACCCAAACAGGCTCTTCTCTTAGGCCACGTTTCATTAGGAAGAGCTGGCTCTTAGATCACTTACAAAACACCATATTCTGAATGTTCAAAGAAAGGAAAACTTTCACAGAGCAACAGACTCTTGGCAATCCAGTAATTAATGAGAAGGAAAGAAAAAGGCAAATTTAAACAAATTTAAGTTCATTTGACCCATCATCTAGCTCAGATAAACCTTCTCCTCTGTGGCATTTCAAAGTGCAGAATTTGAATACTAATTCATGAGAAAAAGGAAAATGAAAACCTGGAGATGTATATCTTCTGTGTTAAAAACAAGCACACGGTTCTTAGTTTGCAACACTCAGGTCTCATGCAGAATTTTTAAAGGTCAAAATTTTACTAAATCAATTTTTACCTATTATCTTTAAAATGTTTACTTAACACTTAAAAAGCAGCTTAACTTTCTAAAATGTTTGAAGACTCTTCTCTTCCAAAGGAAACTTACTAGTCCAGTTATATGAGACAACAAACACAGCATGCTCAGCACTGAAACTTGAAAAGACATGTAGTTGGTGTATTTCTCCATTATGCAAAACTGGATTCAGCGCACACAAAAAATAGCATACGCAAAAAAAAAAAGTACCATCTCCATCCTTTCTTGTTATCACACTTCTGGCATGCTAATACGCATGGTGTCAACATCAACCAACATGGCTTTGTTTTATGATATGCATTTTTGCCTATTTGAGAAACTTCATTTATTCAAAACTATTCACTGAGTGGCTGCTATGCCCCAAGCATAATACTAGACATTTGGGATAAAAACATAGAAACAGAATACAATTCCAGAGCACAAGAAGCTACAGGAGCTACAGGAGCCTCTTGTGCTCCAGGATTGTATTTTCTCTATATATTTATCTGATGTAGACCAACAATGAAAAATGCCATAATGAGGTAATAATAATTATTGCCACATATTGAATTAAGAGCTTTATATTTACCACCTTATTTAATCATCACATTATTGTCATTTCATAGGTGATGAATTTGGGAGGTAGAAGTTAATTGACTTGCCCAGGAACACTCAGCTAAAAATAAGAAGCCTCAGGATTTGAGCTCAAGTCCCCTGACATTAAAGTCCACGCTGTAATTCTTTACATTACAGCTCTCCAAAGATGGAAGCATAAAGAAAGAGCACCTGTAGGGGTAAGAAGTTTAGGAAGCAGGAAGAAAGTAGGTTTCAAAGAGCTTTTGCTTCTGCTGAGACTGTAAAAGAGTAAGTTAGGCCGGATGTGGTGGCTCATGCCTGTAATCCTAGCACTTTGGGAAGCCGAGGTGGGTGGATCACCTGAGGTCAGGAGTTCAAGACCAGCCTGGCCATCATGGTGAAACTCCATCTTTAAAATAAAATAAAATAAAATAAAATAAAAGAGTGAGTTAGTCACCCGGTGAGGTGGCTCACGCCTGTAATCCCAGCACTCTGGGAGGCTGAGGTGGGCAGATCACGAGGTCAAGAGATCGAGACCATCCTGGCAAACATGGTGAAACCCCGTCTCTACTAAAAATACAAAAATTAGCTGGGCGTGGTGGCACACGCCTGTGGTCCCAGCTACTCAGGAGGCTGAGGCGGAAGAATCTCTTGAACCCAGGAGGCAGTGGTTGCAGTGAGCCAAGATTGCGCCACTGCACTCCAGCCTGGCGACAGAGCAAGACCCTACCTCAAAAAAAAAAAAAAAAAAAAGAGTAAGTTAGTCAGGAGCTGAGCAGTTTCACCATAAATTCGTTAGGAAAATAAGCCAGATTGCCAATGAAAATGTTGATATTGCCCTAAACTTATTTAGCTCCATAAAGAAACGACCATAAAGACATTCTCAAATATTGACATACACTTTGCTCTTATTGAGCGAAACTTGCTTGATTCAAGCTTGCATGATGATTATTGTTAATTGTCAAACTGAAGAAAAGCAAGAATGTCCCACATTTTAAAATTGATAAAAGGCAAACAGGCAAGGTGCGGTGGCTCACACCTGTAGTCCCAGCTATTCAGGACACTGAGGAGGGAGATACCTTGAGCTCAAGAGTTCAAGGCTGCAATGAGTCATGATCATGCCCCTTCACGCCAGCCTGGGTGACACAGCAAGACCCTATCTCAAAAAAAAAGCAAACAGAAAACAGTGAGAAGAGGGAAAAAGTCCTTCAGGAGTATCAACTAGGGCTGTGCAACAGCCTTCTAAGAGGAAGGCATTGGGCAGGCTTGGAAGCAGATCTCACATGACAATGCAGCCAAGAGGGCTTACTCTAAATGACTGTAAAGGCCATGGAGGACAGTTTCCAGAAAACTGAAAGTAAAAAAAGAATATTTACAAATTAGCCCTTCTTCTTAATAACTAGAATGTAAGCAACTTCATTAAACATGTTTCTATACATTACACTATTTTGGCCTCACAGCAGTCCTGTGAGTTCTGAGTTCTTGAAGTATTCCCATTTTATATACAAGGAAAAGAGGCGAACCAAAGTTAAAAGGATGAAGCTATTTAACAATAAAAGAATTGTGATGTATTTATCTAACTTTAATCATTGTAATCAAAATGATTTTGTCCTTTTCAACTCCATAAAACAGGGAAAGAAAAAAGCAAACGAACGAAATTATTTCTCCTCTGCCTCATTGCTGCAGAATCATGCTCTGATTCTAAGCATAACTTAAAATCTTACTCTACGTAAACCACTATACTAGCTGTTTATGGAGGAAAAAAATGGAAAACATATGCTCCCTATCCCTGAAGAGCTCCCTGTATGAGGCCCTCTGCTGGAGAATTACCAAATGAATCATTTTTTTTCTTTGCTGTACATCCAGTCTCATGTGACAAATGAATCTTTAATACTATGATAAGGAATGATAATGGGCTAATGCTGTGTTTCTCCAGCTCGTGAAGCACTAGTTCCAAGATAAGCTCCATTTTTTATTGTTGTTATTGTTGTTATTTTGTTTCTGCGACAGGGTATCGCTCTGTCACCCAGGCTAGAGTGCAGTGGTATGATCATGGCTCACTACAGCCTCAAATTCCTGGGCTCAGGCAACCCTCCCACCTCAGCCTCCCAAGTAGCTGGGACTACAGGCCCATGCTACCATGCCCAACTAATTTTATTTTTTTGTGGAAACAGGATCTCATGATGTTGCCTAGGCAGATCTCAAACTCCTAGCCTTAAGCACGCCTCTCACCTTAGCCAGGTGTAAGCCACCATGTTCAGCCACCTATTTTTACAAAAAAAAAAGGAAGGTGGAGAGGAGGAAATCCCATGGTGAGAGGCTGGGAAATCTTATGCATCTAACTTGAAGATTTGAAACATACATTAGCCTATTACGAGCTCTGTTAAGCCTTTCAGTATACAAACCTATTTACCTTTGTTTGCATAATACTTATCAAACCATGCTCAATGTATGTTCTGTGGAAAACACTTTGAGAAAAGGTGGGTTAATGTGTCACCCCTTACAAGAGCTATTTTATATTTCTTAATAGTATTTAGAAATAGGATCTCAGCCCGATGGTGAGCCGGTAAGGGAGTCACTAGCAAATGAGTCATCTGCCACCTCTCAAATCAGTTGTCATAGAAAGCTGCCTCTTTTGTCTGAGCAAAGGCTTTCACGTAGGAGCAGGCCCAACTTGCCTTCTCTTCCATTAACCAATCACAAGTCAATCAAGAACATCACTTCTGGCAAAAGCTGCATTGACTCATTCAGGTCTAAAAATAAGTCTCGACCATGTGTGGCAGGTCTAGATTCTTCTTAGGATCTAACACCTTTCTTCACCAATTTTAATCTAACACCTATCTTCACCTGTCTTTTCATTGTAATCATTTGCCACTAATCCATACTAATCTGTTATAAAAAGAGGCCATACAAATAATCAAAATCCCCACTTCTTTTTTTCAAGTTGTGTGGAAACAGGCCAGTATTAAACATTCCATCACAATATTTGGCAAATGCATATTGGCATTTATACACTTTAAATTTTAACAGACTCAGAGAAGAATAAGTCCAAAATAATCATTCCAGGCTTTGAGAAAGAAAAACCCTGCTCTAAAGAATGTTTTTGAGATAGCATTTTAGCTATAAATCAGATTTGCTTCTCAAAAGCAATCTTGAACTGCATGTAAAAGAAATAGTGTTTTAAGCAAACTAATATTAACTCATATTTAACTCTGGATGGAGTGGTCTGGAACACAGAATCCATTACTTAGACATAAATTAATAAAGGTTTCTTTTATGAGTTCTGTATTTCAATGATGGATATACATGCCTAGGAAAGCATATGTTTGGGTTTGAGCACATGAGTCCCTAAGCATGGAAATAAGAAAAAAGTATAAAATAAAAGGAAAGAAAAATGGGAAAAATGATCACCCTAGCAAGTATGATATCTAATGGAGCACTTATAATCAGCCCCTAGCCCAGTCTAAGCTCATTCTTCATCCCAGTTACAAAAAGGCCGCAAACACTAACTCCCAGTGCAAAGGGAACCCATCTGGGGTCCAGACTTAACAATGTCTGAAGTGATGAGACCAATGTCAGGACCATTTGTGGTCCTGCTAAATGAAATTGGCTGATACTTGCAGCCCTCTTTCTAGAGATTTTTGCAGATCTCAGAAGCAATACAAAATGATGACTGAGACCCAATATTCAGCTGGTCAAAAATCAAACTGATTCCTAAGGTGTTATCACAAAATAGGTTTGGCTATTCCTCGATGACCAGTTCAAAATCGAATTTTCTTTGCCTTTTGATGAATTCAAATTTTGAACATCTTGCAAAGAGAACCATTTTCAGGAGACAAGCTCAACTACACCCCATGTCCTGTACCAAACACGTATAAAGATCACTTGTTTCTGCTCAGGAAGAGAGCTAATTGTATCAACAAACATCGGTCCATAAACTGCTAGCCTAACCAAGTAAAGCTCTAGCTTGACAATTCTACCACAAGAAATGGCTTTATGGGGATATGTGGTTTTATTTTGCTGGAGTTCTTCTGTTATGACAACTAAATCCTTAGAAATCAGCTATTTTTATTTAATGTTCAGGAAAAGAATCTAGATTAAGAAAACTAACAAATCTGACATCTCTCTTGCTGGAAAACAAATGTGAGTAACTTCGCCTCAAAATTTCAGTCAAGTAAAGGCATTTGTTAAGTTCAAAAGTATTTCCTAAATCTGAATCAGAAATGTTATTTCAACCCAAAAAATAAGATACTAAAAGGTGAAAATAGTTAAGACAGTTGCCCTTTTTCAAAAGCAGGGGTCCTAGTGAAGACAGATATCTATACCAGCTATTCTGGAATTCATAAATGTCAACAAACTGCACATTTCCTGTCTTTTGTCATCCATTCTTCAATAATCCAGTCTCCCTGACCTGCTGACCCTAGTGTCCTTTTCTCAGTCCTCCCAAAACCTTTCTTGCAGACTCACATACCTTTATGCTGTTCTTTAAACTCCCAATTCTCTATTCCCCTGAGGGCAAGGGACAATCTTCTGTGTTATCTTCCATGGGTTGTTCAGAAGCACAACTCATAGAAGCCTGGTCTACCTTGAGTATACAGGTGCTCAAAAAAACACTGAATGAGCCCACTTGTACCTCAGGATAAATGCTCATTTTTATTTCTTAAGGTGGTTTAAAAAGAACTGAAAAGCCTTTTAAGAATTGTGAACATTTTCTTTTACCTAAAACTTTCTTAAAGTTAGTTCATACAAGCACCATCAAACTTGTATACTGATCCAATCTCTACATTTACTAGTTTCCTGAAGATTTCTAATCTACTTGGCCTCATGAAAGGTAATGGGAGGATACCGCCCTTGTAGTTTTGTTAGTGTAGTTTATAATAGTTTATTTATACTTTTAAAAATGCAAAGGACACAGACATTTTGTATTCTATTAGTAATACCATAGATTTAAGGTCTCCTTCATTTAACAAGGAATCGTAAAGTGCATATTGTACACTTCTGAGTTTGTCTCTGTAAGAGGAATTAAATCAATGTATTTTGTGTGTATGAGGAATAAAACATTTTATTTTAATACACTGTGTTAAGCAGCTATTGATGGAATCATTTTTTCCATATTGTATAGTCAGTGTTTTTCCATAATATAGATTATTTCATAATGTGTATTCAAGCCTGCCATGTGCCAAACATGAGCTGGGGGCTGGAGAGAGGGTTCCCACTTCATAGACTTGCAATCTAAAAGAAAAATTTGCAAATCTTGATGAACTATATATTCCAGATAGGTAAGCAAAAGAATCACTGTTTCATTTTCTAAAGTATATCACATTCTAACAGTAATATCACTTTAAAACTTTATTTCCAAATTTGAAACAACAAAAAGTTAATCATTAGCTTTCATATAATCTCTCTGAAGTCACAACGCAAAAAACTTTGCGGAGCAATCTACAAAATAGAGTAACAAAGAGTTGTCATTAAGTGGGCAGCAAGAGAGTCACAAATACTTCCATTAGCTTTAACTGTGCCTAGAATGGCTTGGCTTTGGGTGATTGGATTTAGCTGAACATCAGTTATCACATTTTAAATATTTTCCTATCTTCAGATAATAGTATGAAACTAACTTTCAAAATGTCCAATTCCACATGCTGAATCCTGCTAAGTAAAGTAGTTAATATTATGAATGTTTCCTTGGATCTGATCTTAGAGTTTTGACAGCAAACTTACACAAACCTTTTTTTCGTAAATTATTTGAAGGTAAGAAATATTTCCTGAAGACTTATTCTTGATCAACCCATATACCATGCATTCGAAGATCAAAATGGCTGTTGATCACCTATTTTAATACCTTCTCAGTTTAGTTCTTATGTATCATTATAAAAGGATTCGGGCCCTGCATTGAGAATTTTTAGCCTACTTTTTTGCTTGCTTTGTCATTAAAGAAAAATTAAGCATCCCACGCTGATATTATTAACACCGATAACTTTAGCAGTACCTTGAGTATCAGAAGACCAGGCCCAAATCATTTCCTAAGCAGAAACATAATGAAAAAGTCCCAAGAACATTTTTAAATACCTCTTTGTTAATACTAAATGCATCACAATTAACATAAATCAGAACGTGCTTTAACATACTTCTAAGAAAGATGAATACGGGTGGTTATTTGGGAGCATTAGTTGGAATACAGACCCCATCACAAACTATTCATCTCCCATGGTTATAGCAGAGAAAATGGAATACTCCTTTTTCCTTGGAAAGGCCTTGTGCAGTTTCAAAATCTGAACGTCAGTCAGAAGCCACTTTTCACCCTGGTAGGAGGACTTACATGTCTGCATACACCACCACCCTAGATTGTCAATATCCGTAGGATTCCCCTAGCATCCAAAGCAGCGAGTGTACCTAACACGTATGTACATACAGGTAGATATGGATACACAGAGCCAATACATTGGTCCTCTGGAAATTAGGGGGAAAATGATAAATGACTTGTTCTCCTTTCCTCCAAAGCACTGCCTTATGCACCTTAGCTTTCTTCTTCTGTCTGCAAGGAAGACCAAGCCCCGCCCCCCTTGCTGGGGACTCGCAATCATTCCTTCGGTTTTCTAGCACAGCAAAGTGAGAGTGACCGCTGGGGTTGCGTGCGCCAGGATTTGCTTTTTCTGTATTGCTCTCCTCCCCCACCCCTCCTCGCCACCCCAGCCTCTCTAGCCTATACTCACTAAAGGGTGGCCTAAGGTCTGGGGAGATGGGCTTGGGGCTGAGGGGATGAGACGGGAAAGCAGAAATTGGGCCCCTGGCACTCTAAGTCGTGTTATTCCCCATTTCCATCCCTCCCTCCACTTCCCACCTTCCAACTTAAATACCTTTTACCAAGAGGCACCCCTGGGCCCATCCTTCCCTCCTTCACCCACCGCCCCCAGTCACACCATTTGCCGCCCTCTGGGATGCCCCCATGGCTGTCAGGGGACAGCGCCCTTACCAGGCTCATGGACGCCAGGGTTGTCGGACAGCTCGATGACCAGGAGCTCCCGGCCCTCGAAGCTGCGCCCCACCGTGTAAATCCTGCTGATGGCGGTGCACTGCAGCCACACGGACACGAGCGCCTCGCGCAGCTCGGGGTAGCGGTGGTACTCGAAGGAGATGCCGTCCTCCTGCTGCAGCCGCCGGCGCCGCCTCATGCCCGCCGCTGGCGCCCCGGGCTCCTGGGCTTCGGCGCCCAGGAGCCACCCGCAGGCGGCCAGTGCCCCGCACAGAGCCAGCAGCGCGCGGCCCCCTCGCCCGGCCATCGCTGTGCTCGCCGCCGCTGGCGGTGCCTTCCTACGCGGGCGGCCTCTTTTGTCTGCCCGGCCCTGGGCTTAGCCGGCCGGCGCTGCTGGGGGCTGCAAGTTCCGCACCAGCCTCCACTCGCCTCACCTTCCCGGGCTGAATGAGTGTCAGCCCGCGCACTGGGGCCACCCAGAGGACAGGGGCGAAGCTGGGCTGCACTACTGATCGCGGAGCCCAGGGGAGCTGCAGGAGAAACCACTGCGAGGAGGGGTCGGCCGAGAGCGAGACAGGCCGGCGGGGATCTGGGAGGGCTGCTGGCGTTACTTGTTGGCTCAGAACCACGTCAATAGCCAAATGGCGTCCGGGACGACGCAGGTGAAATGACAGCTAAGGTCTGGGGCTCGGGAACGTTGCTGTCATTGAGACACCCATGACCCACCCACGTCACTGCCTATGGAAAAAATATTCTTGTATTGTTAGTGGAGACTTTTAAAGGGACATCTATTCCAAGCCTACCAGTTTCCATCTTGATGCACCAAGAATTAGAAAATATACCAGAAAAAAAAAAAAAAAAGAAAGAAATATTGGCAGCCACTTGGCTTCTCCTGATACGTCTTTCCTAACTGTTTCAAGAATCCAAACACAAACCCAAGGGTTAGGTTTTCATTTATTGAAAGGTCTTGCTGGAAATCAGAACATTAAGTGCTTTGATATAAAGGTTTAAGAGAATAGAAATGCTTTCTTCCAATTTGTAGATACTGTCCTTAATTGTATTTATACACATTCCTAGATTCTTCCAAAAAACTAACAAAACAGGTAAGTCAATGTCATGTGGCTATGCCTGCACCAGCCCTCTTCTGTAACACCATAGGGAAAATAAAGTACAACTCTGCTGATGCTTTAGACAAAGGACTTAGTTTGGCGTTAAGATTAAATCCTGTTACGGAAAGAAAACTGATGATAATATCACACCTCCATTCTTTTTGCAAAGCTCTTGTAAAAATTTAAAATCATTTACAGCTTTAAATACCCACCCCTTAGTCGGGATTTATATTCCTGGAGCAATGTCTGGAGCAGATGTTAGTCTAAAGAGGTTGCTGTTTGGATTGAGGAACAGCACAAATGTAAATAAATAAATAATCCATTGGGTATTGCAACCAAGCAGGAAAACTGGACACCATCACGGGTAATTTTTCATGTTATGCTTTTTTTTTTTTTTTCTAACCTTGTTCATTCTTCACCTGTTTAACAGTGCATTGCACATAATTAAAACTTTTACCTGGAAAAGGAGTTAGATATTTAAGTCATTTTATTAGATCAAAAAGTAAAAGCACAGACATGATTAGTAAGGTGCTGCTGGAGAGGCTGGCTTCAAACACCCCTACCTACATTTACCACAGTGGCATGGATCTCTGTTTTTGCAGTTTTGGGGAGAAACTTCACTATAAACACATGGCACTCAAGTTGAATTGATGTGCATCCAGCCCTTTTTTTTTTTTTTTTTTTTTTTTGTCAATGTAGGCAGAGCTAAAAATTGTATATTTTCCACTATGACCAGTCTGTGTTTGATTACATGGTCCAGAAGTTTGAAGTCAGACTTATAATTATATTTCTAAAATCATGACCTAAACAGCAACCTTGGAAACCTAGAAAAAAAAAAATTGAGTATCTAAAACCAAATAACTTCAGAAGTACGTGGTTAACAGAATCTCATGTTAGCAATTTAGAGTAACCACACAAATTTGTGGTTAGGCGGGGCATACTGACTAGTAACTACACACATAAACAACATATTTTTCATTGAAGTTCTATGTTGCTCCTTAGCTGTCTCTTTGAACAAAGGATATGCTTTCTATTTTTTCCAAAAAAAAATTTTTATTTTGGAGAAAAAAAATATTTTTTAATATGTAAAATCATACCTACTATGTGGTTTCACTTGTTAGAGGGGGGTCTCTTTTACAGTTTAGTTGTTTCCCTAATCTATAAAATGAAAGGTATGGATTATTCACTTTCTAATGTTTGCTTGCAGCACAATCATGTGAAGAGTTTATAAAATGTGCAGATTCTTAAGCCCCCGCCAATTCATCAGGTCGGGGGTGGGTTCCAGATATTAATAAGCTTTTAGGTTTTAAAAAGAAGACCAGTCATTTATGATTTTGATGTTTGATTGACAAAGACATTTTGAGAAATAATGTACTGTAGGTTTCCTAAGGTTCCTTTCAGAACTGAAATGCTATGATTCTGGAAGTTTTCTTTTTGAAGTAAATTACTGCTCATTTGATAAATGATAGTACTCCTCACATATTATTGGTCATACTACAAAAACCAAGGCATCAGTTCAAAGAAACTAAAACTTGGTCTTTGAATTTCTGGGCTATTTTAGGTGTAGGTCAGCTGTACCAAATTTGCTAGCATGTGTATTATTTGTTTGTGATTTCATAGGCAATTATACAAAAGATTATATAACCATCCTGATTGCCAGATTTACAAAAATCTTGTATGCAAAGTTTTTAATGTGTTTGTGTACGCATAGTTAAATTTAGTATCCAATCTCCATTTCAAATTGTGTGCACAAATGCACACACAAGAAAAAGAAAAAGAGCTGCTTTTTTTTCATGTCACTTACAGGCATCCATAAGAGCATATTTAAACTCCCCAAGTCTCCCTCCACTTCCTGCCTCACCGCTATTATCTTTAAATTAAGAAACTATCTCTTTCTGTATGAATAATCTTTTATTTCCCCTTTTATTTCCTTCTTTCAAAGCCCTTCCTAAAATTCATCTACTCAGTTAAAAATTCTGTGAACACATAGCTGTATATCCATCCAGTTGTGTGCTGGTAAATGTCAGCTGTCTGGCAGGGGCGGGGAGGCTGATTTAGACTGTTTGCTAATTTCCATGGTTTAAATATTCCCACCATGGCTGATTTCAAACTACCAATGTTGCATCACTGAATACAACAGTGTTAGGAAGAGACATGCCATAGCATGACATCATATAGTGTGGTAATGGGATAAATTCTTTATATTCTTCCTTTTCAAGTGATGAAACTTAATTTTTTCCGAGTGTAAGAAGGACTTAGTGGTTTTCTCATGAACATAACATAGCAAAAGTAATGAGATGAATCTTCCAAAGTTACGTTATTAAAAAGACTGCAGCTTCCATCTTAACTGCTCTCTCATGCTTGTGTGTGTGCTCTCTCCCCCATGACCCCTTCTCCCTCTCTCTCTCCCTCTTTTCCTCCCACCAGTCCCCTATCACTCCATCACTGGTCTTGGGGAAGTTGTCTGCCATATTGTGGAGAGGCTCCTATAGCAA
Organism: Sapajus apella; assembly: GCF_009761245.1. NCBI lineage: Eukaryota > Metazoa > Chordata > Mammalia > Primates > Cebidae > Sapajus > Sapajus apella. Next base: position 1,237,965 of record NW_022437117.1, read on the forward strand.
GGAACTGAGGCATCTGGTAAAGAGTGTGAAAGAAACTGACATCCTCACTCTAGCAGTCAGTTAAAAACTGAGGTCTGTCAACAACTGTGTGGGTGGGCAGGGGCCGATCTCAGCCCCACCCGAGCCTCGAGGACTCCGTCTCTGACATCTGACATCTCTGAGGTTTACTACAGCTTCATTAGAGACTCTGAGCCACAACCACCACTAATACATACATCTCCCCCATACAGATACAATAGGCATAAATAATCATAAGAACATCAAGGATAGGTAATGTCAGCAAGATAGCAGAATAGGAAGTTCCAGCCTTCATTCCCCAACAGAAACAGAGATTTAACCATAAGTAACAAATTAGCTTTATAAAAAGTTCAGGATTAAGTTAAGAAATTTCAGTACCCCAGACAAACAAAAAATCAAGATTAGCCACACTGAAACAGATAAGAAAAGCTATTTCACTTTACCTGCTGGCACAAATCAGCACCAGAGAGATTTCAATCCTTTGCTGGGGTGGGGAGGGCAGGGGATAGAGAGTAGAGTGAGCGTCCAACATTTCTGGCCTTTCAGTACACCCCCCAAGGAGCTGGCTTCTGCTGTGCCTTTTATAGAGTGCTTAAAGACATGGCATAGTCCAGATGCCTGGAAAAGCTAGGAGAATGGGCACCTTCCTGTGGCTGGCAAGGCTTTAAGAGACCTGTAGAAGGCATAGAACTGAGTCCTCTCCTTCAGGAAAAAAGGAGTGGTAGATCATGAATTTAATGTCCTGAGCCTCTCAGTGAGCTCCCTGAAGAGCTAGTTTCTATCTCACCTCATGTGGAGCACAGATGAGACTGACAAGAGATTGCTAATGCAGAAAAGAAAGAAAAGAAAAGAAAAAAGAAAAGAAAGGAAAAAGGAGGGGAGGGGAGAGAAGAAGAAGACAAGACAAAAGACTGAACGCCTAGATCAGGACCTAGGAATAAGACCCAGAAACTGTACCTGGGCTATGTTTCACAATCAAACCCAGTTTATTAAAACTGGAGAAGGAGCTATTTCTGCTCATGTAAAGACATCAATGCAAAGCTACAAGTAACATAAAGAATCAGGAAAATAAAACACACTTAAAACAACAAAATAAATATCCAGTAACTGACCCTAAAAAAATGGAGATCTATGCATTGTCTGACAAAGAATTCAAAATAAACATCTTAAAGTAGCTCAGCAAGTTACAAGAGAACCCAGATAAACAACTAAACAAAATGAGAAAAATAATACATTAAATAAATAAGAATATTATGAAGAAATAGAAATCATAAAGAACCAAATGGAAATTCTGCAGTGAAAGAATGCAATAACTGAAATAAATTCATCATAAGGATTTAGCAGCAGATTTGGTGAAACAGAAGAACTAGTGAACTCAAAGACAGGTCATTTGAGATTATCCAGTCAGAGAAGCAAAAAGAAAAGAAAGTCAAAAAGAGTGAAGAGGCCGGGTGCGGTGGCTCATGCCTATAATCCCAGCACTTTGGGAGGCTGAGGCGGGTGGATCACGAGGTCAAGAGATTGAGACCATCCTGGTCAACATGGTGAAACCCCGTCTCTACTAAAAATACAAAAATTACTTGGGCATGGTGGCGCACGCCTGTAGTCCCAGCTACTTGGGAGGCTGAGGCAGGAGAATTGCTTGAACCCAGGAGGCGGAGGTTGTGGTGAGCCAAGATGGTGCCATTGCACTCCAGCCTGGGTAACAAGAGCGAAACTCCTTCTCAAACAAAAAAAAAAAAGAGTGAAGAGAGCCTAAGGGAGTTATCAGACACTACCAAGTGAACAAATATATTGATTACGGGTGTCCAGAAGGAGAAGAAAGAGAGGAAGAGACAAGGCAACCATAAAGAAAATGCGTATAATAGATAAAAGAAAGAAATAAAAAAGAAATACATACATACAAAAGAAAAATAATGCAATTAGCATATCACTACACAAAAATCAAAACACGAAGACAGCCATAGAGGAAAAGAGAGACAAAAGAACTACAAAACAGAAAATGACAAAATATCAATAGTAAACACTTACCTATCAATAATTTAAATGTAAATGTATTAGATACTCCAATAAAAATATACAGAGTAGCTGAATGGATTAAAAAAAATAAAATCTAACTATATGCTGTGATCAGAAGGCATATTTTAGAATCAAAGATACACATAGGCTAAAAGTAAAGAAATGGAAAAAGATATTCCACATAAATGATAACCAAAAGAGATCGAGAATGTCTATAAGCATATCAAATAAAACAGAATTTAAGTCAGAAACTGTCACAGAAGGTCCTCATTATTTAATGATGAAAGGGACAAATCATCAAGAAGATGTAACAATTAAAAATACATATGCTCTCAATATTAGAGCATCAAAATATATAAAGCAGACATTGACAGACTTGAAGGTAAAATACAGAGCAACACAATAAAATAGGAGATTTCATATCCTACTTTTAATAATCGATAGAACATTCAGACAGAAAATCAATAAGGAAAGAGCAGACTTGAACAATACTATAGACCAAATCGAACTAAAAAACATATACAGAATATTCCACTCCATAGCAGCAAAATATATTCTTCTCAAGTGCATACAAAACCTTCTCAAGTTCACATGCAATCACATGTTAGACTATAAAATACGTCTCAACAAATTTAAGATTGAAATCATAGCAAATATCTTTTCTGACCACAATGAAATTAAACTAGAAATCAAAAAACAAAAGGAAAACTAGAAAATTCACAAAATATGTGGAAGTTAAACAACACACTTTTAAATAACTGTTGGGTTGAAGAAGAAATTGGAAGATGAATTAGAAGATATTTCAAGGTATGGGCATGGTGGCTCATGCCTGTAATCCCAGCACTTTTAGAGGTCAGGTGGGTGGATCACCTGAGGTCAGGAGTTCAAGACCAGTCTGACCAACATCTCTACTAAAAATACAAAATTAGCCAGGCAAGGTTGTGCATGCCTGTAATCCCAGCTACGTGGGAGACTGAGGCAGGAGAATCACTTGAACCTGGGAGGCAGAGGTTGCAATGAGCTGAGATAGTACTATTGTACTCCAGCCTGGGCAACGAAAGCAAAACTCTGTCTCAAAAAAAAAAAAAAAAAAAAAGAGAGAAGATATTTCAAGACAAGTAAATGCACAATACACAAAACCTTATGGGATGCAGCAGAAGCAGTACTAAGAGAAAAGTTTATAGTGATGAACACATACATTAAAAAAGATAAAACTCAAGTAAACAACCTAACACAACATTTCATGAAACTAGAGAAAGAATAACAAACTAAGTTCAAAGCTAGCATAAGGAAAGAAGTAACAAAGATTAGAGCAAATATAAGTAAAATATAGAAAAAACAATACAAAAAAAAATCAACAACATTGAGTTTCTAAGATAAACAGACAAATCTTTAGCTAAAAATAACTACGAAAAATGAGGAGAAAATACTCAAATAAATAAAATTGTAAATGGAAGCAGAGATATTAAAACCAATGCCATAGAAATAAAGAGTATCATGAGACTATTATAAACAACAATATGTCAACAAATTGGGATAATCTAGAAGAAATGGATAAAGTCTTAAAAACATACAACGTGCCAAGACTTAATCAAGAAGAGACAGAAGGTGTAAACAGACAAATAAAAATGAGGGTCAATAATTTAAAACCTCTCTATATTGAAACAGACAAAATGACAATCAATAATTTAAAACCTTTCAACAATGAAAAGTAAAGAGCTTCACCAGTGAATTCTACCAAACATTCAAAGAAGAATTAACATAAATCTTTCCTAAAATGTTCAAAATAATTAATAAAAGAGATATTTCAAAATTTATTTTATAAGGCCAGCAATACCTTGATACCAAAGCAAGACAAAAAACATCACAAGAAAGAAAACTACAGATCAATATTCCTGATGAACATATATGGAAAAATTCTCAACGTAATACTATCAGGCCAAATTCAACAGTACATTAAAAAAATATTCTACACCATGATTAAGTGTGTTTATCCCTGGGATACAATGCTCATTGTATGCAAATATTAATATGATACATGGTATTAACAGACAGAAGGATTAAAAGCACATGATTGTCTCAATAAAGGCAATAGAAAGCTTTGATAAAATTCAACACGAATTCATAATTAAAAAAAAAAACTTCTAACAAACTAGATATAGAAGGAATTTACCTCAACATTAATAAAGGTCAAATATGAAAAGTCCACCGCTAACATAATATTCAATGGTGAAAATCTGAAAGATTTTCTTCAAAAATCAGGAAGAAAGCAAGGATACATACTCTCACCACTTGTATTCAACATAGTACCGGAAGTCTTAGCCAGAGAAATTAGATAAATGAGAGAAATAAAAGCCATCCAAATTGGAAAGGAAGAAATCAAATTGTCCCTATGTGCAGATGACATTATCTTACATGTAGAAAATTCTAAAGACTCACAAAAAAGTGTTAGAAGCATAAACAAACATAATAAAGTTGCAGAATACAAAAATCAACTTACAAAAAAATCAGTTGCGTACTAACAATAGACTACCCAAAAAGGAAATTAAGAAAACAGTCCCATTTACAGTGGGAATAAAAATAATAATAACATAATTAGGACTAAAGTCAACCAAGAAGATGAAAAACTTGTTCTTCTAGTACAGTGAAACCAAAGAACACACAAACAAATGCAGAGATATCTTGTGTTCATAAATTGAAAGACAATATTTTTTAAATGTCTACACTACCAAAGACAATGTACAAATTCAATGTAATCTCTATCAATATCTCAATGGCATTTTTAAAGAAATAGGAAAAAAAATCATATGAAACCACAAAATACCTCAAATAACCAAAGTAGTCTTGAGCAAGAACAAAGCTGGAATATTCATACTTACCGATTTCAAAATATAAAGCTGCAGTAATTAATGCAATATAGTACTGTCATTAAAACACACCCATGCATCAACAGATAGAGAGCACAGAAATAAACCCAGGTATATACAGTCAACTAATCAACAAGAATGCCAAGAATACACGGTGGAGAAAAGAGAGTCTCTTCAACAAATAATGATAAGAAAACTAGATATCTACATGCAAAAGAATAAAATTGGACACTTGTCTTACACCATACACAAAAGTCAACACAAAATGAATTGTGTTGTGAACTGCAACATTCCTAGAAAAAAACACGGGGAAAAATCTTCATGGCATTGGTCCGGGCAATGATTTTTCAGATGTGACAACAAAAGCACCAGCAAAAAAGAAAAATCAGGGAAGTGGGACTACATCAAACTAAAAAGCTTCTGCACATCAGAGGATATAATCAACAGAGTGAAATGGCAACCTTCAGAATGGAAGAAAATATTTGCAAATCATATGTCTGATAAAATATTCATATCTAAAAAGTATAAGGAACTCATACAAATCAATAGCAAAAAAAAATCTGATTTACAATGGGTAAGGGGATTGAATGGACATTTCTTCCAAGAAGACATGCAAATAGGCATCAGGTATATTAAAAAGTGCTCAATATCATGAATCATCAGAGAAATGCAAATCAAAACCATGATGAGTTATCATCTCAGACCTGTTATGATGGCGATTATCAAAAAGATTACAATGTTGGCAAAGATGTGGAGAAATTGGAATCCTTGTACACTGTTGTGGGAATGTGAGATGATGCAGCTGCTAAGGAAAACAGTATGGTGGTTCCTCAAAAAATGTAAAAATGGAATTAACATATGATAAAGTAATCCCACTTCTGGGTATATATCCAAAAGAATTGAAAGCAGAATCTCAAAGAGATACATGAACTCTTATATTCACTGCAGTATTATCCACAATAACCAAGAAATGGAAACAACTTCCTTCGTATGTCCATGGACAGATGAACGGATAAAACCAAAGCGGTATATGGATACAATAGCATATTATTCGTCCGATAAAAAAGAAAATTTTGCAATACATGACATGAATGATCCTAGAAAATCACAAAAGAACATACATTGCCTGATCACACTTCGATGAGATATCTAAAATAGGCAAACTCATAGGAGCAGAAAGTAGAATGCCTGCCAGTGGCTGGAACAAGGAGCAAGCCTGGTGTTACTATTCAATGGCATAAAGCTTCAGTCATGCAAGATGAGTGAGCTCTAGAGATCTGCTGTCCAACATTGCGCCTGTGGTTAACAAAACCGTACCATGCACTAAAATTTTTAAAAGAGTAGGTTCCAGCCAGGCACAGTGGCTCATGCCTGTAATCCCAACACTTTGGAAGGCCGAGGTGGGCGGATCATTTGAGGTCAGGAGTTCAAGACCAGCCTGACCAACATGGTGAAACCCATCTCTACTAAAAAATACAAAAATTAGCCGGATATGGTGGCGAGTGCCTGGAGCTCCAGCTACTTGGGAGGCTGAGGCAGGAGAATCACTTGAACCATGGAGGTGGAGGTTGCAGTGAACCGAGACGGCATCACTGCACTCCAGCCTGGGGAACAGAGGAAGACTCTGTCTAAAAAAAAAAAAAAAAAGAATAGACCTCATGTTAAGTGCTTATACATTAGTTAATTAATAAAAATGACTTTAATAATACTACTAGGTTGTCACTAGCCTCTTTGACTGTAAAGCTGCTTGTTCCTTAGCACAAATCAAATCAGGGCATTAACTTGCATCAGTAGTTATTGTTTTGTCCATGGCTATGCCACTAAAAGAAAAAAAAAAGGCAGTTTCACTTGAAACTGTTCTTGATGAAACAGTAAAAATTATTAATTTTATTGAGTCTCTACCCTTGGAGGAAAAGAGAATTTAGAAGATAAATGTGGCAACATAGAAGTGATACGTTTGTTTGTTTATTACACTTGTTTTTAACATAATCGATTCAATTGCAAGTTTATATCATTTATATTATTTTTAAATAATGGCTCTGTTCTGGCCGGGCACGGTGGCTCAAGCCTGTAATCCCAGCACTTTGGGAGGCCGAGGCGGGTGGATCACGAGGTCAAGAGATCGAGACCATCCTGGTCAACATGGTGAAACCTCGTCTCTACTAAAACTACAAAAAATTAGCTGGGCATGGTGGCGCGTGTCTGTAGTCCCAGCTACTCAGGAGGCTGAGGCAGGAGAATTGCCTGAACCCAGGAGGCAGAGGTTGCGGTGAGCTGAGATTGCGCCATTGCACTCCAGCCTGGGTAACAAGAGCGAAACTCTGTCTCAAAAAAAAAAAAAAAAAACAAAAAAACAAAAAAAATAATGGCTCTGTTCAACAAGTGATGCACAAAATTCCTTTAATTTTAACATTCGGCTCTTGCAAGTGGCTTCAGCAGACCACTGTATATACATCTCTAGTCTTCATTACTCACTGATTGGCACTCCCTTCCTCTCTGGCTGGCCCTCCTCTGTAGTACCTTGTAAAGGTAGTCTTGTGTCATCACTCAGTTTTCATGAACCGTCTGCTTTAGGATCACCTGGAGAACACGATCATATTCCAGATCAATTCAATCCATTTTGCAGGGAATGGGGACTTGGAAATCTGCATTGGAGTACGTGGTTGAGTTGCCCTAAACATACACACTTCTGGTGGTGATTCTCATGCACAAGATTGCAGGAACACTGGTTCAAGAGTTTGACAGAACAGCATTTTTTATTTTTGACTAGAATTTTTAAATACCAGATCTACTTGTTTTGGAAGATTGCTAAATGACTTCGTCTAAACAGGAGGCTACACTGTGGGCATTCCATGAAAGGTTTATTCATAAAATAATGCCTATCAGTGGGTGGGCACAGCAATCAACACAGGAGACGTGCTCACTAAATGGAAACCTTCTGTGCGCCTTCACTCCTTGCTGGGGCAGACTTTCCAGTTACACAGCCTCTTACTGGCCACTGCAGGGGAGTCCACGCTTTGCTCTTCCAGAATTCTTTATTCTATTTTCTGAACTCCAAACACAAATGTCTGCCACTCTCTGTTAAGCACAGAAGAAATTCTCTTAGCCAGCCTACACTGAAGCAGCTCCTTATCCACATTCTGAAGCATACTGATGGATGTCCAGGTCCCCTGACCATTTCTGGCCAGTGCTCCAGTGGGGAACATGATTCTGCCCCCGCTGGGTTCTACACATACGGAGAGTCAGGCAAGTATGTCACCAAATATTTATGCCACTTTTACTCATGCTTGTGTAATTAATTAAAAATTTAGTAAATTGATCAATTTGAGGGTAGAAAAAAAGTTAAATGCTTAGGAAACACTTGAAGCTTAAAATGGAATCAGCTACAGATGAGAAAACTGTAGCAGACTAAGGAAAACAAAAGTCTCTAAAGATTCTGCCCTTAGATTTGTTCAAAAACTTATCACTTCACTTTTAAGAAACTAAAACTAGAAATGGTAGAAAATGAATTATGAACATGATATTTTCAAGAAAAATGAAAGAAACTTCAAATCGGTGGTCCCATATGCACAGAAAAGGCCTTGATCCTATATCCAACAATCAGCAGATGAATTGCTTATGTTTCAAGTTAAAATAAATTATCAATATTGTTCTTGTATGCTTCATTTTTTTAAATAATTATCTTCTTTAACTGATTTTTTTTTTCATTAATCAATCCCACTATATGTTCCATCGCATTAGTCAAGAGGGCAGATAGGTACCAGAGAAGATATGCAACAATACAATAAGAATCACACACATAATTTAAAATTTTATATTAAATAGTAGCCACGTTAAAAAAAGGTAAAAAGAAACAGGTGAACGTAATTTTAATAATAAATTTTGTTTCATCCCATATATTCCAATTATTATCATTTCTACTTGTAATCAATATAAAATATATTAATAAGACTTTTTTTTTACACTGTCTTGAAAATCCATTGTGTAATTTACATCACAGCACATCACAGATAGACTAGCCATATTTCAAATGCTCAGTAACAACTGTGTTGAACAGGCTAGTGACAACTGTATTGAACAGCTGACAAATCTTGCTATTGTTACAGTCCCATCTTTTATAATGCTTTTGCTTTATCTTCCCAGGCAATACCTTGGTGCAGCCTCTGGTATTTCTTGCCTGGAACATGGTAACATCTTCCCCTTGAGATTACTCCTCTCCATCACTGATTAATCTCAGTTTTTAACCTTGCTGCCCAAATCACATTTTCCACTATTCACCTTGACTGTACTATCTAGGATTCTGTCATGTCCATCTCTCAGTGAATTAAAACAAAGCCATGATCTCCTTCCTCAAAAAATTTTATTAGAGAACCTAGGCAATCTTAATTTCTGTATTTCCTTCTGCTTCTTTCACAATCTCATTTTATCTCTCAAGCTATTATTTCAAATCTCTGCAACCACCACCCACCTCCAAACTACAAGACGTAGGAAATCACCAGGTAACGCGACATAATATATCAGAGAACTCAGGCTTGGAGATCAAACTGCCCAGATTCAAAGCTTGCATCTGTTGCTTCCTACCTCTGTGACTACAGCTAAGTTATTTATATCTTCATGAGGAACCAGGTGGGCTCCAGGGAAACAGATTCTGAAATAGAGGTTTTCATGCAGGAGGTTTACTAGGGAGTGCCCATGAAGTCAACCCCAGTGGAAAGGAAGGGAAGGAAGCTGGACTGGGCAGAAGGAGAAGTTCAGCTGCAATGCAGTCCCAGGAAAGGCCCCAGTTGAACCCATACTTATATCTACACCATCCTTGCCTCTTAAGCCGGCTTTCTGCCTCCCCAAGCCAACTCTATCCCTGAGACTCTGTTTCTCTCTTCTTCTTCTCCATCAGGAAGTCTTCCTCTCTCCTATACTTTCAGGTCCTCTTTCTCTCCTTGAACTTCCTCATTACACAAATCTCTCCTATCTTTTTAAAACAGTGAAATCCTCACTTGAGTTCACTTTTCTCAGTAGCCAAACACCTCAGCTTTCTCACGTCTCATTCACTCCTCTATTCAACATCTACTCTGTGGGTTCTAGCCATCTAATAAAACTTCATATTCACTGGTTATTTACCGCCTGTGAGGTGTTACACTAAGCACTCTATGTGTAATATCTTACTAAATACACATGTACATATTAGAGATTGTCCAGATCCAGATCCCCCTTCAGGAATTAAGGGCTGTTCCTTCTGCAAATGGATGTGTTCTCATCAGAGAACCTCAGCTGTCTGCCTCTTTGGGGGATGGCTTTAGTGGAGAAGAGTCCAAGACCACACCACACCACCTTCCCAAACAGCACATAACCAGCAATTGCTCATTTTACAGTATATGTACATTACACGCAGCAGTATAAAGGCCGAATGTCCTCACCCGTGCTCAGAACAACTCTCAAAGGTCACCCAATTTCAGAGCACCTTATGGGTTCAACTGAGGCCTTTCTAGAGACTGCATTGCAGCTCAACTTCTCCCACTGCCAAATCCTGCTTCCTTTCCTTCCTTTTCACTGGTGTTGACCTCATGAGCACTCCATAGTAAACCTCCTCCATGGAAAACTCCATCTCAGAATCTGTTTCCCTGGAGCCCAGTTGGCTCCTTATGATGACATAAATAACCTCTATAGTCACAGAGGTAGGAAGCAACAGATGCCCATTTTGAACCGGGGCAGTATGACCCCCACCCCCAAGCCTGAGTGCTCTGATCCATTATGCTGTGTTAGCAAGTGATTTCCTAACTGGCCACCTATTGAAAGCTTTAAATTCTAGTTTTACTGGAGCATTCTGCTACATTTAATACTAAGTAATGCTTCTTCCTTCTTGAAACCTTCTCTTCCCTTGGCTTTGGTGCCTGTACAACCTGCTAGCAGGAACCTTATGACCCTCCTGGACTTCCTCAGGGCTCCACACTTGGCCAATTGTTTTCCTCCCTCTTCACATGCCGAGGGTGACCTCATCCATTCTCATAGTCTCAGTTGTCACCTCTCTCCTCCCATGTTTATAGCTCCCAGCATTCAGAATCATTCAGAGTCCTGTGTCTTCTACTTAAGACAAAGACCAGTCTTTCTTACTAGGATTTATGACACCACAGCCCAGCACAGTGAGAATCACAGTCATAGGCAGTCAGGATATGTTTGCAAATGAGTGAATGAATTAGAAAATTCACTACCAACTTACTGCTAGCTAAGGCATTCAGACTTCCCCTGTTGTCGTGAATGGTCTTACTCAGAAAGCGTCTAGGCTCCCACACTCTCCACAAGATCCTTCCTAAGGGTGATGCAATAACTACAGTTTCTGTTTCTCTCATCAACCACATTTACCAAGTTGCTTGCATGAAACATACATCATTTACCAAGTTTCTTATTCTATCTGTGTAATTATTCAGTGTAATTCCTATTTCTGTCTACATTATTATTATGCCCATAATATAATTTTAAGTCTACCACACTACAAATGTAATATTCAGAAGAGAAAAGTAGAATTTCTACTGTGTTCTCACCTTTGGAAATCAAATTACTGAAATGAAAATCAAGTAGCCAACTTCCATCAGTAAACAACTCAAAGAATGATTGGCTTTTCCTTCAGCTGCTGGAAACTGACCAACGCAAACAATGCACAACAACTTTATAATGCAGATAAACTTGCTCAGGAATATTAAATATCATTTCAGTGTATAAAAATGTACTGGAATATTTCATTATCAACCATAACCATACCTTATCTCTTATGTTACTTTTCCATCCATAATATTTCTTATTCCTTTTTTAATCTCAAGGGTCCAAAACAGGAAACCTTTTGTTTTATATAACATACACGAAATCAGGCTGAAATGGTCTCTTAATTAATAAAAGCCATTCCCTCCCCTGCCAGGCTACAACATAATAAATATATATAAATATATGTAGTAACCACACATGTGTATTATATTGTCTCCTCCTTTGACCAACATTTTGGTAGCTTCTTTGATTCTGGATGGACTGACCATGGTGCTGAGATAAAAATTGAGGTTAATCAATGATTCATGCACACAGAGAGAAAAACAAACCTCTTATTCGTTCCCAGAACTGCACCCTTAATTTCAAGACTCTGTGGATGACAACAAATTCACCTCACTGACGAAATGACAGCTTAAAGCAGATGCCTGTGGGTGAGTGAGTGTTCAGTCACATCAGCATCCTCTGCCACAAAATCATTTAAAAGTAAGCGAAACAGCACATTTATTAAGTGGATGATCAAAGAATATTCACCAGTAGCAATGACTTAGTTTTACATAATTACTGCTATTGTGCACCTCACTGTAGATTCATCAAAGTCCTTGAAATTAAATTAGGATTTCCCTACATCCCAACCACAATATTTCTATTGCCCCTCTTGTCGAAAAGTAACTCATATCTGGAGTCTTGCTCCAAGTTAATGAAAAAGGCAGCTTAGTTTGCTCCCTACTTGGTTGCCTGGTTTACTGCAGCAACACACATCCTGAATGGATAACGTGGGATAGGACAGAATCCAACATGCTAGGTAGACTAGGGCCCAAGAGGTATGGAGTGGTAGCAGCCCAGCCAAGTTCTATTGGTGGCTCCGCCTATGTCTTGAGGATAGATTTGCCCTTTCATGAGTGACAATAGATGATCTCTTTCAGAGGGAAACCTGTGCTCAAATGAATAGAGTTTTGCTGAGAATCTATCTGGGATTTGTATAAAAGATGAGTGAGAGCTGGGAGAAAAGGGGAGGGGCAGGGAAAAGAGAGACAGAGAGAGTGAAGGAGAGAGACAGGGAGAGGGAGAGGCAATGGGAGAAGAAAAGAAGGAAAAAGTAAGAAAGTAAAATGGATAGAGAAAGCAAAAGTAAAGCAGTTGAAAAATGAAATCGCATCAAGACCATCCTGGCCAACACGGTGAAACCCCATCTCTACTAAAAACATAAAAATTAGCTGGGCATGGTGGCGTGCGCCTGTAGTCCCAGCTACTCAGGAGGCTGAGGCAGGAGAATTGCTTGAACCCGGGAGGCAGAGGTTGCAGTGAGCCGAGATCGCGCCACTGCACTCCATCCTGGCACCTGGCGACAGAGAGAGACTCTGTCTCAAAAAGAAAAATGAAATCGCTAATGTCTATCTATTCAGGGGTCTTAGAAGCTTTATGCATTTCACCTATTTCAATGTGGTAAGTGGGAAATTTACCTACCTTATGATTACCCTAAATCAAACTGAGACATCTCTGCAACTTACTGAAGATACATAATAGCATAATTTTTAAAAATCATGTTACAGAGTACTTTAGTGTTCACAGAGTGTTTCATCTGCATTTTCTCACTTGATTCTCACAATGACCTCATTTTATTATCTACATTGACAGACAAGCCACTTAAATTTATAAAGAATACATTTCAGCCCAGGTGTGGTGGCTCACACCTGTAATCCAAGCACTTAGGAGGCCAAGGCAGGCGGATCACCTGAGGTCGGGAATTCAAGAACAGCCTGACCAACATGGTAAAACCTCGTCTCAAAAAAAAAAAAGAAGAAAGAAAGAAAGAAAAGAATACATTTCAAAGCAAGCATAAGCTGGGTCAAAATATATATTATTATTGGCTCAAAAATATACGTTAGAATTACCTTCTATTTAAGCTTTTGGAGCCTAGCTGATTCTATTTAGAACAACTATAAACCTAAAGAAGCCAAGAACAAATTCAATTTTCATGTTCTCTGCCTGTGTATCTAAAAGAATAAGAAATTATTATTCTTTTTTTTTCTTTTATTTCCTTTTTTTTTTTTTTTTCTGGAAACAGATTTCACTCTGTTGCCCAGGCTGTAGTGCAGTGGCACCGTCATGGCTCACTGCACCCTTGACCTCCTAGGCTCAAGTGATCCTCCCACCTCAGCCTCCCTAGTGCTGAGACTATAGGTACATGCCACCACACCTGGCTAATCTTTGTGTTTTTTGTAGAGATAGGGTTTTGCCATATTTTTCAGGCTGCTCTGTAACTCTTGGGCTCCAGCAATCTGCCTGTCTTGGCCTCCCAAAGTGCTGGGATTACAGATAGGAGCCACCGTGCCCAGCTAGAAATTATTATTCTTGTGCCCTTACCAAAGACATATAAAATGTGATATGCCTTTAACCACTCTAAAATGTGATGGTGGTGTTCATCAGATTTAACTTTAATGGTATACTCTGCCATTTAAAAACAAGATACCAAAAATTGAATTAAAAAGATGTTACTTACAATAGCCTACTTACAAAATGTTACGTGAGGCATTAGTAGTCCACTAATACAGTGTTCAGAAAATGCTACTCTTAAATATGCATTGGGAATGAAGTGGCCAAAATGAAAATCACATGGTACCCTCTTTTCAGACAAACATCACAAAGCATGATTGATTTGTTCTTTAGCTACAAGATGTGGGTCAGCCTCTTTATTTATGGTACGCGTTAAGTTGCTCAGGGATCTATAGTGGTAGCTCTGAAAATGACACAGATGCGTACAGCAGTACAGTAATCTTTTATTATAATCAATAATCATAGCTTCTTGGATGATATATGATTTCTAACTTGTGACCCTGTCTCCTCCCCCTGCCAAAAAAAACCCCGCCCTGTTTTTCTCCCAGTCTTCTTTTTATGTCAGAAATAGCCTCAATATTTGTTAAATAAAATTCATTTGCAATCCCGATCTTTCCCTTTCCCACAACCCACATCAGCAATCTCTCTCAATTCTGTCTTTACTTCATACACGGAATCTACCCACTCCTCACCCTTACCTTGGCCACTGCCCTAAGCTAAGCCACCAACTGACTTGTCTCACGTGGATTATTTCAATCACTTCTTAACTGGTCTCCCTACCTCTACATCTGCCCAACTAGAATTTGTTACTCACACAGCAAGCCGTTTTCAAAATGTAAATCAGATTGTATCACCTCCCTGCTTAAAAGTTTCCAGCAACTTTCCAACATACTTGGAATACATTCCCAACTTCTTACCATGGCTTTCACAGTCCTACCGGGTCTGTCTCCTGGCTACTTCTCCCTCTCCTTGAGTACTACCGGACTCTCTCAGGCTTCCTTGTGAAGTAGGTACTCCAGGTACTATTTATCATATCTTCCTGTTTATTTCCTTCGTTACATATTCACAAAATGTTGTTTCTTTTCTTTTTTTTTTTTTTTTTTTGGAGATGAGTCTCACTCTCTCACCCAGGCTGGAGTGCAGTGGCATGATCTTGTCTCACAGCCACCTCCGTACCTCCCAGGTTCAAGCAATTCTCCTGCCTCAGCCTCCTGAGTAGTTGGGACTACAGGCACACACCACCATGCCCAGCTAACTTTTGTATTTTTAGTAGAGATGGGGTTTCACCATATTGGTCAGGCTGGTCTTGAACTCCTAACCTCATGATCCACCCACCTTGCCCTCCCAAAGTGCTGGGATTACAAGCGTGAGACACTGAGCCCAGTCTTGATGTTGTTTCTTTACTAGGGTTGTTTTCATTTCTTGATGGAAGGTGACATATCACCAGAGCCTAGTCTATAAAAGAGAATCACGTTCTTCCCATGTCTATGTGGGTTTTCTCTGGGTAGTCCGGTTTCCTCCCACATCCCAGAGATGCGCACATTGAGTTGATTGATGTGTCTACATTGTCCCAGTGTGAGCAAGTATGGGTGTGTGTATAAGTGTGCCCTGCCATGGAATGGCATCCTGGCTGGTGGGTTCCCGTCTTATGTCCTGAGCTACTGGGACAGCCTCCAGCCACCTGTGACCCTGAAATGCAGTAAGTATGTAAATAATCTTACTTTTTTAAATTAATCTTTCCTAAATGTATGTATAGCTCACAATTTTTTCAATGTTTAATATTAGAAGTGTTTGGGGTCTTTGTTTAGAAGTTTGTGGTGGTTTTATGACCAGAAGTATGCCATAGGAACTTAACTCTTGCTTACATCAATTAGCTTATGGTAAAATTAGTTTCTTTACGTGTCATTCTGTTTAAAGTTGTAATTTCCAAGAACCTGCTGATGACATTAAGTGAGGACTAATTGTACAATGTATGTTCAATAGCTAGATTAGTTAAATAATTAATGAATTGACAGATTCAGAGCACACCACACCCCAGCTCCTTGGGAACCCACTTACAGCAAGAAGTGTTACCAAACACAATGAGTCATTAATACTGTGTGGTTGCGTACAAAAATTAGGATCACCAGAGATCAGGAGTCCAAGACCTGGCCAACATGGTGAAACCCCGCCTCTACTAAAAATACAAAAGGTAGCCCAGCATGGTGGCACACACCTGTACTCCCAGCTACTTGGAGGCTGAGGTGGGAGGACTGCTTGAACCTGGTGGAGACCAGCCTGGCCAACATGGCAAAACCCCATTTCTACCAAAAAATAGAAATATTAGCCAGGCATAGTGATGCGCACCTGTAATCTCAGCTGCTTGGGAGGCTAAAGCGTGAGGATCGCTTGAACCCAGGAGGTGGAGGTTGCAGTGACCTGAGATTGCACCACTGCACTACAGCCTGGGTCACAGAGAGAGACCCTGTCTCAATAAATAAGTGAATAAATAAGTGGCACAAATGGTACCTCGAACAGATGGGATTATGCAGGAGAGGAAATAAAGGGCAGGTGAGGGTGAGCCACAGGCGGGCTGATGGAAACAAGCCACAGAGCCCCATGGTCATCCTTCCACTGCTCTTGTTGCTTGTGCACAGCCTTGCAGCAGAGCAGCCTCTCTTGTCTAAAAAGCTTAAGAAACTAAGTCTAAAGCAGATCATGACCTAGCTTTGCTCATTTCCCCAACTTGTCCCACCATCTCTACCTCCTCTCCAATCATACGATCGACCTCCTTTCAGTATCTGGTTTATTCCATTCTCTGTCTTGCCAGCAGATCTTAGCACATTTTGTTACCTTTACTTGGATCATTCTTCCCCTCTGTCCCCCTTCATTTCTGGTTAGCTTTTAGTTGTCCCTCTGGTCTCATGGTACACATTATTTCCTCTGGGAGCTTTCTCTAACAGCCTCCATCAAGCAAAAAAGATACTACTGTTATTTGATCTTAACGTTCCTAGGGCCTCTCTTACCTTTCAGAGGTTTTTAATAACTACTTATTTCATTGTCCATAATCTCCCTTATACAATAAACTGTGTGAAGACAGAAATCTTGTCTCTCATGGCCCCCAGTGTATCTTAGCGCCTAACAGCACTTGATACATAATGGAAAACTAAGAACATATTATTGATTGAATGAATGAATAAATAAATACTTAAAGAGATCAAGCTGTGCTCCTCAATTGACATCAGATATGCTGCCATTCAAGTCGAACTTCAACAATTCAAAAATAACTCGCTAAAAATTTACACTCATTAAGCTGCAACCCCTTCCATAATTGCGGGAAACAGTTGATGGTTGTGGATTTATGCAGGTATGAGAGAAGTGTTGCTGAGCTTGAACCCATCACTACTACCTACTCCTGCCAGTTCATATGGAAATACAGGTTGTAACCAAAGGAACCTGGAATGCAGCTGTACTGACTTTGAAGTCCTCAGTAGATGAATTAGTGAGGACTTGGTTTGTTGCAACTAAACTGAATTTAAATGGCGTAAGTAAGAAAGGAAAAGAAGGGAAGCGGAGGGGAGGGGAGGCAGAGGGAAGGGGAGGGGGAGGGGAAAGAGGAGCCTGTAATCCCAGCGCTTTGGGAGGCTGAGGCGGATAGATCACTGATGTCAGGAGTTCAAGACCATCCTGGCCAACATGGTGAAACCCTGTCTCTGCTAAAAGTACAAAAATTAGCTGGGTATGGTGGCACATGCCTGTAACCCCAGCTACTCGGGAGGCTGAGGCAGAAGAATTACTTGAACCTGAGAGGCAGAGGTTGCAGTGAGCCAAGACCATGCCAGTGTACTCCAGCCTGGGTGACAGGGGGGACTCTCCAAAAAAAAAAAAAGGTAAATATAAACTAGAATAGAATGAAAAAACAAAACCATGAAAAGATCATTCATTTGGGTAACCTAAATTGTCTGGGGGAAAAGTCACCTGAACCACTTAGTTCCAGGGTTATTTATGCTTTCCATCCAGCATAACACTCCTCACAGCAGGAAAATCACTCACATTTTCAAGGTGTTGTAAGAGATGTTACATGATAAGAGATGATTCTTTTGAATGAAAATCAGAAAAACTGATAAAATAGCTGATAAACATCATTTTAATGTAAAATTCCCAAATTGAAAAAAATGTGAAAGTTTTTGTTCTTAACAAAATCATTACAAGTTGTATACTGTGAACTAATGGATATTTTAAGTTTAGATGTGTGTTTGGTAGGTATATCAAATTATTTTTCTATATTGCATATCTACTCATCACATTTTATAGGAAAAAGTTGGTGAACTTGTAATAATCACTGTGTACATGGGAAAGTAATAGAATCCAGTGAAAAAGATCTGTACTGGTTCTCAGATTTTCCATTTTCTTGGGCCCAACTGGCTGGCAGTCTATTTTTAAAATGCTAATTAGTAATTCAGAAAATTAAGCATCATTTGCTAATTTGTTGGTTTTTGTTGCTGTTGTTTCTGTTATGAGTGGGCACTCTGCTATTTGGTGTGGTTTTTTTGGGGCTCTGTTTAATTCTTTAAAATTTGCAAGATGAGCATCATTATTCCCATTTTATGTACAAGGAAACAGAGACTCACTTGAGTAGCTCTGTCACATCAATAGCAATCAGGCTGAGAATCAAATCAAGAACACAACCTCTTTCACGATAGCTTCAAAAAAAAAAAAAAAACTTAGGAATATATCTAACCAAAGATAAAAAAGACCTCTACAAGGTAACCTACAAAACACTGCTGACAGAATCATAGATGACACAAGCTAATGGAAACACATCCCATGCTCATGGATGGAAAGAATCAATATTGTGAAAATGACCATACTGCCAAAAGCAATCTATAAATTCAATGCAATTCCCATAAAAATACCACCATCATTCTTCACAGAACTAGAAAATACAATCTTAAAATTCATTTGGAACCAAAAAAGAGCCTGCATGGCCTAAGCAAGACTAAGCAAAAAGAACAAATCTGAACATTACCCAACTTTGAACTATACTATAGAGTCATAGTCACCAAACTAGCATTGTACTGGTATAAAATAGGTACATAGACCAATGGAGCAGAATAGAGAACCCAGAAATAAGGCCAAATACAGCCAACTGATCTTTGACAAAGTAAACAAAAACAAAGTGGAGAAAGGACACCCGATTCTACAAATGGTGCTGATAATTGGCAAGTCACATATAAAAGAATAAAACTGGATCCTCACCTCTCTCACCTTATACAAAAATCAACTCAAGATGGATCAAAGCCTTAAATCTAAGACCTGAAACCATGAAGATTCTAGAAGATAGCATTGGAAAAACCCTTCTAGACATTAGCTTACACAAAGATTTCATGACCAAGAACTCAAAAGCAAATGCAACAAAAACAAAGATAAATAGATGGAACTTAATTAAACTAAAAAGCTTCTGCACAGCCAGAGAAATAATCGGCAGAGTTAACAGACAACCCAGAGTGAAAGAAAATCTTCACAATCTGTATGTCTGACAAAGGACTAATGTCCAGAATCTATAATACAAAGAGTCAAACAAATCAGCAAGAAAAAAACAATCCGATCAAAAAGTGGGCTAAGGACATGAATAGACAATTCTTAAAAGAAGATATACAAATGGCTAACAAACATATGAAAAAATGCTCAACATCCTTAATCATCAGGGAAATGCAAATCAAAACCACAATGCAATACCATTTCACTCCTCAAAGAATGTCCATAGTAAAAAAATAATAATAATAATAGATGCTGGTGTGGATGCACTGAAAAAAGAACACTTTACACTGTTGGTGGGAAAGTAAACTAGTACAACCACTATAGAAAACAGTGTACAGATTCCTTAAAGAACTAAAAGTAAATCTACCATTTGATCCAGCAATCCCACTTCTATGTAGCTACCCAGAGTAAAATAAGTAATTATATGAAAAAGATACTTGTACACGCATGTTTATAGCAGCACGGTTTGCAATTGCAAAAATATAGAACTAGCCCAAATGCCCATTAATCGACAAGTGGTTAAAGAAAATGTGGTATACATATATACCATGAAATACTACTCGGCCATAAAAAAGAATGAAATAATGGCATTTGCAGCAACCTGGATGAAATTGGAGACTTCCTCTCAGTGAAGTAACTCAGAAATGGAAAACCAACATCGTATGATCTCACTAATATGTGGGAGCTAAACTATGAGAATGCAAAGGCATAAGAATGATACAATGGACTTTGGGGACTCAGAGGAAAGGGTGGGGGTGGCGAGGGGTAAAAGACTACATATTGGGCACAGTGTACATTGCTCGGTTGATGGGTGCACCAAAATCTCAGAAATCAATAAAGAACTTATTCATGTAACCAAACACAACCCCCTCCCCTAAAACTTATTGAAATAAAAAAGTAAAAAAATTAAAAATAAATAAATAAATGTTAAAAGTATTTTATTCTTTTTGATGCCATTGGAAATGGAATTATTTTATTTTTTTGGGATGTTCATTGTTAGTATAGAGGAATACTATTTTTGTATATTGGTTTGGTATTCTGCAACCTTGCTGAAACCATTTATGAATTTTAATAGTTTTAAAAATGTATTTATTAGGATTTTTTTAATATAAAAGACTATTTCACCTGCAAATGAGATACTTTTACTTCTTCCTTTCCAAACTGAATGCCTTTTATTTCCCTTTTCTTGCCCTAGAACCTCCATTACTATGATAACTAAAAGTGGTAAATATGGATATCCTTGTTTTGTTCTTGATCCTAGGAGGAAAACCTTCTATCTTTCACCATTAAATACGTTACCTGTAGGTTTTTAGAGCCCTTTATCAGGTTAAAATAGTTCCCTACTATTTCTAGTATGCTGAAAATTTTTATCACTATAGAGTGTTTGTCAAATGCTTTTTTCTGCATGTATTGAGATGATCATATGGTTTCTGTCTTTTATTCTGTTAATATGGTATATTACATTATTTGATTTTGGGGCATTAAAGTAACCTTATATTTCTGAAATAAATTCCATTTAGTAATGGTATCTAATTCTTTTCATACATTACTTGACTTGGTGTATCAAATATTTTGTTGTGAATGTTTGCATCCAAACTTACAAGAGACATTGGTCTCTGGTTTTCCTCTCTTGTACTGCTATTGTCTGGTTTTAGTATCAGAGTAATACTGATCTTACAGAATGAATGTTTACTGAATTTTAAACAATTGCTACTCTCCCTGTTTTTCTGTCTCTCTACCTGACTGTCTCTTTCTCTCTCTCTT
The DNA here is from genome assembly GCF_009761245.1 of Sapajus apella. NCBI lineage: Eukaryota > Metazoa > Chordata > Mammalia > Primates > Cebidae > Sapajus > Sapajus apella. Next base: position 1,259,240 of record NW_022437117.1, read on the forward strand.
TATAGGGTCACTGCCAAGTGTTTTCATTTTCATGAAAAATCTACATACCTATAGATATCCTGATTTTGGTCAACAATAATTGATGGAACATGTATTCATTCAATAAATACTAAAATCACTTTTCTCTTAGACATTTTTTGTCAGCCTGTTCTGGTTTCGGTCCAAAATAGCCATGTTTTTATTTTTACTTAGCACTTCTAGGAAGATCCAGTCACTGTGTAGGAACTGAGGAAGCTAAGTGAATGAAATATACCTCTGACACTGAGTAGTTTATAATCTAGTGAAGGACACTGACAAGTAAACTGGCCTTATAATCCAGGTGCTAAGTACCATGATAGGGGAAGTACAAGTGTTAGGGGAGTACATCAGAGAGGTACCTCAGCCAGACATGGAGAGAACACACTGGAAAATGATCACTGGAAGTAATATCTGAGCCAAGACAGGAGGATGTGTGGGAATTAGCCAGGTGAAGGGGGCAGAAGGACATGGAGAGGAAAGACCGTTCTAGGTATCATAAAGAGAAAGGGAAAATGCCAAGAAGTCAGAGAGACACAACTTTCTGCAGGAACCTAAGTAGCTAAATATGAATTAGGCTAGAGTGGCGCAAGTACCATTGATGTAAACAAAATCTGCTTTGGGAAGCTGAGGTGGGTAGATCACTTGAGGTCAGGAGTTCAAGACCAGCCTGGCCAACATGGTGCAACCCTGTCTCTACTGAAACACACACACACACACACACACACACACACACACACACTATATATATATATATACACACACACACACACACATATATATATATATACACATATATATATATATATGCTAGCCAGGTATGGTGTTGCATGCCTGTACTCCCAGCTACTCAGGAGCTGAGGCAGGAGGCTTGCTTGAACTTGGGAGGCAGAGGTTGCAGTGAGCTGAGATGGTCCCATTGCACTCCAGACTGGGCACCAGAGAGAGACTCCATCTGAAAATAAACAAGCAAACAAACAAAAACCTTGTAACCTTTATTGTAAAATGTTTGCAACAATAAACTATAAAATATCTACATTAGAACAATGGTAGCTGAATTTCATTAGAAAGATTCATTAGAAATAATCCAGTTCAGGCCAGGTATGGTGACTCATCCCTGTAATCCCAACACTTTGGAAGGCCAAGGTGGAAGGATAGCTTGAGGCCAGGAGTTTGAGACAGGCTTGAGCAACACAGCAATAAGTACAAGTCTACCAAAAAAAAAATTTGTTTTAATTAGCTGATCATGGTGGCGCATGCCTGTATTCCTAGCTACTCAGAAGACTAAGGCAGGAGGATCGTTAACCCCGAGACTTTGAGGCTGCAGCCATTGTGATCCTGCCACTACACTCCAGCCTGGAGGACAGAATGAAACCCTGTCTCAAAAAAAAGAGATATAACCCAGTTCAAATTCATCCTCATTTCGTGATAAGTTTTGGAGGTGATGAATACGCTAATCCCCCTGATTTGATCACTACACATTGTACACAACTATATCATGAAATATCATACTGTACCCCCTAAATACATACAATTATTATGTGTCAATTAAAATTCATTTTTAGGCCTGGTGCAGTGGCCCAAACCTGTAATCCCAGCATTTTGGGAGGCTGATGCGGGCAGATCACTTGAGGTCAGGAGTTTGAGACCAGCCTGGCCAACATGGTGAAACCATGTCTCCACTTAAAAAATATAAAAAATTAGCCCCGGGTGTGGTGGTGCATATCTGTGGTCCTAGTACTCAGGAGGCTGAGGCAGTAGAATCGCTTGAACCTAAGAGGTGGAGGTTGCAATGAGCCAAGATTGTGCCACTGCACTCTGGGCGACAGATCGAGACTTTGTCTCTAAATAAATAAATAAATAAATAAAATTTATTTTTAGAAGTTCATCGTCATTTTAAGGATCTCATTTATTATACAACAAGAATCCTACAGTTGCTGCCTAAACCATCAATGAAGGAGAAAATAACTAGCTGTTTTAAGAAAGTTTTTAAGAAAATAACTAGCTGTTTTAAGAAAGTTCTTCCAAAGTCTGAATTTTTAAACAGCAAACACCTAGAACTTTATTTCTGGTTACACTTATGCTTTCTGGGGCAACAATGAATGCCTCACCTTCTTTTACATAATGTCATTTAAGATATTGAACACATCTTTGTTATTTCTATTTAGTCTTCTTTTCTCTGACCAGTTCTAATAGCACTTTCCGTAATGATGGAAATGTTCTATAATCTGTACTCAGAGATGTCAATGGCCATATCAGCTCCTGACTACTGTACTTGATAGAGCTGCTCTAGACTATCCCTCTATGTTTCCTTAAATTATCTTGTGTAATTACTGCTAGACCTCAAGCAATTCCTTGCTGGGCACAGTGGCTCATGACTGTAATCCCAGCATTTCAGGAGGCTGATGTGGGTAGATCACTTGAGGCCAGGAGTTCAAGATTTACCTGGATGATATGACAAAACCCCATCTCTACTAAAAATACAAAAATTAGCTGGGTGTGGTGGTGCACGCCTGTAGTCCCAGCTACTCGGGAGGCCGAGGCATGAAAATTGCTGATACCCAGGAGGCAGAGGTTGCAGTGAGCCAAGATCACACTGCTGCACTACAGCCTGGGCAACAGAGTGAGACTCTGTCTCGGAAACAAAAACAAAACAACAAAAATTCCTGATTGCTCTCTTGTCTCCTGTGGGTGTTAGTCATATATGATGTGCTAAGAATAATGTGTTTTTCCACCTGTAACCAGTCAAAGCAGAATAAAAGGAGAACATTGTCTTCTCGGTAATTTGGGCTTGCCTTTAATAATTTAGCTTACCATTGTCTTAAGCTGGAGGGAAATGAGCACTTGTAGTCCACTAAAATCCTTACAGCTCTTAGGTATATATTGCTCTTAATCTTGGTCTGTGTCTCCCCTCCTCCCTTTGTGCAGCTGAACTTTTAAATCAGGGCAAACATTTTCTAGGGTCTTGATTCTACAAAGAAACAAAGCGTCAGCTGCTGTTTTTCCTCTGCCTCAGTATTAAATTCGATAAGCTTGGCATCAGTGGCTTTATCTGGGTCAATTATAAACATGTTTCACAGGACAAGGCTATGGCAAAGCCTCAAGTCACAACACTAAAAACTCTCCTTGGACAAGAGAATTCGGATTCAATTGCTGAACCAGATAAGACTCTATCTACATTTCTGGTCCAAAGTGGACAACTGACAAAGGAAGTAGTCATGCTGTTGATTGTGTAGTGATTAAAGGATGTATCATTCATCAAGCTGTGTGCTTTTCTGGTGTGTATGTATGATGTAGTTCCATTACAAATTAAATACCATGGTATTGTATAATACTGAAAGCCAGCATTTCAATCTCACTTTAAAACTCTATTACAAAGCCTTTAGGCCACAGGTCCCTTTTCCAACTCTGCAGAGCCACACCTTCCAAAGGGCAGATTTATTCTTTGGAGAAACTGAGCAGAAGAGGCTCTGGACTCTCCTGATGCTGAGGAGGCCTTGGGTGAGGTGGGCAGGTGGCAGAAGAGGGATTCTGTGAAATGGAACCCACCCAACTGTCAGATCCTGTCTCCTCCCACACATAATTCCCAGCATGACCATGTATGAGCAGTTTCTGCCCCAGAGAGAGAGAAGATTTTTGAAGAAACTGAACCAAACCCACAGAAAAATACTTAACAAAGTTTCAAAAGACTGACTTGCTGCCTGATCATCTAAAATGGTTTTACAATCACATCTGCAAATTCTTTCTGTCACCTGGAGTGCAAGTTATCTGACCTTGGAGACTTAAAAGTTTATTTAAAGATATGAAACACTTTGTTAAGAATTTCCTCCTCTCTGAGATTTGGTTCCCTTTGAACAGAGCTATTTTGTTTCCTTTTCCAACTTGAAGATCATTTTCCTGTGACACAGAAATGCAGGAATTAGGTAGCTCAGCCTCCCATTCTAGTATGCTAATGGTATACTACCTACTCCTGGGCAGTGACCTCCTTATTCTCTTTCCTCTATACCATCATGATATTTTATTATTATCAGATGAATTATTTTGTAGCAAAAGAAAGCTCAGAGAACCTTCATGGGAATACAAGAAGTCTGACTGAAGTCTGCCAACAGACTAAATAGTTCTAAAGTTTCTTTATTAGCTGGACATGGACTTAAATGGACATGAATGTGCTCTTACATATAATTTGTTCCCTCAAAGAGCATATCAAGCTGCATATCACACAAGTACGTGCACCAGTGAAATCAAAGTTTAAGATGCCAAAGCATTAGAATGTAGCCAGACTTCAACTGAACCCAGCAACCCCCACAGCTGGTTCTGGCTCTGCCTTGTATTTCAAGAATCCTCCTCTTTCCTTGTCCCCTTCTGCCCCATCATTTGCTGTTAATCGCTAAGAACTTTCTGAACTGATTATTAAAATGGCAGCTTAATTGCCGCTCCTATATGAAGATGCTATTACAATGTGCTTTCTTTGTTTTAATTGACAGATATTTACTGAACTCCTACCAGTTCAAGACAAGGTGCCAGGTGTATAAAGGATACAAGGGAGAAAATACACACAGAGTGGGAAGATCTCAGCTTTGCAGTCAGCTTCGCCGCGAACCACCTACGTACCTTTGACCATATTAATAACCTTCCCTGGCTGAGGGTTAGGCATGAGCAAAAGTGCAGAAAAATGAACAAACAGTGCAAAAGAGAAAACTTTGGCTAAAGAGTTAGCAATACAATTCGCAAATGTGATTGTAAAACCATTTTAAATGATCAGGCAGCCAGTCAATCTTTTCAAACTTTGTAAGCAGTTTTCTCTGGGTTGGGTTCAGTTGCTTAAAAAAAAAAATCTTCCAATCTCTGGCTGGAGCAGGAAATACAAGGTGGTGTATGCTGAGAGGTGGTGGAGATGAGTGCTACAGAACTCTGAGTAAGGGAGAGTGGGAGAGATTTCTCTTATCTGATGCAGAAAGAAGACCTCAGAAAGAAGAGTGGGGCTGATGGAGTGGTGTGGTGAGTCTTGAGCTGGATGTTTAAATAAAGGTAGGAAATTAAAAAAAAATAGCTAACATTCATTACACCGTCGCACACTTCACATGATGCATCTTGCTGAATCCTCACAAACCCCTCAGGAAGTATTATTATTCTCATTTCATAGATGAGGAAATAGCTCTACAGGGACATGAGGAGAAAAGGCCGTTCAGGAAGTGAGGCAATCGCCAGGAGCAAAGGAGTTTCATAACGCAGGGGAGCAAGACCCGCCGGCAGGGCATACACGCAGGCTCTCCTGTTACTGTCCCTGCAGTACTGGTTTCAGCGTCCTCTGCGCAGCCTGTAGGTGAGTTTTCCCAGGCTTTCATTCCGTCATGGTCCCTTTCCTTTTGTGAATGCACAATGAGCCACGTGTGTTCCTGAGTTGAATTACTTATTTTCTGAATAGTTTGAAAGTAACATTTCATATCTTAGATTCTAGCCATTCATGTCCTTTTTCTTTTTTCTTTTTTTTTTTTTTTTTTTTTTTTGAGACGGAGTTTCGCTTTTGTTACCCAGGCTGGAGTGCGATGGCGCGATCTCGGCTCACCGCAACCTCCGCCTCCTGGGTTCAGGCAATTCTCCTGCCTCAGCCTCCTTAGTAGCTGGGATTACAGGCACGTGCCACCATGCCCAGCTAATTTTTTGTATTTTTAGTAGAGACGGGGTTTCACCATGTTGACCAGGATGGTCTCGATCTCCT
>NW_022437117.1:1265073-1268341 GCF_009761245.1 Sapajus apella
GCAACCTCCACCTCCCGGGTTCAGGCAATTCTCCTGCCACAGCCTCCTTAGTAGCTGGGATTACAGGCACGTGCCACCATGCCCAGCTAATTTTTTTGTATTTTTAGTAGAGACGGGGTTTCACCATGTTGACCAGGATGGTCTCGATCTCCTGACCTCGTGATCCACCCGCCTCGGCCTCCCAAAGTGCTGGGATTACAGGCTTGAGCCACCGCGCCCGGCCATGTCCTTTTTCTTTAGACTTTTAGAACTCAACAGACCTCTAAGCATTTGTTCTAAAGACATTTTACCATGGACCACTGGTTATTTCATGTAAGAATGTTAGCATTTGACAGTCACTTGCAGAGACAGCCTTCATTATACTAATGGCATGCTACTCTTTCCAACATTGGCTGAAAACTTCTACTCTTGCAAGAATGGATTAGGAGATAAACCTTCAGAGGCAAGGTGCTCACTCTTCATGAAGAGCTTAGATACCATCTCTCTCTATGGAAATACAGAACTTAAATGTGGAATTTAAAAGCCCTACTAGGTTTTACATAAGAGCCTGAGAATTGGGAGTAGGGGTAAGAGTCTCCACAGAACCAATCTTGTCCAAAGGTCTAAATGTCTTTAGCTAAATATGTAGCAAAGAGCAGAATACTAGTTAATTATACCATTATAATTCTGATCAAACTCTACAACTAACTTTTTAATTATAACATTAACTAAACTTTCAATCAATTAGCAAATCTAAATAGAGAATCCAAGAAACAAAGAGTATCTCTTGTCAGCTGGGTGTGGTGGCTCACGCCTATAATCCTGACACCATTATTGGGAGGCTAAGGTGGGAGGATCGCTTGAGCCAGGAGTTCAAGACCAGCCTGGGCAACATCATGAGGCCCCGTCTGTACAAAAAATAAACTAGCTGCACGTGGTGGCACACACTTGTGGTCCTAGCTACTCAGGAGGCTGAGATGGGGGGATCACTTGGAGGTGGAGGCTGCAGTGAGCCAATATGGCACCACTGCACTCCAGTGGGCAACAGAGCAAGATGCTGTCTTTAAAAAAAAAAATCTGTTGTCAATTATTTGCTAGAGTCAGAGTTATGTACTCTGTTTTGTATTCTAGTCTTCATACTTATTTTATTTTTGCTTCATCAAATGCCAGTGTAGTTAGAAGCTTAATTTAGGTAAATTTAAAAGAAAGGTTTGGCTGGTAAGTTAGCTTAAAATCTGTCTACTCCATATCAACATACTTGTGAGTATGTGTCTTATCACTTCCTGGATGACTACTGGTTCAGAATCTTATTTCTCTTCAAATACCACTTTTAAAAGTATTCCCTAAAAGCTTTATAGAAGATGCAACACTCCAGTATAGTGAACATAGTAGCCGCAAGTCCAGCTTCAAAAGTGAAAAGGCAAGACCTGTGATCTGAACCTCTCAGACATTTCTCTCATCTATCAGATAGAGAAAGTAGCATCTACCTCAGAAATTAAATGAGAACATGCGTTAAAGTCACAGCACACTAAACACAGCACAATTCAGGACACAAAGAAAGTGCTTGATAAACGTGTGGTATGAAGCATGAGTTGGAATGTACCAACTTGTTTTAAAACGTTGAGCACAGCTTCCAGCAGCAGGTGTCACTCTCTCCCTGAGTGCTGAAAGGGAGTCACCTTTTATCGCTAATTCAGATGCTGTGCATTCCTTGAGTATTAGGGAGTAAAAGGTAGAAAACAAAATAATTCTTATAGGTATGACTAAATAGCACACTTTTTTTTTTTTTTGAGATGGAGTTTTGCTCAGGCTGGAGTGCAATTGTGCAATCTCGGGTCACTGCAATGCCATTTCCCAGTTCAAGAGATTCTCCCGTCTGAGCCTCCCGAGTAGCTGGGATTACAGCTGCCTGCCATGATGCCCAGCTAATTTTTTCTATTTTAGTAGAGATGGGGTTTCACCATTTTGGTCAGGCTGGTCTCAAACTCCTGACCTCAGGTGATCCACCCGCCTCAACCTCCCAAAGTAATAGCACACTCCTTTTTTTTTTTTTTTTTTTTTTTTTTTTTTTGAGATGGAGTCTTACTCTGTCACCAGGCTGGAGTGCAGTGATATGACCTCAGCTCACTGCAACCTCTGCCTCCCGGTTCAAGTGATTCTCTTGCTTTAGCCTCCTGGGTAGCTGGGGCTACAGGCACCCGCCACCACACCCAGCTGATTTTTGTATTTTTAGTAGAGATGGGGTTTCAGCGTGTTGGCCAGGATGGTCTTGATGTCTTGACCTTGTGATCTGCCCGCCTCGGCCTCCCAAAGTGCTGGGATTACAGGTGTGAGCCACTGTGCCTGGTCCAGCACACTCTTAATTGACATACAGATGTATGTATTTGTGGGGTACACAGTGATGTTTCAATGCTATAACATATGATTAGCATATCCATCATCTCAGACATTTATCATTTGTGTTGGGAACAGTCAATATCCTTCTACCAGTAGTCATCCTACAGTGGTATAGGACATTAGTATCTCTCTCTCCTTATATTCTTTAACAAATCTGTCCCTATCCCTGTCCTCTTTCCCAGCCTCAAGTGTCCGCTGGTCTACTTTTTACTCCTAAGATCAACTCTTTTGCTTCCACAAGTGAAAACATGCAGTATTTAACTTTGTTCCTTGTTTCACTTAATACCATGTCCTCCAGTTCCTTCCATGTTGCCGCAAATGAGTTTCTTTTTTATGGCTGAAAGTTTTCCATTGTGTGTGTATATATCATATATATATATATATGCCACATTTTCTTTATCCATTCATCTGTTGCAGATACCTACATTGATTCCATATCCTGGTTATTGTCAAGTGCTACAATAAATGTGAGGGTGCAGATGTCTTGTCCATATACTGATTTCATTTCCTTTGGACAAATGCCCAGTAGTGGGATTTTTGGATCATATGGTAGCTCTATTTGTAGCAAACAGCACAATTTTAATTGCAGCCAGCCCCAAATTTGTTGCCTGAGGGTTGTAACAAATTTACACAGACACACACACACACACACACACACACACACACAGAGGTGGGCATATGAAACACAAACCAGGCATAAAGCATGACCTACAAAACATTCTCAGTTTTAAGTATGTAAATCCCTTATTTGGACATTTTTACTAGGTAAGTTTTCAAAAAAAGGGAAAAAAAAGTAAGTTACCAGAAAATGAGCACACAGTTTAAGAAAATAAAAATAATTACCACCATATACTAAGAATTATCAACTTTTTTTTTTTTTTTTTTTTTTTTT
>NW_022437117.1:1268441-1297329 GCF_009761245.1 Sapajus apella
TTGTTACCCAGGCTGGAGTGCAATGGCGTGATCTCGGCTCACCGCAACCTCCGCCTCCTGGGTTCAGGCAATTCTCCTGCCTCAGCCTCCTGAGTAGCTGGGATTACAGGCACGTGCCACCATGCCCAGCTAATGTTTTGTATTTTTAGTAGAGACGGGGTTTCACCATGTTGACCAGGATGGTCTCGATCTCTTGACCTCGTGATCCACCCGCCTCGGCCTCCCACAGTGCTGGGATTACAGGCTTGAGCCACCGCACCCGGCCTCAACTCTTGATGAGTTACAACCTAAACACTTGAGATTGTATCAACCCTGAGAAGTTTAGCTGTTCTTCAACTGTACAGAAAACATACATTATCTAAGCAGGGCAAAGAGATGCTTCAATATGTATCATTTTACTAGGTCAAGAGAATTTCCCACAATAGTTAAGCCTGATAAATTCATGTTCAAACAGACACGAAACAGTTCACAAAGGAAGCACTTAAATAGAAACCAATCCTTTTATTGTAAAACTTAGTAATTTAATTATGTCTGTACTTTTGCTTTTAAGAATAAAAGGTGACAGTCAATGTTTAAAACTGAAAACCAGATAATCAGACAGAAATCACATTTATTTCAAGAGCTCAAAGTGCAAATACAGCAAATCAGTTCACAAAGTTTCAGGATACAGTTTTTAATGACAATGGAAATTTGATACACAAAAACGAAGGGGGAAATAGTCCAGAAATAAAGCTCCTCAATTTTTTAAAAAATTCAAGTAACCTGAAAAACCTTACTAAAATAGTCCCCTTACATCAATTCAGAAATGCCAGTACAGCACTGCAATCAAGGACTCTTCAAAGACAGAATCAGCCCAAACTGGTTAGCTCCAATTTAGAATGGAAGTTCTTGCTGTTGGCTTTTGCTGATTTGGAAGCTTCAGTCACTCACTGCTATCAATCGATGTAGTTCAATCCATGACATTTTAATCTTTAGGCAAATTCTACAAAATGTTTAAAGTTAAAAAGGCCAGGCGCAGTGGCTTCTACCTGTAATTCCAGAGCTTTGGGAAGCCAAGGCGGGCAGATTACTTGAGGTCAGGAGTTCAAGACCGGCCTGTCAAACATGGTGAAATCCCATCTCTACAAAAATACAAAAATTAGCTGGGCATGGTGGTATGTGCCTGTAGTCCCAGCTACTCAGGAGTCTGAGACAGAATTGCTTGAACCGAGAGGCGGAGGTTGCAGTAAGCTGAGATTGTGCCACTGCACTCCAGCCTGGGTAAGAGTGAAGCTTCATCTCAAAAAAAAAAAAAAGTTAAATATAAGGCCAACACATCGAATAAGAAGAATTTTCTGAAATGGCCAGTACATATCTAAAAGATTTAAAGACCAATGTCAACTTCAGGCCTATGGTTTTACTGGGAGAAAAGCCATAGATTAATACTTCTAGTACCCAAAACCTTCTCAGAAGCTTAGGAATATGGCCTTTAAAACTTCCTCATGAAAACTGTACTTAAATATATGTTTATTCATTTCTACATATACAGAACTTGTAGGTAAAGTAGAAAAAGTTCCCACTAGGAAGGTAATTAAAGGTTGTTAATGTTCTTTTTATCACTTAGTAGCCAGAAAACATGCTTATCTCTGCTCTCCAGAAGCAATGTTAGCTACTAATTTCAATTCAGGAAAATGTTTATCTTTCAAGGGAGGTTTACATGAGATATTTATTCGGTCTTTTTCTCCAACTTCTTCCTCTTTTCATTATAGGCATGATACTGAGAGTCTGTTCCAAAAATTCTATCCCACCATGTAAATGTTGAAGCATAGTTTCCGATAAAGTTCATGTGGTGGAAATCATGATGCCGAGACCCAGCATAGAAAGGGATGAAATTTAAAGGATTGAGAGGAATATAATAACCACTGAAACAAAAATGATAAAGATTATTAAGGAATAAATACCTCTGAAATAATTGTCATTTTTATTCATAATCATGTGCTCGCATTAATCAATCTACATAACATTGCATTTTGCATAGACCACTTTATTTCTAAGATGTTCACAAATGGCAAACACAGAAAATGGTGCATATTCTAGAAACCACTCCAAGAAAAAAAAATCCTTAAAAGATCTATGAAAATCATTTACTTTATGATAAAATGTGTAAATGATGGAAGAGAGGGGTTTTAGCGATGAATCTTTAAAACAGATTTTTAAGAATTAATTTTCTTTTATGCTTCAGAGGAAGCTTTCTCACCATAATCTATTATAGTCGTAAATAAAGCCCAAATACCACATATGTTTTTTAGGAAAAGTCACATAAAATTAGTATCAAGTATTAAAAAGGGCAGGCCCATGAATCCCTATACAGTGACTTTGTTTACTTTTTTAGGCAATGACAAGATGGAATCAAATGGACCACAATTAATCAAAATACCAGCGTGCTTTTCTATCTTTTCTATAGTTGGGAAAAGACAATGGCTTCAAAAAAGAGTCACATTTAGAGTATGCTCCTTTATTTCTAACTACGTATCTACAATCAGATATACAGTTATACTCGTCTGAATCACTCTAACCCTCTCTTCTTTTGAGGGGCTTAGGGGAAGGAAGGCAGAAATAAACAATGGATAGAAAATAATGAAAGAAATATCAACTACAATTTTTTTTTTTTTTTTGAGACGGAGTTTCGCTCTTGTTACCCAGGCTGGAGTGCAATGGCGCGATCTCGGCTCACCGCAACCTCCCGGGTTCAGGCAATTCTCCTGCCCCAGCCTCCTGAGTCGCTGGGATTACAGGCACACGCCACCATGCCCAGCTAATTTTTTGTATTTTTAGTAGAGACGGGGTTTCACCATGTTGACCAGGATGGTCTCGATCTCTTGACCTCGTGATCCACCCGCCTCGGCCTCCCACAGTGCTGGGATTACAGGCTTGAGCCACCGCGCCCGGCCTTCAACTACAATTTTTCTACAGAAGAACATTCTCTGACTAGGACTAGAAGCATCAATTTTCCTACTTTAACACTTTGAAAACAATTCTTACAATTTGATATTCTGCATTCATGGGTACAGAAGTAAGTTCCAAGTGAAAATACAATGAACATATAATTTAAACATAATGAACAATTAGGATAAGCACTTAAGAAGGCATTCAATATAAATAATTTACCACAAAATGGCTTCCAATCAACAGAAAGGGTGCATTTGAAATATACATATATATTACAAGCAGCACTTCCACCTATTAAGTGCTTTTATCAGTGCTCAATAGTGGAGACTAGAAATAGTCTTTTTTTTTTTTTTTTTGAGACGGAGTTTCACTCTTGTTACCCAGGCTGGAGTGCAATGGCGCAATCTCGGCTCACCACAACCTCCGCCTCCTGGATTCAGGCAATTCTCCTGCCTCAGCCTCCTGAGTAGCTGGGATTACAGGCACGCGCCACCATGCCCAGCTAATTTTTTGTATTTTTAGTAGAGACGGGGTTTCACCATGTTGACCAGGATGGTCTCGATCACGTGACCTCGTGATCCACCTGCCTTGGCCTCCCAAAGTGCTGGAATTACAGGCATGAGCCACCGCGCCCGGCGAAATAGTCTTATTCAATGAAGGCTGAATGCTTTGATATGTTTTCAAATATAAGTTAGGTTTAGGTTTATCACAGAAGGATATGGAAATTGCTGGTCCTAAATATTTATTTGCCCAAATAACACATTATCAGTATAAAAATTATTAACAGCATAAGCTAGAATGTAAAAACATCTATTATTTAAACTTTTATCCAAAAATTGTGTTTTCTTAATATACCATTAACTTCTCCTATCAGTCTACTCAGAAATATGATAATCTTATGACCATGAAAATAAAGATATTTCATTATACTTTACACCTGAACAGAAACTAATACTCACCTATGGACATCAATAGTTTCCAACAAACGAATGGTCACCCATGCCCAAAGAAGAATTACATGATCACACAAAAGCACGATTCCAATGAAAAATCCAGTTCCAAGAATTAGAGTTTCCAAAGGATGTGCATATTCAGCTTCCATTCCAAATGGAGCCTAAAACAAACAGATAAGAAGTTCTTAATTTCTTAGTTATTGTGATGGGGTTAATTTTGTGTGTCAACTTGGCTAGGCTATGATGCCCCACTGTTTGATTAAATACCAGTCTAGATGTTATTGTTAAGGTATTTTTTAGATGTTGTTAACTTTGAAATCAGTAGACTCTGAGTAAAGGTGATTATCCTTCATAACAAGGGCGGGCTTCATCCAATCACTTGAAGGCCTTCAGGACAAAGGCTGAGGTTTACTGAAGAAGAAGGATTCTCAAGACTGCAACACAGAAACCCAAGCCTGAGTTTCCAACTTGCTGCTCCATGGAATTTGGACCCAAGGCTGCAACAATACTCACCTAAATTTCCAGTCTATAGTCCGCTTTACAGGTTTCAGACCTGAAAGCCCCAACACCTGCATGTGCCAATTTCTTAAAATAAATCTCTCTCTCTGCACATATATACTAATGATTCTGCTTTGCTGGAGAACTTCACTAATACATATATGCTATTTATGCATGCAGTTTTACAAAGTTATATTGATTCTATATGTAGTGATGATCTATCTAGCCATACACATAAATAATAGTAGTTTTCAATAAAAATACTTTTTTGTCCTTACTAAACATCAAAAGGTCTAGGGGTATAAAAATCTTACTGTCTTTGATGGTTTAAGATAAAGGCACTAAATAATTGACTTGAATTTTAATTTGATTTATGTATTTATATTTGTTCCTCTAATAAACAGATGCTTGATCTGGCATACCATGTAATCACGATCAATGCAAAACATACTCACATAGCCAGTTTGATAAAGCTTCATCAAAGCAATTCTAACAGCTGGGCATGGTGGCTCATGCCTGTAATCCCAACACTTTGGAAGGCTGAGGTGGGTGGATCACCTGAGGTCAGGAGTTTGAGACCTGACCCCAACATAGTGAAGTCCCGTGTTTACCAAAAATACAAAATTAGCCACACATGGTGGCGCATGCCTGTAATCCCAGCTACTTGAGAGGCTGAGGCAGGAGAATTGCTTGAATCCAGGAGGCAAAGGTTGCAGTGAGCTGAGATCATGCCACTGCAGTCCGGCCTGGGCAACAAGAGCAAAACTCCGTCTCATAAAAAAAGGAAAAAAAGAAAAAGCAGTTCTAATAAAAGTCACTGTTTTTGTGGCAGTTAGCAATGTGAGTATCTAGCTGTGTCAGTATAGCACTCTGTCCACAAGGATGGAAGTCCAAACTTTCATGTAATATATTTCTTTCAGATTTCAATTTACCATGAAATTTAAATACTGAAGAAAACGCATAGAACTGGCTTGTTTGTATGTGTGTTGTTCTTAATAATCATGACAAAGGAAAAGAAAATAAAAATGTCACCCACAATTTTAGAAAAATGCTCAGGCAATTAAAATAGACATTTTGCCTCTAACAGAAAGAATTAAACATAATTCTAGAGTGAATCAGCAACCAACAGAATAGGAAAAAATTTTTGCAATCTACCCATCTGACAAAGGGCTGATATCCAGAATCTACAAAGAACTAAAACAGATTTACAAGAAAAAAACAAGCCCATTCAAAAGTGGGCAAAGGATATGAACAGACACTTTACAAAAGAAGATATCTATGAAGCCAACAAACATATGAAAAAATGTTCATCATCCCTAGTCATTAGAGAAATGCAAATCAAAACTACATTGAGATACTATCTCACGTCAGTTAGAATGGCCATCATTAAAAAATCTGGAGACAACAGATGCTGGAGAGGATGTGGAGAAATAGGAACACTTTTACACTGTTGGTGGGAGTGTAAATTAGTTCAACCATTGTGGAAGACAGTGTGGCGATTCCTCAAGGACATAGAAATAGAAATTCCATTTGACCCAGCAATCCCACTACTGGGTATATATCCAACGGATTATAAATCGTTCTAGTATAAGGACACGTGCACACCAATGTTCATTGCAGCACTGTTTACAATAACAAAGACTTGGAACTAACCCAAATGTCCATCAATGATAGACTGGACAGGGAAAATGTGGCACATATACACTGTGGAATACTATGCAGCCATAAAAAACGATGAGTTCATGTCCTTTGCAAGGACATGGATAAACCTGGAAACCATCATTCTCAGCAAACTGACACAAGAGCAGAAAATCAAACACCACATGTTCTCACTCATAGGCGGGTGCTGAACAATGAGAACACATGGACACAGGGAGGGGAGCAACACACACTCAGGTCTGTGGCGGGGAAACTAGGGGAGGGACAGCGGGGGGTGGGGAGTTGGGGAGGGATAACATGGGGAGAAATGCCAGATATAGGTGATGGCGGGGAAGGCAGCAAACCATATTGCCATGTATGTACCTATGCAACAATCCTGCATGTTCTTCACATGTACCCCAAAACCTAAAATGCAATAAAATATACTAAAAAAAAAAAAAAAATTAAACATAATTCTAACATACCTGAAACTCATGATGAACTTTATGAATATACTTGTATATTCTCTTGTGGTGTAACAGTCTATGCAGAAAATAGTGCCAAGTATCTTCAATGACAGCACAGCCAAGGCATCTTGCCAAAAGCAAATACCTTTAGGATAAAAATGTTATAATCTGTAAGAAATAATTTTTACTTAAACAGTCCAGACTTTTAGTTGGAGTCACTGCTTGAGACATTACATAAAACAAAACACACACTTACCAGATTGACCTAATTGGATATATTCATAAACTCTCAAAACAACTGGATCCAGCTACATGATCTAATCTGATATAAGGTTAAAGAGATTGCCCACTATACCAATTCCATTTCATGACAATGTTTGCACAACTTGCCTAAAGACACATTTCTTAAGTGGTATCCCTGTTAAGTGATGCATGAGTATATGTATATGTATGTATGTGTGTGTGTACATATATACATACACACATATTTTTATATATGTATATATATATATACACATACATATTTGTTTATATGAACACAATTTCTATAAACCTCACAAATGATTCCCATATTTTTCATTCGTTTTAAAACTTACAATGCAATATATTTTTCGTCAGCATAAGCACTTCTATATGTATATAAACATAGAAAAGACGTTATGGAAACTTCTGATACTAGAAGCTCACCTTCCAATAAAATATTAAAAAGATGTAAACATGAAAACATTTTAGGATTTTACCATGGTTTACTTTTCTACTATTCATTTACTTCCAAAGTTTAGAACATTAACTAAAATTAAGAAAAAAGGTAAACATTAAGTATAACTTAATTGAATAATAAGCCACAATTGGGTGTGAAAGCCAAACTTTTATCTACATACCATCTTGGCATTCTTTCCCAATCATAAGGAATATTGAAATACTCTGTAAAATAGTAGGTTCCGCAAATCAAAGGTAGCTGAATACAGAAGTGATTAAAGAGAAGAACTTTGAAACATTTCCATTGGTTTTCCAACGTTTCTGGTTTATCCTATGGAGAAAAATCACAACACCTAGTATTAGTTTCTGCTATTGTAGTTTAACTTGACCTAATTTTTTCTCTAATGTTTATGTTGGACCTTAATTCTATGTCAGTTATGTTAACTTTATAGTAGCTAAGCTCAGGAATCTTTGCCTTCTAAATTCTTGACAACGACTATCACTACCTTAGGTGAAGAAACTGTTAACAGATGCACCCACTCATAATGATCTCAAACTAAAACACTACAGAATGAGTAACTCTCCAGTCTTTGCTACCACAGATCATTCACTTCACTCCTTTTACTAGAAGTTTCAGAGAAGACTGATGATATGCTAAGATTACAGTTGGGCGTCCGCTACTAAAGAAGTTGTACACAAAGCATTGGAAGCCTTTTATACAGTGCTTCCAGGCACTCAGTGGTATTCATTCCAATAAGTAAGTGAGTGCACTTTTGTTCATATCCAATGACAGAACTGTAAACTCTCTGAGTTGAGGAGTACAGAGCTATGTCCTGATGATGGAGTTCACAGATTCAAGTCAAAATGAGAAAAGTTGTAGCAACATGAAATGTTCCTAAAACCTCATCAGGATATCCATTTGCTAAGCAAGCCATTATTCAAAAGAAAGCAAAAACAAAAACAAAACACAAAAACCTAAATTTATTCAATTTACAGGACTGCACTTAACATATAAAAAAGTGCTTTGGGTTTTACAAAACGATGGTGACAATAAATATTAGTTATTGCTTTGTTTTAAATGTCGCTTCTGAAAAATTCAGAAATCTGCCAACAGAACACTTTTAAGTAAGCCACAATATCCAAAGTACGGGAACTGCTGTGTATCAGCAGAAGCCCAAAGAGGTCAACCAGCTTGGGCAGAGTCACACACACAGTTATTAGCAGAAGTTGGACTAACAATTCTAGGCCTTCAGATCCAGTTCTGTTCTTAAAATTCCTTAAGGGTTATCTTCCTGACAAAAATAGGAAAAGCACTGAACTAAGAATCAATCCAGAGACCTGTGCTCTAATACCAAGGGCTACTACTCACCAGTTAACTAGCTCTGTGATGTTTACAACTTAGTTTCCTCAACAATAAAATGAGGGGATTTGACAACTGGCCTTTGTATTTCTAATCTGAGCATTATCTAACCCCACTCCTCTAAACTGGAACGAAATAAATGAAACATTCAGGCTTCAGTTGGCAAAGTAATGTTCCTACAGAAACTATGGTTAATAGACTTAATTTACTGGGTAGACTCCGATATCCAGGCAGTTACAGAAATTACAAAGTTTAATCAACTATAATAAAATCACATGCTACACCATTTAAAGTATACATAAATTAGTTAAAAAGACAGCTATAAAAATCATACCTAGTACAATATGAAAGTTTACCATATTTTACTTTCTTTATGCATAACTGTGCCTAATATGAAGGAATACTTTTACAAGGCCACAGACTTCAGAAACAATATTTTTAGTACTTTTATCTTTGAGAAAAGTTTTTGGAAAATTACTAAGATGTATGATTTTTTAAAAGTAATTTAAAAATTAAGATGTATTTTTTTTTGATCCTGCAAAATCTACTTGACTTTTTCATTCCTGTGACATTTCCCCAAACTAGCAAGCACATGCATTAACTCTCCAGTTGTCTATTCTGTTTGAAAGCAGAAAGGCTTTAGTACTATTTCATCATCACCAGCAGCTTTTTCTTTTGGACAATTTTAAGAATAAAAACATTTATTGTAAATGTTAAATGTGATCCTCAAATATTTTACCTTAAACAACTGATAACCTTTAAGGTATCTGCTCAAAATGCATAAACCTATAATTAATTTGTACTAATATTTTGGTTTCTTTTAAAACACCTTTAACTTGTGAAAACTGGTGCTCATTTAACATCACAATTTATTTTTGAATCAAAAATGCTCAAACCATGGACTTTAATGGTTATGAAACTTGAAGACTCGCTGAGTAGAGACTTGAAGTCCTATCACCCAGCCTTTCAATCTGTTTATGAACAACTAGTTCTGACCAACTAGACTACAGCTTCTTTCCTTTGCTACACTGTATTTCAAAGCTGCTCAATACCCTTGCCTGAAAAAAATTTCCTTTCTCTGGAAAGGTTCTACTTCTAGCCAATGATTCAGCTGCAAAGTACAGTGAAGGAGAAAAAGAATGCTTGTGCCTGGCCAGCCATACTATGAGTCAGCCCTATAAATAAATCACTGGGTGACAGACACATGGCAGCCATATTCACCCTAAAGGTGCATTAGAACTATGACATCCAAACTTAATTCTGCCTTTCAAAGCAGGTGCTTTTCTAAAAAGCACTTTGGAACTTCTATGACTTTAATTGAAGGTAACAGACTACTCTCTTTTGGGTTACATTATTTTTTATTTCCTTCACCTTTGCCCTTTGCTCTTTTCTCCCTTGGCCTGGAGTCCGCAGTCATCTGACCCCTACATTATCCCCAGAGAAGACTAATATTAATACCTTCTTAAAGTGAGACTCACTGGGAAAGGCTGTGAAGCTAACAAAATGATAACAGAGAACGTGTACAGATTACCATCCAACATATATACAGATGTGCCTTAGTATCCTTGGGGGATTGGTTCTGGAACTTTCTGCAGATACCAAAATCTGAAGAAGCTCAAGTGCCTGATATAAAATGACACACCATTTGACATAACCTACACATATCCTCCCTTATACTTTAAATCATCTCTACAGTACTTATAATACTTAATAAAATGCAAATGCTCCATAAATAGCTATTATTTTGAATAATGACAAGGAAAAAAGACTGTACATGTCAGTATAGACACAGTTTTTTTCCCCTGAATATTTCTGATCTGCAGTTGGTTGGATTCATGGATACATAACCCATGGATATGGAGGATGAACTGTACTGAGTGAATGTAAATTACTTTCCGTAGACGAATACTCTCAACGGTCTACTTTCTACCAAAACTGCATGCCCTTGAGTTTTAATTTGGAGTGACCTTTTATGAAAAGTAAACAGCAAACACTAGAAACTATCATCAGTTTACCAAATGCTGACAAATAATTCATCTTTCTAATAAGCTACTCCAAATTCTCATGTCAGGCTCATAGGCAACATACTAGATTTCACCTTACCATGTATGTAGCAATCTCTTGACATTTAGTGCAATGAAGCAAATATCCAGAAACAAGGAGCTTCAACTCCTTATTTGGGATAGTATGAATGCTGCCAAATGATCTACTATATATTTAGAGGAAAAAAATCTTGAATAGCCCTGATCCAAGGTCTTAGTGTATTAACAGTCACTTAGATTTGCTGGAACATCAGGAGTTTGGGTGAATTGCAAAATACCCACGAATCGCCAAAGCTTTCCTTTCCAGCTAGCTTAAATAATTAAGATTTATAAACTTAAGTTAGATAAACATCATATCTACTTAACGGCCAATTTAACAAACTATTCTTGAAATATTATCAGTAATGACTTAGGACTGTGCTGTTCAATTCAGGAGCAACTAGTAACACGTGGCTACCAAACACTAAAAACAGCTAGCCTAAATTAAGACAGGCTAAAATTAATATAAAATACACATGGGATTGCAAAGACTTATTAAATATGTCATTACGAATTTTTTAGATTTTGATTACTGGTTGAAATAAGTTTATGTCTTATTTTTTTCAAGATAAGGTCTCACTCCATCGCCAATGCTAGAGTACAGTGATGCAATCCTTCTGCTTCAGCCTCGTAAGTAGCGAGGACTACAGGTGTGCACCACCATGCCTGGACATTTTTGTATTTTTTTGTAGAGACAGGATCTTGCTATGTTGCCCAGGATAGTCTTAAACTACTGGCCTCAAGCAATCCTTCTCCCTTGTTCTCCCAAAGTGCCAGAATTTCAGGAATGAACTCTGCACCCAGGCATAGTTTATAATTATTGAGTTAAATAATACACATTATGAAATTAATTTCCTTATTTCTTTTTACCTTTTCTATGTATTCTACTAGAAAATTTAAAATTACATATGTGGCTTCATTTTATTTCTATTGGGTATCACTGATTTAGCCTCTCAAACAGAGCTGTATTTACTTTTAAAATATTCAGCAACATTAATGATAATATTCTATTTCTAGTCCCTTATACTCACCTTTTGAATTTTGTATTTTTTCATATAAGGTATAAATTGAAATAAAAATCCAGGTACACAGAACAAGAAATAAACGGCTTCATGAACTATAAGGGATCCCCATGTTGCAATCTGGAACTTTGTATAATTATTCAACATATAGTTCCAAGCATTTTTAAATGGTTCTTGCAAAGGATTCTCAGGTAAAAGTGAATCTACATATTCCACAGCCAAGGATGCTGAACTAAAGATGCTGACACTTTCATTTGTTGCCATGTTTCAAATCTCTGCAGACAGCCTTATAGTTCTGTAGAAATGAATATATACAACAAATAAGTTAAACAAAAAATTAAACAGTGAAAAAATGCATCCTCTGATCATTTTTACAATGATAACTACTAAAGGAGTACCAATTTCTCAGGCTTTACACCATTTAAAAAAATTTGCTGGATATCATCACCATTTCCATTTAAGAACAGTAGCTGAGGCCGGGCGCGGTAGCTCAAGCCTGTAATCCCAGCACTTTGGGAGGCCGAGGCGGGTGGATCACGAGGTCAAGAGATCGAGACCATCCTGGTCAACACGGTGAAACCCCGTCTCTACTAAAAATACAAAAAATTAGCTGGGCATGGTGGCGCATGCCTGTAATCCCAGCTATTGAGGAGGTTGAGGCAGGAGAATTGCCTGAACCCAGGAGGTGGAGGTTGCGGTGAGCCGAGATAGCGCCATTGCACTCCAGCCTGGGTAACAAGAGTGAAACTCCAACTCAAAAAAAAAAAAAAGAACAGTAGCTGAAGAAACAATAGTGGAAAAAATTTTTCAATCCGTATTTAAAGAAATCATCAGTGTGGTTCTCATGGAAAAGCTTCTAATTTAAACGAGCAATAGCTGGGTTTAAAAGTATCACTTAAAGCCAAAAGAGCCTATAAAGAAAAAGCCTGCCAAATATGAGTACCTGAAAATTAAATACTTATTACTGGGGAATAGAAAAAGAGTCATAAACAAAGTCAAAGATAAAATGACTAACTGGGAAAAATATTTCCAACATTTTATGACAAAGGCCTACAAAGTGTGCTTTAAAAAAAAGCTAAAAACACAATAGAAAAATGACAAATGCCATTCACAAGCAGTTCTCAGAATAATAAAGGCAAACGGTCACTAAACAAGGAAGAATCTTCACTTCACTCAAATGAGGAAATGCACCTAAAACAAAGAGATACTTAAGTAGCAAATCTTTAAAAGTTTATTACTGCCCAGTGCCCAGTACTGGTAAGAAGGTGAGAAAACAGGCATGACCATACATTGTTGAGGGGGGCTACATCACTGTATCATTGGAGGAAAAATTAGCAACACCTATCATAATTCAAAATGAATACATCCTTTGACCCAGCAATTTTCTCATTCAAGGGTACAAAGACAGATACACTAAGATGGAAAGAAGCATTGCTTGTAATAGCAAAAGCAAAAAGAAAAAAGTAAAAGCAAAACACAAATAAGCCATCAACAAGAGATGAGTTAATTAAGTCCTTCCATAGACAATGATACAGCCATTTAAAAGAATGAGGAAGATCTACATGTTTTACATAGAAAGATGTCTAAGAGTGTTAATCTAAATAACAGGTTACAAATATATATAGCAAGAGCCCCACTTAGGCTTTTTGAAAAAAATATGTATTTTATTTATGCATTTTTATGCATATGTACATACAGAGACACACACAAACAGAAAATGTACAGATGGATACAAAGGGAACAATTTAGAATGGTGAATTCTAGGAAAATAGCGGTGTGTGGCAGGACAGGAGATAGTGTAATGGAAGAGAGAAAAAAATCTGACTTTATGTCTTTTGCACAATTTTAACGTTTTAAATGAGCATGTTCTACTTACATAATAAATAAGCTCAACAAGCTCAATAGGTCACCAACCAAAAAATAGAGAAACTTTTCAAGAACCACTTTCCTAAAAACGCTCACCACTGCTGCTTCCAGTTTATGAATTTTGCTGGACCACTTGAAAAATGAGTATTTTAAAGTCTCAGAAGAGTTCTAAATAGGACATAAAAGTCCCCTCCCCCAACACTTCTCAAATTGACCTTTTAATCCCATTCTACAGAAGGAATATTGAGAACTTAGCCAACTTCTTCAGGCCTCTGAATTCGCTTCAAGTCCTCCTTCTTCTGTCCTACTCATCTCAAACAACTTACACCACAGTGACAATGTTCCATCTGTGTCATTAGAAGCCTCAAAATTTCTTTGCTCATTCATTCTTTCCTCTAAGACTGATCGGTCTTCTTTTGTTATCTTACCTCAAGAACTTGTCCATCACTTATCCTTTCTCATCTTTCATCCTTCTCCCTTGCATGGAATCCATTCCCTCAAGTCTAAAAAGACACATTCACATCTGTCTTTCTTTTTCTTTTTCTTTTTTTTTTTTTGAGACAGGGGCTCACTCTGTCACCCAAGCTGGAGTGCAGTGGCGTAATTATGGCTCACTGCAGCATCAATCTCCCAGGCTCAAGCAATCCTCCCACCTAAGCCTCTCATAGCTGGGACCACAGGCACATGCCACTATGCCTGGCTACTTATTTTTATTTTTCATGGAGACAGGGGTCACCCTATGTTGCCCAGACTGTTCTTAAACTCCTAGGCTCATGTGATCCTCCCATGTAGCCTCCCAAAGTGTTGGGATTACAGATGTAGGCTGGGATTGCGCCCAGCCTACATCTTCCTTTCTTGATAAGCATCTTCCTAACCTCTATTACTTCTTCCAAGCCACTGTCCCATTTATCTTTCTTTGAACCAACCAACTTATTTCTCAAAGGGGAATTCTACATAAAGATTGCTTAACTAGGCTGAGTGACCTGGCTCACGCCTGTAATCCCAGCACTTCAGGAGGCCAAGATGGGTGGATCACAAGGTCAGAAGTTCGAGACCAGCCTGACCAACATCATCGTGAAAGCTCGTCTCTACTAAAACTACAAAAATTAGCTGGGTGTGGTGGCACACACCTGTAATCCCAGCTACTCAGAAGGCTGAGGCAAGAGAACTGCTTCAATCTGGGAGGTGGAGGTTGCAGTCAGCTGAGATGGCACCACTGCACCACTCCAGCCTGGGAGACTGAGACTCTGTCACAAAAAAAAAAAAAAGATTGCTTGACTCCCCTACACAACTCACTGGGCTAACTGCAATCTGGCTCCCCAATTACACCAAAATGTCTTCAATCATCTTCTAAGTTGTAAAATAAGACAGCCATCTATTTAAATTTTTCTCAAGGTGATTAGCAAATTTGACAATAATGAACCAACACCACTTTCTAGCTCTGTCCTGTGATCTTGGGCAAATTCGGTAACCTCTCTGTGATGGGTTTCATCATCAGCAAAAATTAAAACAGTAAGTCTTCCAATGAGTCCAAGAGATAATGTATATAAAGCGCTTAGCACAGGACCTGGCATGTAATAGCTACAAGAAGCCAACAATTATTAGGCACTTTCTGTGTCAAGAATTGTGTTCAAAGCATGCTCTCTACATTTTAACTTTAATCCTTACCACATCTTTGTGAGGTAGGTATCATTTCATCCCCATTTTAAAATAGATTTAAAAACTGAGGTTTAGAAAGATTAAGCAACTTGCCCAAAGTCACACAAATGCTAAGTGGGGAAGCCCAGGCACTCATCCATTATACTATACTATGATTATAAATAAAACCCACAATAAGTATTAGAGTACAAGAAGAATTCCTATAGTTTACCTAAGCCTTCTGAAAAAGGTATTCCTTTTTCAGACACATGACTTGTCTTTACCTTCTTATTTCCTGTTTACATCCTAGCAACTGCAATCTGCATTCTATTGTCATCACTGCACTGAACTTACTCTTATTAAAATCACTAAGGATCTCCAGCTGCCAAATCCAATAAATCTTTTTGTGGAGTTTGTTTTACTTGACTAATCTGGAAGATTTGATTCTTCTCTTCTTGAAATATTGCCTTTCCTTGGTTCCTGGAACTCACATCCATTCACTGGGAAAAGTATTGTGCATTCATTGTGCTAGCTGCTGCCCTTACCCCTGAGTTCACAAAACATAAAATTTAGTGAGGAATATCACGTGGTGTCCAAATCATCAAAAATCATGTGATAAGAACAATAAAGGGAGGAATATACAGCGCTCTGAACTTCTAGAGAAAGGTGCAATCTAAACTGAGACATAGCACACGAGAGGGAGGTGACAGATTGAAACAGCAGAATGTGAGAGAGAGGGTCAAGGGAGGTGTTTTGCATAGAGAGAACTACAAAGACTCAACCAGGAGATTAGACAGAATACGAGAACTGAAGTTGGAAATTTCATAATAGTGTCTTCCTTACTCCTTCCTAACTAGTCCAGATTTTCTTGGGTGATCTTAACTATTTTCTGTTTTTAAAATATGCTGATATCCATCCTGTCTATCTCTAGCCCTCTTCCCTAAACTCCAGGATCTGATTATCCAAGTTTACTGGCCATATCCAATCAGAGAGTTCAGAGGCATACGAACTCACTCAACAGGTGCAAAGTTTCGGTACGTGCTCCTCACAACCCCTGCCCAAATACCTCCTTTAATGCCTAATTCTCAGACATAATGTTTTAAGTCTCTCCCATCTCTACTGCCTTAAGTCTTCAAACTCTCACCCAATGTAGAGATACTTGTTTAGTTAACATTCAGGAATTTACTTTCCACAATGGAGCGAGGAAATGGATATACCGTTGCTAACTGAACGAAAACAAAGTGGAAATAAAGCGGATAGGGGAAACAAGGTCCTGGAGAATTGAATTTCCTTTTCCTTTTCTCACTCCTGGTCAACCTAAATGACTGGAAGCCTGCTCTGGAGGAGGCTGAGTAAATTTAGTTATTTGTGGATTCTCAGAAACCTTGTTTAGCTGTCAGCCAGTCTCTGTCCTTTGCCATTTTAACCCAGATTTCACCACCTCCTTTATTTTCTGGACCTGCCCTGCCTCCATGCTTGCCCTTCTTAAACCCTATCTTTAAGATGCAATGCCAGGATCTATCTAAATATCAGAGATAACCTCCTTACAACACTCCAAGTTCAAGGGCCCACTGCTATGCACATGAGGCCCTTCCTGACTTCTTCACTCTTCATTTCTAACACTCTCGCTACCCCACATTTCACATTTTTGCAGTATCTGATCATTCATGGTGGCGACTGCTTCATGTCTCTCTGCTCACGGAAATATCGTTCCTTTACAGGTGATGTCCTCCCATTTAACTCCTAGTCATCCTTCAGTAACCTCCTCTAGGACGCTCTTCCCAACCCCACTACTCCTAACGCATATTACATCTTACTCTCATTAAAATCACTCTTATTAAAATCATTAATCTTACCTCCTTCTAGTGTTTCCTGCTTTTGTATAACTTTCAGCACTCTATCACCCTGTGCTGCTCAACTGTCTTCTGCGTCCCGTCTCCCGAAGACAACACTCTTTAAAGGCAAGAAACATGCAGTTCCATCATTTAAGAATTTCATTCCGTTTCATCCGTTTCCTTCCTTTCTAGCACCCACCTTTTCCCAGGCCCACGTTCACTCCAGTCTCCCTCCGCCCCCTCTCGGGTGCCACAGCCGGCATCCCGCCCAGCGCGCGCGCCGGCTCCCCGACCCCGCTCCCCTAGATCTCACGGAGCACCAGGTGGGAGCCCGCCTGCTCACCTTGCCTCGCTCACGAGCACTCCTCTGGCCTCCTCACCAGAACGGCCGCGAGATGACTGCGGGCCACCGACACCCAGGATCGGCCAGGTGTTGCGACCTCAGAACCTGCCTCGCCCGGCTTGGTGGTGGAACCGGGTGGACTTGGCCGGTCCCTCCTGTCGTTATTGGTCTGCAACGGCTTCCGCCCCGCCTTCTCGGAGCGCTGATTGGTCTGTGCTGCTGCCGGCCTCGTGTGACTCGCGCAAACGAGCCCCTGGCGGTCCCAGCCATTGGTTCCGCGGATGGAGTGAGGATAGTGAGACCTGCAGGTCCAGCCAATGGCCGACTGCGCGGCGCGCCTGGAGGCGGGGAAGCGTGAAAGCGCGTGACGGCGTGAGTGGGAGGGCACGGACAGACGACCGCCCCGCCCTGCCGCGTAGAGTCGTCTAGGCAACTGCGGTCCTCCGCGCATTTCTAGTTAGAGCCTGCGCTGTGCAGGGAAGAGAGGGTCACGGCAGTCGCCGTCCCAGAACTTTTATTTCAAATGTGAAGCGCCCAAACCCGGAAAGAAAAGAGTGTAAATGAGTCTCAAAATCTATGTTGACTGTTTTGTGTTTCTAGACACCCTTGCCTTTCTCTGGTCTGTCCTTTTAGATTTAGATCTTAAGTCTCCCTTGTTTCCCCAGCCTACGTGTCCTTTAATAAATACTTGTGTTTTGAAAACGGAGAATTTCAAATGCGATTATCGTCATTTTGCAGATGAGAAATAGAGGCTTGGAAAGATTTAAAAAGATTGGACATCAAGGGAGATTTCGGTTCCCAGGGCGTTAAGACCTTGACCTCGCTACATGGGCTGAGAACATCCAGGTGTTTTTGCAACTGCTGTGCTTGACACTAAGCGCCCGGGGGCGGGGCTTGACACAGGTCTTTGCGGCTCTAAGCTCATTTTACGTCATCTCTCAACATTAAAATATTGTGTACTGGGGTATAATAAAACCACAGATGTGATAATATACTAAAAGTTTCACTTAACAAAAAAGATGCCTTTTAAAAAAATGCATAGGGGCATCATTTGAGCTAGTGAAGGCCCTTTTTCCTCCAGCTTTATTAAGGTATACTTGACAAATAAAAATTGTGCTTACGGTGCACACATTTTGATTATAGTGTGAAATCTATACAGCTTCTGAAAACAGAATACTATTGTTTAACTCCTCCATGTTTTTGTTCAAACTGGCCTTTCTGCCTGGAATAATCAGCCATCTCCACTCCGCCCCATCAATTCAGGTACCTATCTCCTTGAGGAAGCTCCCTCTTGAAAAGTGTCTTTTTTAGGTTCAGTGTGACCCGTACTCATTCATCTATCCTTCATGTTTGGCTAACACATTCTTTGTAAAGTATCATGACAAAGGTAACGTCAAATGAAAAGAAATGGGATCTGTCCCTTGGTTGTCAGAGTCAGAGCCCTGTTTTTAGGATGCCGTTAGAGTGGTGTCAGAAACCGTCCCTATATCCTTTATAAAATTAATCAGGGAAGAAGGGGGGTGGGGGGAACGAAAATAAACCAAGCTTGCAGCACACTGAGCATTACTCATATCAGGCTGCTCTGACCCCTTCCTTCTAGCTGTTTGGCTACTGCTTCAGAATCATGTAGACCCTGTTACAAGGTTATATAGCTCCCCCTAACTGCTCTGTAGACAACAACTTGAACATTAGGTCAGCTTGCTGGGGGACCCCTTCCTCACAGTTGTTTGCCTATTGCTTCAGAATCATATAGACCTTGTTACAAGGTTATAGTTCCCCCTGAAGCTGCTCTATAGACAATAACTTGAATATTATGAAACGCTAAGTTTGTGCTTTGAGATAACCTTTCAGGTATTTCACACAGATGAAACTCAGCTGGTCTGAAGGACCACAAGGAGCTGATTCACCAAAGAATGCATTTCCCATATCCTGATGATTTCATCCCCCTTCCCCCAGCCAATGAACGATCCCAATTTTCCAGCCCCTTGCCCTCCAAGACCCCCTTAAAAACCCCAGCCCAGAACTCCTCAGGGAGATGGATTTGAGGGTTTTCTCCCATCTCCTCTTGGCACTCTGCCATCGCTAAACTTTCTCTGCTACAAACCCTGCTGTCTCAGTGTATACTGTGCAGTGGGTATATGAATCTGTCTGTCCTGTAGTGGATGCTATGGCACACCACCCAGATTCCCCTCTTCAAGATCTAAGCAGGCATTCCTCCCGCTGCTGAGTACTACCAAAGAGAAGCACCTCTCCCCAAGGGTATACCTGCTTTCTGGGGAACAGCTCAAGTCAAGTACGGTTGATACAGGGGTATAAAAGCCCAACCCCTTACCCCAATGTAGAGCTACTTTTCTTGGCCATCACAGCTCCAGAGCTCCCCGTCCTATTGGTTGCGTGATGACTGCACTGCCACTCAACTTTTCTGTCTGCCCAAACCTGCCATCCTCTATCAGGTAAGCATCAATAGCACACACTATTGGGCCAGACTTACTAGGTTTGGCATTTTATTAGCAGTGGGCAAGTTACTTCTCTGTCTTATCTGGTACTTCTGTAAAATGAGTATTATAATAATACCTACACCTCAAAGAGTTCTTTAGGATTACATGAGATAATGTATGTAAAGCCCTTTGCACAGTATCTGGCATAGTGATCAGTATGTGATCACTAAATGTCAGTAATTATTTCTGTTTTAGAATTCTACCATAGTATTACATTTCTAAATCAGAGCACCTATAGGTATATGGAGGGGTCAGATTATTTTAAACCTTAAAGACTTAGAGCTGGAAAGAAATGCTGATACATCACCCCCAACTCACTTATTTCCCTACAATGAAGATTAACAGGAGGCTCTGGGAAACAATAGCTGTCATTTATTGAGGGCCCTCTGAATTTCTAGCATATTAACATGCATCATTTCTTTCAAACACAACAATAACCTTGTGACACAGACACTACTATTGCCATTTTAAAAACAAAATAAGGATCATACGATAAGCAATGTGTTAAAAGTCACAGCTAGAAATTGATAGAGGGGGCTGCAAACTCAGAGCCGTTTTGTTTCTATGCCTATGGGCTTTCCAATATACCACACTGCTTTTTTCCTCAAAGCCATGATTAGAACCACAGAATCTTGACTCAAAGTGTGGTTCTATTCTCCAGTGTAGCCTTCTCTCCAAAATGAGGCACTGGCAGCCATGTTAAGTCAGTAGGAGGCAATTTGCTTAAGACAAAACTGAAACAAGATGGTGTCAGCACACTAGTATATATCATGTGACCTTTTACACCTGATAAAATAAGTCTCATAGCTCATCAGCAGTTAGGATTATAAATACCTGGGTCCTCATGCTATAAGGAACAATAAAGAGACAATAAATACCAGAACTAACTTCATCAAAAACAGGGAGAGAACTGATAGTCTTCTGACAGTACATACACCATTCACCTTAACCCTAGCCATCACTGCTTTCGGCCAAGGAGACAAAGATCCAAACAGAGCAGGCAGAAGAGTTGCTTCACAAGGGAAGTACGTGGATCCAGCCTTGAACTCTGCTCAAACCTGGGGCTGCTTTCTTGTCAGGATTTCTAAGACACTTCTCAGCTTTAACTTATTTTTCATACAGCAATGGAACAGGCTGAGAACACTTCCATATGCCTTAAAAAAAATTTCAATCTGGAAATACAAACATTGGCATAGGGGAAGGAGGTATGTCTAAAGCCTCTGAAATCATAGATATGAATCCAGCTACTGACAAACCCTTGGCAAACTACAGCATAGCTATTAAAGCTTCAAAGATTAAGAAAGTAAAGACAGAGGTACTTGACAAGCTAAGCAGTTAAGACTTTGTTACTTTAATAGAGTGAGATTATATTTTAAGTAAAGCTTTAAAATGTTTCAGATAAATCTTTTGATAGATTTATACAGTTTCATGGAACATTAGTGTTTGGAAGTGATCAGGAAGGACAGAGACCTCACACATTTTTCTTCGTGCCTCTCTCAGAAACAGCCAACAGTACTCCAAGTTCATTAGACCTTCAACAAGTTTATTGACGATCATGTCTCTAAGGCCACACTAAGGCAGAATTTCATGTTTTCATCAACTGAGCATAGGCTTTTTCTGATTAAATTCATTTATAATGGAAAGTTCAACTAAGTATTAAATATGGTTCCATGTTGAAATTTGAATTGAAATGTTATCATAATGATCTTTCCTCTTATCAACTGTTCCAGCAACAGCTCATGCCAACTTTTTTAATTCCTGAGGAATGGTCACAATATCCCACACCTCGTCCTTCCCCCTCTTCCCTTCTTCTGCTGTGTCCACCACCTCAGCTGCCTACCCGACTCCTCTATTCCTGTTTCCTCAATTCCTTTTATTTGGTATCAAAACCACAGTTTATTTCTCAGTTACTTTGGAGTAGGTTTTTTTTTCTTTGACTTTTTGGTCTAATGCTACTTGTTTTATTCTTATCTTATGTCCTTCCCCATATCAGGGACACAGAAATATAAAAAGTGTAAATCTTACCAATCCTTGACAGACCTTTCCTTGATAGTTGAGGTTACTTTTCCTGGAAAGAGAACCATTTTTATTGACTTCAGTTATTCATTTAATAGTCTTGTCTCATAGGTCAGGTCACTTTGACAACAAATTAAAAATACAGATTTGTCAAAAAATACAAACTTTATAAAGGAGCAAAAAATAACACAAAACTTTCTTAACACAAAACTAAATAGATAAAAATCAAGGACACTGTGAAACAAATAATATACAAACTTTTATTCAAAGATAATTCAAGAAAGACATCTTTTGGTCATTTTTAAAGTGAGATTAATTGAAGATCTCAGAAAAACTGTATCTGATCAACACACATGGCTACTCACAGAAAGTTCTCTCTTCTGTTAATAGCAGCTAAATTTATACACACAGAAAAAATTCTTAAGACCATGCAAATTCAGTTGAATTCCATACATTCATTATATTCATCAAAAACCTGCAGTAATGTTCATGCCAAAGTGTTACTTTAAGAAAAAAATTAAAAATACACACCAAAACATGACCAAGATTAAACTAAAGAAAATAATAAATAAGCATAATTTATATTTTATTTTAAAAAGTTTGGCATCACACATATTCAAGTGTGTTACACCAGGTCCATTCCTCAGAAGTGGCATTTAAAGTGTTAAGCATTGTTAAATATCAAAAAATACAACTCTGTTTTACAATGTAGTACTGGCATAATTCAAAGTACTGTGCCAATTATAAATAGTATAATCAAGTTTCAAACATCTTTTCAAACATATTTAAAGGAAAGCATATAGACACACATTTATATGCATATAATTTATTATATTCATGTAATCAAAGTTATTTTATAAAAGCAAACAGTTTATCCCTCAACTAGTTTGTATACTTACGTAGATTTTAATATCTGTTCAAAGATTTTCAGTTCCTGGGTATACAGATTTTTAAAGAAATAAAGATAAAATTAATTTTACAAGAACACACGTGACTTCATCTTCCTTCACAAAATAATCTGTAGTCATTCAAGGTTGATAAGAACTAGTCTTTATGAAAGCAACTGTTGTCTA
The DNA here is from genome assembly GCF_009761245.1 of Sapajus apella. Taxonomy (NCBI): domain Eukaryota; kingdom Metazoa; phylum Chordata; class Mammalia; order Primates; family Cebidae; genus Sapajus; species Sapajus apella. The sequence continues at coordinate 1,291,357 of NW_022437117.1, forward strand.
AAGACTACAGATTAAGTCCTGCAGTTCAAGTTTCTTATGAAAATTCAGTCAGCTGCTGCTCATTGCAGAAAAAGCCTACACGGTGCTTCTACCAAAAATAATCTTCAGTATCCGAGGCCTATAAAGGCAGACGATCTTATCTTCTGCTGAGACTTAAAGTGCAGCTACCAAGTGGAGAAGTGCTAGATTCTCAGTCACTTCAGAAATACTTGTTGAAGGCTGTTTCTCATGTATAAATATGCTGAAAATGTCTTTCAGGCTCATAATGGTTTATCAATAACTGTGACCCCTGAGCAAAGAAATGAAGAGATCAAAAAGAAGTCATAGGCAGCATTCTGTATCTCTGAGAAAATACTCAATTCTTTATTATAATGCAAAGGCAAGAGGAGCCATACAAATCATGTTTCAGAATCTCTTTCTTAAACTTTAGTAGTAGTATCGTTTTAATCTAAAGGACAGTGAAATCTCTGTTTAGTTATGGACTAGTTTAAGACTATTTAATCCAGAACTAGTCTTTTCTTCTTTGTGATTACAGTTTTGAAAAAATACTCAAAGTGGAACACAAACTTTTAAGTGTGGTGGATATGTTCATTATCTTGATTGTGGTGATGGTTTTGTGAATATATACTATGTCAAAAGTAATAAGATTACATACTTTAAATATACAGTTGACCCTTGAACAACATGGGGGTCAGGGGTGCTGACCCTCTGCGCAGTCAAAAACCCATGTATAATTTTTTACTCCCACACAGTGTTAACTACTAATAGCTTATAGTTGACCAAAAGCCTTACTGATAGTCAATCAACACATATTTTACATGTAATATATGTTACACATGTTATATGTATTATATATTGTATTCTTAAAGTAAGCTACAGAAAAGAAAATGTTATTTAAAAAGTCATAAGGAAGAGGAACTATATTTACTATTTATTAAGGGGAAGTGGATCATCATCAAGGTCTTCATCCTTGTCTCTTCACATTGAGTAGGCTGAGGAGGAGAAAGAGGAGAGGTTGGTCTTGTTTCAAGGGTGGCAGAGGTGGAGGAGGTGGAAGGGAAGGCAGGGGAAACAGGAGAGGCAGACAAACTTGGTGCAACTTTAAGGAAATACCTTGTAATTTCTTTCTTTTTTTTTTTTTCATTTCTCTAAAAATGTTTCCATACAATACCAATCCTCCTTCCACCACTTGCTTCAGATACAGTGCATATATCACAGAAGTGCCCATTTCATAAAATAAGTCATAAACAGTCTTGAATAACCAGAACCCTTTGCCAGAGTGTCTAATGTCAATTTGTTTTCTGGTATTGCTTCTATGTCTTCTTCATTGTCTGGCAGTGGTTTAGAAGGACTCATCTCCATCAAGTCATCTTGTTAACTTCTCTGATTTGTTACCTATTAGTCTTGAATTTCTCCAAGATCTGTATCTTGAAACCCTTCGCCATCAACCTTTTTAGCCACATCCACAATCTCTTCCATGATTTCTTTGATGGCTCTGTCATAACTCCTGTGAAGTCATACACAACACCTGAACACAGTTTTTTGTTTTTCCAGCAGGAATTTGTTTTAGGGTTGATGACTTTCATAGCTTTTTCTGTAACAATAATAATATATTCAATGGTGTAATCCATCCAGACTTTCATGTTTTCTGTTGAGATTCTCTTCCATAGCATTAGCAATTTTTTCCATAGAGTGCCATCTGTAATGAACCTTTAAGGTTCCTACGGGCCCTGATCTAGAGGCTGAATTAGACATGTTGTGTTTAGGGGCAAGTAGACCACTTCTATGCTTTTGGTGTTGAACTCATGGGGTTCTGGGTGGCCAAAGGCACTGTCCAATATCAAAATAACTTTAAAAGGCAGTTCCTTTCCAGCAAGGTACTTCCTGACTTCAGGAAGAAAGCAGAGATGGAACCAATCCAGGAAAAGAGTTCTTGTCTAGGCCTTCTTGTTAAACAATCAAAAAACTGGCAGCTGGTATTTATATTTTCCCTTCAAGTATTGGTTAGCTGCTTTTTATATAAGAGCAGTCCAAATCATAAACACAACTGCATTTGCACAAAATAGCAGAGCTGGCCTATCCCTTTATGCCTTAAACTCTGGTGCTCACTTTTCTTCCTAGTAGTGTCCTTGGAGGCATACCTGTCTGCATTAAAAACTTGTTCAGGCAGATATCCATTCTCCTCAACAACTTTCTTAATGGCATCTGGGAACTCATCTGGTGCCTCTTGGTCAACAGAAGCTGCTTCTCTTGTTATCTTGACATTTTTTGAGCCAAACCCCTTTCCAAAATTATCAAGTCATCCTTTGCTGGCAAAACATTCTTCAGATTAGTTCCTTCACCTTCCTTTTGCTTTGTCATAAAATGACTTTGCTTTTTCTCAAATCATATTAGAGTTGACAGGTATGCCTTTCTTTTTTTTTTTTTTTCCATTTATTTATTTTATTGCATTTTAGGTTTTAGGGTACATGTGAAGAACATGCAAAATTGTTGCATAGGAACACACGTGGCAATGTGATTTGCTGCCTTCCTCCCCATCACCTACATCTGGCATTTCTCCCCTTGCTATCTCTCCCCAGCTTCCCACCCCCCACCGTCCCTCCCCTATTTTCCCCCAACTGACCCCAGTGTGTAGTGCTCCCCTCCCTGTGTCCATGTGTTCTCATTGTTCAACATCCACCTATGAGTGAGAACATGCGGTGTTTGATCTTCTGCTCTTCTGTCAGTTTGCTGAGAATGATGGTTTCCAGCTTCATCCATGTCCCTACAAAGGACCCAAACTCATCGTTTTTTATGGCTGCATAATATTCCATGGTGTATATGTGCCACATTTTCCCTATCCAGTCTATCGTCGATGGGCATTTGGGTTGGTTCCAGGTCTTTGCTATTGTAAACAGTGCTGCAATGAACATTCATGTACACGTGTCCTTATAGTAGAACGATTTGTAATCCTTTGGATATATACCCCGTAATGGGATTGCTGGGTCAAATGGAATTTCTATTTCTATGTCCTTGAGGAATCGCCACACTGTCTTCCACAATGGTTGAACGAATTTACACTCCCACCAACAGTGCAAAAGGTATGCCTTTCTTATAGCAATCCTGCACCCACCAAAAAACAAAACAAACAAATAAAAATAATAAAAACTTAAAAATTAGCTGGGTGTGGTGGCACAGCCCTGTAATCCCAGCTATTCAGGAGGCTGAGGCACGAGAATTGTTTGAACCCAGGAGGTGGAGGTTGCAGTGATCTGAGATCGCGCCATTGCACTCCAGCCTGTGCAACAGATTCTAACTCAAAAAGAAAAGTCCTGCACTCACATAAAAGCTGCATGTTCAACACAAGATAAAAAGGGACTTCACAAAAAGTGCGAAGTTTTCAAAATTGCTGGGATGGCTGCAGCAACGGCTTCTTGAATTTTCCTTTTCCTTTTTACAATGATCCCTACCCTGCATTCATTTATTTTGAAACGGTGGGCAAGTGCAGCAGTAGACCTCAATCCATGGTATATCTCAAGCAATTCAGCTTTTACTTATAATGTTATGAATCTTCTTTGCTTTGTTGAAGCACTTCCCAGCATCATCAGTGGCACTCTGTATGGGTCCCGTGGTGTTATTCAAGGTTTATGATATTGCAATAAACATGATGAAAAATAAGGCAGAACCATGAGAGATCACTTTCCACTGATACACATCGCTGAAGAGACAAATTGCTCTTTCAAGGATGATTAGTGCCCCACAGCTTCTTAAGTGGCTACTCACAACAGATGAACTCACCAATACAGCAACAGGAAATGGCTATACAAATATAGTAGTACAGTAACATACAACAGCTAATTTCATGCAGTTATGATTTAATAATGTATCTTTGTGGTTCACAATTCTCTGGACTGTGAATCACACCATATATGGTCTGTATGTGTTTGTTCCCGTAAGAGTTTGTGTGCATACGTTTTGATAAATTTTAACTTTTTGTAATAGATTTGTGGATATTTTGTAGTAGTAAATGATAAAACAGACTAATATCTACATATATTTTATGTGTTTATATCTTTTAATTTTTTCAATATTTCTAGGTTGTACAGTTCATCTGAGTTTTATAAAAATTTTCCAACATAATTATTGAAAAACATTTGCATATAAGTGGACATACACAGTTCAAACCTGTGTTGTCCAAGGGTCAACTGTATGCTATGTATTCTGCCAGTTTATACCTCAATTAAGTTGTTTTAAAATTCATCTAATATTCAGCCATGTTATACTGGGATTCTACTGTACATAGTTCTTCTACTAAGTGCTGGTTAGAATGATACATAAGCAGCAGTGATAGTTAAATTAAACATTTTTTTCCTCCACTATTGGATCAATTTTGTTATGGAAATATTATAATATTAAAAGCAAGATAAATATCACTGAAATAAATAACATATAACATAGTTTAAAGACGCACCATAATAATATAATGGACCAAAACATAACATTTTATAATTCAACCAGTACTATGCTTAAGAAAGAAAAATTATTCCACAGCCTCACTATAATACTATCTGATGGAGCTTCACTATGGGGAGATGTAGGAATCCTATCCTATTTCTTGGACATCTCAGGAATTAAAGCCTTGACACACAGTGAATTCCTCTCCTTGGCATACTGACTTTAGCAACATTAAATTTTATTATATGATTTTGTATATCAAAGATTTGGGATTTTGAAAACAAATGACTATAGAATGACAAAAGTGTACTGGTGCTTTATTTCAGAATATACATAGCCAATGCTAATCATCTTAAGAATAAGATATAAACTATACCTTGAGAAAAGAAATTATTCTTATAATAGAAAAACTTTATTAATATAAAAATTATAATGATGTCATCTTTTTTGTATTATAATGGACTTTAGAGACAATTGTTACCTGCATAACTTCTCCCTGTGCTCATACACGATGACACAACTGTCCATTTATCGGTTGTTGGGTTATAATACTCTACCGATGCCAAGTTACAGGAACCGTCGTCTCCTCCAACAACATATAACAGACCATTAACTGCACAAACTCCTTTAAAAAATTATAGAGAGAAAATGATTATTTAAAAAATTTGGATGAATATGAGTATCACTGTATATGTTCAGTGAGATAATCCAGAGACACTAATTTCTTTGAAAGGAAGCAAGAAGAGAAAATAGTGAACATGTAAAGAATCCTTTTTATATTAGGATAGCCAGGCACCATAGCTCACACCTATAATCCCGGCACTTTGGGAGGATGAGGTGGGCAGATCACTTGAGGTCAGGAGTTCCAGACCAGCCTTGCCAACATGGTGAAACCCCATCTCTACTAAAAAAAAACAAAAATTAGCTGGACAAGGTGGAGCGTGACTGTAGTCCCAGAGGCTGAGGCAGAATCGTTTGAACCCAGGAGGCAGAGACTGCAGTGAGCCAAGATCGAGCCACTGCTCTCCAGTCTGGGTAACACAGCGAGACTGGAAAGAAAGAAGAAGAAAGAAAAGAAAGAAAGAAAAGAAAGAAAGAAAAAGAAAAGAGGAAAGAAAGAAAAGAAAGAAAGAAAAGAAAGAAAGAAAAGAAAGAAAGAAAGAAAGAAAGAAAGAAAGAAAGAAAGAAAAAAGAAAGAAAGAAAGAAAGAAAGAAAAGAAAGAAGAAAGAAAAGAAAAGAAAGGAAAGAAAAGAAAGAAAAGAAAAGAAAGAAAAGAAAGAAAAGAAAGAAAAGAAAGAAAGAAAAGAAAGAAAGAAAAGAAAGAAGAAAGGAAAGAAAGGAAAGAAAGGAAAGAAAAGAAAGGAAGGGAAGAAGGAAGGGAAGGGAAGAAGGAAGGGAAGGGAAGAAGGAAGGGAAGGGAAGAAGGAAGGGAAGGGAAGAAGGAAGGGAAGGGAAGAAGGAAGGGAAGGGAAGAAGGAAGGGAAGGGAAGAAGGAAGGGAAGGGAAGAAGGAAGGGAAGGGAAGAAGGAAGGGAAGGG
>NW_022437117.1:1297429-1497815 GCF_009761245.1 Sapajus apella
AGAGAGGAAGGGAGGAAGGGAGGAAGGGAGGAAGGGAGGAAGGGAGGAAGGGAGGAAGGGAGGAAGGGAGGAAGGGAGGAAGGAAGGAAGGATTCCTTTTATACTAGGAAACTCTAATACCACTTTCTAAGCTTCTGCTGAGTATCATTTATGCAGTAGTTGCATTATATATGCATTATTCTATTCAATTTTCACAACATTATAGGTTAGAAACTATTTTGACCCTCATTTTATTAAAAAAAAAATGTCAAAGGAGTTTAGTAACACTCCCAAAGTCAACTACTTAGGGAATCCCAAGGAAGAAAATATATGTTAGTAAAAGGTAAAAATATTCTTTTTTTTTTTTTTTGAGACGGAGTTTCACCCTTGTTACCCAGGCTGGAGTGCAATGGCGCGATCTCGGCTCACCGCAACCTCCGCCTCCTGGGTTCAAGCAATTCTCCTGCCTCAGCCTCCCGAGTAGCTGGGACTACAGGCGTGCGCCACCATGCCCAGCTAATTTTTTGTAGTTTTAGTAGAGACGGGGTTTCACCATGTTGACCAGGATAGTCTCGATCTCTTGACCTCGTGATCCACCCGCCTCGGCCTCCCAAAGTGCTGGGATTACAAGCGTGAGCCACCGCGCCCAGCCGGTAAAAATATTCTTAATTTTAATTATTATACTGAATGGTTAGCTATTTTATCTCTCTTTAAAAACGAAAATAATATTATTTATCTATTAGAATAACTTTTTTTTTTTCAAAAATTCAAAACATCTAGAAAGGTATAAAGAAAAAAAGATGACTTCTAATCTTATGCCACTTAGAATAATGACCATTAAAATTTTCATCTCTACTCTGGCTAACTTTTCTTGATGCATATATACCCAGATACTGCCTTTTTTTTGTTGTTTTTGTTTTTGAGACGGAGTTTCGCTCTTGTTACCCAGGCTGGAGTGCAATGGCGCAATTTCGGCTCACCGCAACCTCCGCCTCCTGGGTTCAGGCAATTCTCCTGCCTCAGCCTCCTGAGTAGCTGGGACTACAGGCACACGCCACTACGCCCAGCTAATTTTTTGTAGTTTTAGTAGAGACGGGGTTTCACCATGTTGACCAGGATAGTCTTGATCTCTTGACCTCGTGATCCAACCACCTTGGCCTCCCAAAGTGTTGGGATTACAGGCGTGAGCCACTGCACCCGGCCAGATACTGCCTTTTTTAACCCCAAAGTAGCTCACCCGACACATACTACTTCATTACTTACCCTCCCTGGCCAACCAACATACCCTGGACATTTCTTCAAGTTAATAAATATGAATGTAATTTTTATGTATGATAATACCATAGTTTATTTAATCATATTTTACTAATATTTAAGTAATTTTGATTTTTTTGCTGTTACCAATGATGTTGCAATGAATAAAGATTCGCTGAATAGTGTGTTGAATACTTGAGCAATTTCTCTTAATATAAATGATTAGAAAGAAAACTGCTGAGTCAAATGGTAAAAGCTTTTAAAAAGCTCTTTATTTCAATTTTTTAAAGTATATTTAATATCTTATAAAAAGTTCAGTGCTACTATGAACTTGTACTAGAGGGCATCAAAGGATCCAGAAAAATGCTGCCCAAATCTATAAAACTTTATAGGAAAAAAACTTATACCATTTTAAAGTTGTTAAAATACTTAAAAGCAAGAGCCAAATGCTACTGCCACACAAGCTCTCACAGTAGTTATATGTGTTTGCAACACTCTATTTCAGCCTATTGATGGACAACACAGGTCTGTGGGAGACAAAATGATTTCAAAAATGGCCCTGCTATGCTGGAAAGCATGAATAAGGAGGCTATATTGTCCTAAAGAGCTTTCTCAATCATATCTACAACGGGCTCACAGATTAAAGAGCATCCTACTGCAGAAAGGGAGGTTGGTCTATACATCCATTTCGATATATTAGCTATACATTCAAAAGACGTCAATTTTATTAATCCACTAACTCACACCACCAGATTCCTTTTAGGCAATCAGGGCCAAATCACTTTGCCAAAAGAATGCACTTTCCTGCAGTGTTTGATGGTTCCAGTTTATTCCGTTTACTTCAACATAATCAAATTCATACTGAGACCCTACTACAGATGTGCTAGGTCCTAAAAGTCTTTACATAATCATCTAATTCAAATTTATTTCATTTTTACTCTACTCTTGGTATCATAATTTACCATACTTATGAAAAGTTTTAAAATCTGACTTTTAAGTTGCTTGCTGTTTCAAATTTATATGGATGCTTTCACCTCTCCCCATTTAAAATTGAATACATGTCTTCCACTCTTTGCCAGGTTAGTTCTTTCTTCCCAATTTAGATGCTTAAATGAGGTCCTTAGCCTAGGTTATTAAAAGGAAGAGCTGAACAGATCTTATCAGAAGTTTGTTTCAGATTATCAGGAATATGAAATGAGGGTGAGATTTTAAAATACTCTGATGAACTTTTATAAATAATTTTAAAATATATGCTCAGTTGGATTATGTTGTATCTTACAAATTACAGAAGTAAACAATTCAAATTCTGTTACTTGCACAGAAAATAAACATAATTGACTGAGAAGGAAAAACAAACTGAAAACTAAGCTTTCAGAATTCTCTCTTCCTCATTATCAAATAAACTCAAGTAATGTCCAAATCAAAGTATGAAACAACTTTTCAACAGAGACTTAAGATTTTTCCTAAATCCTACCCTTTCTACCACACGTCTGTGAACAACAGGATAATGATAGCTCTACATATACAAATTATCTCTTTATTCTTCTACCTAAAAGAAATGAGTTAATTTTGATATGAAAACAAGAAACACATACAGAGAAAAAATAAGATTATTTTAACTTTTTTTTTTTTTTTTGAGATGGAGTTTTGCTCATTACCCAGGCTGGAGGGCAATGGCTCGATCTTGGCTCACTGCAAATTCTGCCTCCTGGGTTCAAGTAATTCTTCTGCCTCAGCCTCCCAAGTAGCTGTGACTACAAGCGTTCGCCACCATGCCCAGCTAATTTTTGTATTTTTAGTAGAGACGGGGTTTCATCATGTTGACCAAGATGGTCTCGATCTCTTGACCTCGTGATCCACCCACCTTGGCCTCCCAAAGTGCTGGGATTATAGGTGTAGATTATTTCAACCTTTAAGAAAATATTCATAAAAAGCTCAAATCGCAACTAAACTTTCCTAACCCAGGTAGACACACACACAAATCACTGTGGCTTTTCTAACTTAATGTGTACTAGAGTCACTTATTCTAGTAAGGACCCAGATCTGAGGGTCTTATCATCATTCTGAATACCAAATACAACTGACTAGAAGATATGCAAGGCCAAACAGAATTAATGATAAATTCTGGTCTGCTCCTGACAGTATTTGCAGTCCCACATACTTGGTCTCTCTTAGTAACCACACTTAAAGAGAAACTAAGATGAGCACTGAAGGAGGGGGGTGTCTAATGGTATACAGTAAGTTTGAGACTCACCAGGAACTTATTTTACACTATGAGAAATGACATGGAGATAATGGCATTTTGAAGAAGCCTAGCATTTCCCGAAAGGCTACGTGGCTATCCTGAGTCTATTTTCCATTTGGATTTCCCTTCCTTGATTCTTCTTTTTAAGTAGTTAGTTCCCTAATCTTGAAGTCCTCTACTTTCTTACAAGTATTCATTATTGTTGCTTTAGTTTTTCCATTTTCTGGAAATCCTGAACTGTATTAACTTAGAGTTACATCTTCAGACTTCCCCTCTAGATGTATATAATCAACTAGCTTTTTAACCTAGTATAAATATTTACTCAACTAGACTAAATTCCCTGAGAAGCAGGATCTTTGGTATGTGATAGATACATGGCAGGCACACAAAAATATCTGTGGTAAGAATGAATGAATTCAAATATCTAATAAAGGGTCTATTCCTAATTAATTAGTCTCCACATTTATCACCAAAAAGTAGCAGCTAGTAGAAATAAGTTTACTGAAGTGTCATAACAACCTGTTATGTTCCAGAGATTACAGTAGGCATTCACTTTATAGGATTATTACATAAGTTTCTGCCTTTAAAGAATTTAAAGTCTATCAGGGAACTCAGATCAGTAAAAAAACAATGGAAATACACAGTGACACTAGTGAAACTTAAAATAAAATTCAGCATAAGTTTCATAACCTTAAACTGACAGATACCTGCATTTCTTCTGCACATGTTCATATCTGCAACCTGTCTCCATGCATTAGTGGTAGGATCATATACTTCAACACTTTTTCGTACTAAAGGGCCATCATGACCTCCTACAGCATACAATAAATTGTTTAACACACCAACACCTATAAAAAACAACCAGCCAAATAGAGGGGCAAAAAGAACAAGAGATTTATATCATATTAGATTTAAATGACCTGTAACTAAAACTTTTGAAGTTATAACTCATAATAAAAACAAGCTGATATTATAGCCTACAGTTTAAGAAATGAAAATGAATACAATTGATGATTAAACAAGCATCTCAACAAACTATTATTCTGAAAAAAGAGGCATGTCAAACAAAATAAAAATATTAATAATATGTAGGTGAAACACAGGGAGTGAAAAAGTCCTTTAATGTAATCCTTTTGAAATCAACATCCGCAATAAAATAACCCCATATTAAAGCACAAAATTTTAAGAAATATAAATGAAAAGACTTGATTATTAAGCAAGTTCCCCAATAAGCACTGAAACAAAAAACTAAAAGGAGTGCTAAACAATGTGAATATATAGATGAAACAGAAATGACTACAGCACACAGACATTATATTTTACAAAGTAAAAGTGCAGCTACCACCCCTGCACAATTCAAAAGACATTTAGCAGAGCCATTAAAATCAGCATATATTTTCAGATAAGGTAAAGTGATGCCAATGAATCATTTTACTTTAACTATTTTCCATCATTTTTGTGCTTCAGTTGCTAAAATAGGTTCACATGTACCTGCTCCACTCCGTCTGGTGCTCATTTCTGCTATATAGGTCCACTCATTTGTTGTAGCATTATAGCATTCTACTGTGCTAAGACACTGACGTGATGCTCCGTCATAACCTCCTACAGCATAGAGCAAACCTACACATAAAATCACAAAGAAAGCCAAATTTATTAAAAAAAACACTTTATTTCAAGCCATAAAATATTAGTATATTTTCCTCCATGGCAGCAGAGTTTCCCCTTAAAGTGCTACTGATTTTTATGAACTATATTACTGATTTTTATGAACTATACTGCCTAATGGTGACAGATGCAGTCATCAAATCATATTATGAAGATCTGCAGGGTATAGATGATGATGTTAATTTTATACTTTCATCAATAATCTGAATGATAAAATAGAAAGCACACTCATTACATCTTTAGATAACACTATCTGATAAGTGAACAACATCCTGTAAGATAGAATTAAATATCAAAGTTATCTCAGGAAACTGGAAAAAAGGTTAAATCAGAAATTAATATCATAGAATGCAATGCAATATTACTTGGCCATAAAAAGGCATAAAGTACTAATAAATGCCTCAGTATAAATAAACCTTGAAAACATCACCCTAAGCAAAAGAAGTCGGTCACTGAGGATCACATACTGTATGAGTAAAATGTTCAGAAGAGGCAAATCTATAAGTGATAGAAAGCAGACTAGTAGTTGCTGAGAGCTGGAGAGGACAGGAATAAGAGCTAAGGGAAGCAGGATTGCTTTTAGAGGATAATAAAAATGTTCTAAAATGAATTGTAGTGATGGATGCACAATGAACTGTATACATGAAATGGGTGAATTGTATGGTACGTGAATTATATCTCAATAAAGCTGTTTTTTTCTAAGTGCAGAGAATTACACCTATGATGAGTAGAGGGTGGAAACCTGCAAATTTGCCCAAGTCAATTTAAAAAAATACCAAAAAATAATACTTAGAGCCTTCCTTAACTTTTGTTGGGAGACAAAGTAGGATATAAATAAATAACTGTGGCAATCTATCCCCTAAATGTTAAACAGCTGCTCTCCAGATACAAAATTACACATTTATGTCACCTGACTTGTTCCCCCAAACAATTATATTAAAATCAGTTGACAGTCTTTCACAGCAGTGGTCCCCAAACCCCAGGTCGTGGACCACTACCTGTACAGAACCTATTAGGAAACAGGCTGCACAACAGGAGGTGAGTGGCAGATGAGCAAGTGTTATTGCCTGACCTCCGCCTCCTGTCAGATCAGCAGCAGCGTTAGATTCTCATAGGAGTGCGAACCCTATCTTGAGCTGCACACATGAGGGACCTAGGTTGTGCGCTTCTTACGAGACTCTAATGCCTGATGATCTGAGGTGAAACAGTTTCATCCCAAAACCTTCCCCCCAAACCACCCCTGTCCATGGAATAATTCTCTTCCACAAAACCGGTCCCTAGTGCCAAAAAGGTTGGGGACTGCTGTTATATAAGTCACACACACACACACACACACACACACACACAAACACACACACACACACAGAGAGCGAGAGAAACAGAAAGGAGGAGAGATAAAGGGAGGGGGACAGAGAGGGAAAGAAAGGCCTTATAGAGGTTGATTTATATAGACAAGCTAATTTTAAAAAGAGGATAATTAAAATTTTACAGTAATTATGACTTTTCTTTTAAAAATGCTAATTAGCTTGCCCATTCAGAAAACTAGCGTTGAGATTATTGGAAGAACCACTCTCAAAAATCAAAAAGCCCTATGTACCTGAAAGAACTGTCAGCACCTACCTCCAACAACACCCACACCAACACTGCTCCTCCTTGTGTTCATGGGAGCAACATGAAACCACTCATTAGACTTTATGTTGTATGCTTCCACAGACGATAAACCTACAATAAAGCACAAGAGTCTTCACTTCCTCCTCTAAAAAAAAGTCAGTAGTTCATATATATAGAAAAATACTTCAGGTATGTTACACTGGGCTAAAATTAAGAGAAGAAAATGGTAGAATGTAGACACGTCAATTACATGAGAAACAGGAACGGCTTGTTTTCCAGAAGGCTCCTACCTAACTAAGCTACTGACATTTATAAGCTTTTAAAACCTGATGACTGATACCTATGCAAAAGAAAGAAAATTTGTATGTTCAGCACTCATCATTTAAGGAAATTTTTGATAAAATTTTTAAACTTATCTTTATATAAGTATCAGTTAAAACCTTACATATGCCCTAATGTTGCCACAACGTATTCCATAAACATGGTTACTACGTTAATTTTAGCAGCAATATAGAAGAAATTTTGAAAAGGAAATTACCTGTACTCCCATCAAAGCCTCCCACAGCGTATAACAACCCATTTAACACAGCAGCTCCCAAAGTGCTTCTCCGGTCTCTCATGTTAGCAACACTGGTCCACTGGTCCTTCACAGGGTCGTAGGAATCTACAGTGCGAACTCTTAATGAGCCATTAAAGCCACCAACAGCAAAAACAAGTCCAGCCATGTAGACCATCCCTGCAAAAGGAGTTCAAGATTTAAAGATCAACATGCAACTCAATTACCACCAATATCCAAAGATTGCTTTCTATTAAGTCTATAGCTGTTGTCAGAACATGCTACTCTTAGGAGGAGCCTGATTAAATAAATCCTTGAAAATGCCATTCATTTGTAAGAACATATAATCGCTATATAATCGCTAAATTGTCTTTCTTTCTAAGGTTATTAAAAAATGCAATGGCATGGGCTAAAGTGCTATTTTGATTCTTGATTTTTTTCAAATATCAATTTACAAGTTTAAATAATAAGCCATTATTTTCCAACTACTTGAACCTGTACACATCTCCCATAGCTTTCAATTTTGGATTTTCTAGTGGATATTCTTAGAATGAAACTCTATATGTTTTATTTGCATAATATGCTCCTAGTTTATCATGTTAGTGGGCTAAATCAGGGGTCGGCAAATTTACAGCCTACAGGCTAAATCTGGCCCACCAACTATTTCTGTAGAACCCATAAACTAAGCATGTTTTTTATATTTTTAAATGGCTGAAAAACAACCAAAAGAATAATAATATTTCATGACATATAAAAAGCTATATGAAATTCAAATTTCACCATCCATAAATATAGTTTTATTGAAACACTGCCCCACCCATTCACTTACATATGGCTGGTTTTGCACTATAGCGGTACATAAGGAGCTGTGACAGAGACCATATAACCACAAAGCCTAAAATACTTACTCTCTGGTCCTTCAAGAGAAAGTCTGCTGACCCCTGGGCTAAAGAGATATTACGGAATCAGTGAATGGAGAAACTGAACTGCTAGACTAAAGCGTTCAACCGTCTTTTCCCTTTTCCCAACTTTTTTTTGATGGTGCTCTCTTAATTGGAGAGGCTCCTATCACCATCCACTCTGCTCTCTTTAACTTTGAATCCCCAGTTAAAGTTCCACATTCTCTATGATGCCTTCCCTGTCCACTTCAGCCCAAAAGGGATTATGTCCAGCTCCTGAACCCCTATGGCAAATAACATTTATAGAGTGCACTTGAGATTTAATAAATTTACAGTCTATAATTACTTTAAATTGTTCAAATTTTTATTGTTCTTAGTTCTGTAATGTTCATCTCCCTGTGCCAGCCTGAGGGCAGGTAATGTGGCTGACAGTTCTCGGAATTCCTGTAGGGAGAATTGGAATCACCAGGTATGTTCGACTAGCTCAATGTTTTATAGATGTCATCAGGCAAGAGATACACCTCTACCCCTTATTGACTTATCCTCTGGTGCTTTATTCCCCCAGCCCCATAAAAATACATGGAAATGCAGACCTCCATATGGCAAGACCTTTCCAGTTCAAATGAAATTGCATGTTTTGGCCCCCTGCTGGCACAGAATGTAACAGACCTCCCAAAAGGGCCTGGAGACCAGCGAGCAGCAACAGAACCGGCAGCATATTTCAGCATAAAACAATCTTGTATCCCAAAATCATAACTAACTCCATGGAATGTTCATTGTAGGAATTTTACCCATTGCAGTTTTCATTTTTCTTTCTCTATACACAAAATAACACAACAAATATGCCATCTCTTAGTGGTAATATAGTATGCTTACGAAGATTTAGAGAATTTTAGGTCACAGAGAAGAAGAAAATAAATGAATTACTCCATAAAGCGCCCCCTACAAAAGTTCTGGTCTGGAGAAGGGAATGAACTAAAAGAAGTATAATAACCTCCGAAAGTTATTAGAAAACTGAAATACCCAGAAGTTTAATTACACAGTTTATGAAAATTTGGCCAAGATTACACAGTTAAGGACATTGGCTCTAATCTGAAGAAAGGCGAGGGAAGAGGGCATGATAAAGATAAAATTTATTCATAGTTACCAAATAAGTAAACAATACATTTTGCAATAAATTGAGTCAAATGACTTATGGCCCCAATGAAAAGGGAACTATACTAGGAATCAGATATGAATTAAGAAACCAGTTAGTAAATAGAATACAAGACTCTATTTCCAATAGTAACAATAAAGATAAAATACCTAAAAATAAACTTGCCAAGAAACACAGAGGACCAATGGAAGAAAACATTGAAAATTTACTGAAGGATATAAAAGAAGACAGGAGTCCTATCACTAGTTCCGTAACACAGTAAAACATATTATAAAGAACAGTAACTAAAATTTGCTTTGTCTTAAGGCATGAATAGGCAGGACAAATCAATGGAAAAGAACAGCAAATTTAGAACGAAACCAAGTAAATGTAGAAATTTAGTTTATAATAAAGGCAGCATTTCATCAAATGAATGGAGACACATAAGTCAATAAACAGTATTGGGACAACTGAGTAGCCATTAAAAACCAAAATCTATACCTTACATCTTATACTAAAATAGATCCCAGATGTCTTAAATATATATTGATAAATAAAACTGTAAAGGTACTAGAACAACAAATGTTTTTAAAATATAACCTTGTTACAGGGTAGAAACCTGGCAGATATCACCTTAACTAAGTGAACAAGGTTACCCTCACAAGAAATAGTAAGTCAATTTAACCATGGGAAAACATCAGGTAAATCCAACTAGAGAGACATTCTTTGAAATATCTGACCAGTCCTCTTCAAAGAATCAAGGGCATAAAAGATAAGAAAGATGATGGGACTAACTCAGATGAGAAGATACAACTAAATGTAAAGTAGGATCCTGGAACAGCATAAGGGAATTAATGGAAAACTGGTAAATATAAATGTAGTCTGTATTTCCGTTAATATGCCAAGGCTAATTTCTAGTTTTGATAATTCTATCACAGTAAGATATTAATACTGGGGAAAGAATATACCAGAATTCTTTGTTCTATCTTTGCAACTCTTCTGTAAGTAAAATTATTTCAACATAAAGTTTTTCTAAAAGATGTTCGTGTGTGTATACACACACACACACACACACACACACACACACACACACACAGATAATTTTGGCGTATGACTTTTCTATGCAAGAAACAAATTTGTAAGTATAGAGACACAAAACTTCAGTATACAGGACTACATTAAAAGATAAAGTTTTTACATGGAAAAAATAGCACAAAGTCAAAAGATAAAAGATTAATACAAATAAATATTCACGCTATATAGCAAAAAGGCTACTTTCCTTAACATACAACTGTATCTGTGACATCAATAAAACAATTAAAATGGCAAAAATAACAAGCAGACAATTCAAAGAAAAAGATATTTAACTTTCCTCACAATTACCTAAGTCCAAATTAAGGTATTTTTCACCCACCACATTGGGAAAGCTCAAAACATTTAATTACAAAGTACTGTCAGGAGTTTAGGGAAACTGGCATCTTCATATTTTACTGTTAGCAGGAGTAATAATTGGTTTATCTTCCTAGGACATCCTTTGAATCAGTAATTCTAGCTTTAGAGTTTTATCCTGCCAAAATATATTAGCATATGTACACAATGATGTATGTATAAGAGATTTGCTGTAGCACTGTTTATAACAACATTAAGATTAAAAACATTTTAAATGCTCAATTAAAAACTATGTACAGACCAAAATAAAATACTAGACAGCTCTTACTGAATGAGGTAACTCCAGATATGCTGATATGCAACAATTTCCAAGATGGATTGTTAAAGTGCTACCATCATAGAAGTATTTCATTACATTCAGAACTCATTTTGCTACAGGAGACAGAAATTATGGAACCAAGCTTAAGTCCCAAGAAAAATCCTGAGTTTGTATAATAACTTCTTCTTTTGATCACAGTTTTGGCTAAATGAAAGCATATTTCAACAAATGTTAGTAAAACAGATGCCTTGAAGAAGGCAATTGTGCCTTATAACTGAGGAGCTTAACTCTACCTTATAGTTGAGGGAATCTCCTAGAACTAAGGGTCCCAACTTAAAGAATTCCCCTCTCAACACTTCAGGCAAAGGTAATTAGGAAATATCCAGCAAATTACTAGCTCTTTCACCTGACACTAAATAATCAGAAAGATATATAAAGATGGAGAGAGTAGCTATTCCCATCAATGTCTTAAGAGAGATGTGTAAGGCCTCTGAATTATTGTTTAACTACATAGCTATTTCATTCAAAGCTTTTCTAATAGAAATTTTTCTAATTAATAAAATAAGACCTCAAAAAAAAGCTCCCAATGACCCAGGAGTAGAGAATTGACCATGATAGATCATGCTTACCTGCCCTGCACCTCCTGGAAGGCAACTCTGCTACTTGGTGCCACCTTTCTTCTTTAAAGTCATAGCATTCCACACTCCGGATAGCCTTTGGTGCTTGGCCCCCAACCACCACCATCAACTGCAAGGGCAGAAATGTAAGCACTTGAACAAACGTCTATTACATGTTCAGGATTTAAAATGTCCTACAAAGACAGTGGTGTGGGAAGTGTTCGGATGAAGATGTTAGGGTGAACTGGAGAATACAACCATCTAACCGTTTAATAAACATCAACAAAGAGGGCACATGTTAGAACTACAATTCTATCATCCAGCACATTTAGCCAAAAATAAGGACTTCAGACACTAAAGTAAGTTTCTGATCCTTTAAGAAAAAGCAGTTATTTAAGCCAAAAAAGAGCAGCCAGTCATCACTGGCAAGGCTGCAGTATGTCATAGGGCTTGCTATAAACTAGATCCTGGTTTTGCAATAACCAGGCATTAGATCTCCACAATCCAGGATAGAAAATATAACTGAAACATATGTTACTGGGTAGATGAGGTGAAAGGGATAGTAGATATTGAAAGAAAGACGGAAGAAGGAAAAAGATATTGAAAAAGGAGGGGTAATTGAATTGGAACTCACAAGAGCACAGATTACCAAATCTCCAGTAAAGAGACCTTTCCTGAAGCCCCACAAATAAAACAACCCAAAAGGACAGGTAATGGAGATGCTAGATATCATAAAAAACAAATACATAATAGTCTACTTCTGAGAATAAATGAGGTCTATAAATTCCCTCAACTCAACCAACAACTATTTATTAAATGCCTATCATCTATATGTGTCCAGAATTATGTTAGGTGTTATACATAAGAAATATAAGACATAGTCTCTACCCTTCAAGACCTTACAAACGTCGCTAAGGAGACAAGACTTACGAAGTAACTCAAGAACAATATACAATTACATATAATAGAAAAATTACATGATTAGTATAGACATAATTGCTACTGCTGATCAGAAAATAAAAAGCTGCCATAATTTAGTGAAAGCTTCCTGTAACCTGATCTATGGTCTTGATAAATGGATAGAATTTAGAAATCAATGTGTCTGTCTTTTACCAAGTATACACAGACACTCTCTGGCAACAGTGAAAATATAGCCATCAAATCAGAATAACATAAACATTAATATGTCTCAAATGGAAAACTATAAAGAATGGCAAGGACCTTCAGGAAAAGATGAAATGATTGGAAAAACATGTATTAGAAAGAAACAAAATATAAAAACAAAAAGAATATGGAGTAACTCATATATATAAAAGCAGGAGGTTTGCAACCTTGACTAGGCAATGACTTACCCGTACTTAGTACTAAAGAAAGATGGGTACATAGTATAAAATGATTCCTGAATCAGAGAGCAAATCCTGTTTCCAAAAAGAAGCCTATTTTATTTATTTGGTAACTGGAGAGCAGAACAAATCTTAAAAATCTTAAAAGAAGACTGAACATAAACCAACTACATATTTTTTTTTTTTCAGGTCTGTTATTCTTCTAGTGTTGAATTCAAATAAATACATAAACAAAATTTGCTGGGTGTGGTGGCTCACATCTGTAATCCCAGCACTTCGGGAGGTTGAAGTGGGCAGATCAGGAGCTCAGGAGTTCGAGACCAGCCTGATTAACAGCAAGGCCCCGTCTCTACAAACAAAATAACAAAAATAAAAATTAGCTGGGCATGGTGGTACGTGCTTGTAATCCCAGCTACTTGGGAGGCTGAGGCACAGGAATCACTTGAACCCGAGAGGCGGCAGTTGCCATGAGCTGAGATTGCACCACTGCACTCCAGTGTGGGCAACACAGTGAGACTCTGTCTCACAAACAACCAATCAACATTTTGGTTGGCCGGACGCAGTGGCTCCTAACTCCTGTAATCTCAGCACTTTGGGAAATCGCTTGAGGTCAGGAGAGTAAGACCAGCCTGGCCCACATGGGGAAACCTCATCTCTACCAAAAATACAAAAATTAGCCAGGTGTGGTAGCCCATACCTGTAATCCCAACTAATTGGGAGGCTAAGGCAGAAGGATCGTGCCAATGCACTCCAGCCTGGGTGACAGAGTGAGACTCTGTCTCAAAAAATAAATAAAATAAATATAATTAATAATGAAAATATGCAATACCCTCTTCCTCTGACCACCCCAAAAAAGGTGGGGAAGCAAGGTTGTAAAAATCACAGAATTGGGATGCACGTTAAGATAAACCTTGTATTTCAGGTTCTGTTTAAAATTTCAAAACTACCCAACAGACAATAGTTAAAAGAGTCTTAGATGATATATCTGATGAAGACCAATTTTTCTAAAATTTCAGAAGGGAACACTTTTTAAACTTTTTGAGAAACAATGCTGAGTTATAGATTTTATAATCCTCAAACTCTGAATATTAAGATTTCCATTTCCATGCAATAGTTCACTTTTACACATTAAAATAAAGATGAAAAGGAAAATGTGCTATTACCTACACAGAACAATAGTAATATCTGTCCTTTACTCACCCAAGAGAGGTAAAATGGGGTGATGATTTGGGTCTCCAGGAATCAGAGATTAAGGAGACAAGGAGAATATGCAATGGGGGGACAAGAAGGCAGGAATATTTATATAAAACCAAGAGACTGTGCCACAAACCATTGTATGGCTACTAAAAGAGATGCTCATAATGCTGACACCCAGTTATCTGTAAAAGACACAGATATTTCGGGAACACCATGCTATGAAGCAACAAGAAAAGAAGACCTTTTATAGGGAAAAGTTAAATGTAACATATTTGAAGAGGTCAAGGGGTAGGAAGTTAAACAAATTCAAGTAATCATCCTGAAATGTAGGTTAATTAAACTTTGTTCTTTTGGCCTATTAAATATTAGCTGAAAATTAACTCCTGAAAAATCAAGTTTCTAATTGAAAATTTCAATAGATATGCTGAGTAAAAATATTTTAAAAATATAATATATACCCAGAAGTATGACAACACTTACAAAAATATAGATTCCAAAGAGAACAGCTAACAAAATGCAAAAGCAGCAAAATATACATAACTTTCATTATGTTGTACAAATCCAAGGTTGCCTTATACAATCTGTTTACTGGGAAGCCAAAACTAATGTCTGATATATAAAAAGAATAATTCTTGCAAATTAGTATGAATTTACAAAATCAGTGCCTAATATAAAAACTACTAATTTACTGTCATGGTAAAATATTATCAAAACCTTACAATAATTTCTTCAGCACGACTACCAGATTTTGTTCAATTTGGCTCATTATTATGATAAAATGCATCATTACTATTTAACAAGCATAAGAAATTAATCTTTGCATCATTCTTACCCAAATCCTTAGAATTAATCTGAACATAACTGTAAAATGACAAATGTTGTGTTGGAAAATCGTTAATCACCAGCACCGTTTTTAAAATATGTGTGGATAACAAACACGTTGAGAAGGGATTATGCAAGTGAACATGCAAAGTCAAAGCAACAGGGCTGCTCACTGCTATCCAGCAGGCCTGCTGCCCCTCCCGCCACACTGATAGAGCTGAATGAAAGAGAACCGCCAGGGCCCCAGATGCCCACCACAAATAACAGCTAGAGAACTGAGAAATCTAAAAGTATAACAGCTATAGGAGCCCTACTCCAAAACCACAACCAGAGTAGCCCAGAAACAATGCAAATTGAATAGATGACCACACCACCACAAAACAGAAAGTAAAGTACTTGATAGGATTTCACCAAACACTCTAGAAGGTTTCAAAAATGACATGCTTATTCCAGGAATCAAAAATGAATTCATTTTCACTCTAAAGATCTCTGCAGCATAGCTAAAGATAGGAAAGTTTAAAGATGCCAGGAGAAGGAATATGCAAGTGGAAATTCTTTTTTACAATTATGAAGTATTTAATAAATATTAAAGATATAACATTATTTAGAAGGAATTGGAAAAGACTAGCATAAAATAAATGGCAATCTTAAATTTACTGCCAAGACTGAGCAATTTTTATGAATGGATTTTTTTCTAAGAACAAAAACTGACACCAAATAAGATGAACAAATAGGAATTAATGAAGACTTAAAAGATGGGTACTTATAAAATCAGGTATAAGGGTATTTAAAAAATGTAAACATGTATAAAAGCAGATCCAGATGGCATCAATACTGAGGTATTAAGGGAACTAGCTAATGTACTTACTGAGCCTCTTATAATTTGAAAAATCTTGGAGAACTGAGAAGAGATCAGAAAACTTAAAGAAAGCAAACACCAATTTTCAAAGCAGGATAGGAAATGAATGCCTTGTAAATACACTTTTTAAACTAATAATAATTCTGAGTAAAAATTTAGAAGATTTTGAGAAAAGAATTTGAACTTCTAGGGGCCGATAAAATAACATGCAGAAGGATATTTTTAAAAGTCATGCCAAATTTGAATCCATTTGATCCTCAACCTCATCAGACATACACTAAATTACTTATTTTGGCTTAGATAATAAACATAATCATATAGAATAAAACTTTCCACAAAAAGACTGCGTCAGTGGCTGGGTACTTCTAACAAAGTGTCACCAAGAGAGTTTTGAGATTAATTCTAAGTTAAAATAGTTATTACCGATCTAGAAAAATAAGTCAGTAGCACCCTGGCAAATCTGCAGTTAGTTTTAAACTGAGAAATGTTGTTGGTAATAGGCAAAACAGAAAAACAATACCAATATAGATTTGCAGCAATTAAACATGTAGACTCTAAAGTAAAACTTAGAAAAATATTAAGTAAAAGTATAAAGTGAATTTTAAAAACATAATTCAATGGAAAGGATAGAGTAATAACTAAATATGATATAAGAAAACAGGAGATAACATTCTTATTTCTTCATCCAGCATTGCCCAAAACATACACAAGAGTTAAAAATAAATACATAAATAAAGGCTTTATATTATGAATCAGTCTGATTAGATCACGCACAAAATGGTGCTTAAAGTATTGGTCGTACTATAAAGATGTAAACAGAGCAGAAGGAATTGCCAACAGAGACAGAAATGAGGCGTTATTTTTTAAGAAAAATTAAATCAGTAAAACATGAATGGCCACAGCTAAAAAGACAAAAGTGAATATAAACATTTACATAGGAAAATATGAACACGAGAGACATGGGAAGACATGGGAATCTATGCTGAAATGGCTACTTATGGTGTGCAGGAAACCATCAAATGGTATACAACAGGGAACAGCAATGAGATGAACTGAACAAGCTATTTTATCATCCGTAGTTCTAATGTGTAATTCTGTGCAACTACTGGGTTTTCAGTTGTGAAATAAACACCTAGCTTACAAAGAAATTTTTCTTTTTTGTTTTTTCCTTTTTTTGAGATGGAGCCTCATGCACTGTTGCCTAGGCCAGGGTGCAGTAGCACAATCTCGGCTCACTACAACCTCTGCCTCCTGGGTCCAAGTGATTCTCTGCCTCAGCCTCCCTAGTGGCTGGGATTACAGGTGCCTGCCACCACATGTGGCTAATTTTTGTATTTTCAGTAAAGACAAGGTTCCACGATGTTGGCTAGGCTGGTCTTGAACTCCTGACCTCAGGTGATCCATCACCCTCAGCCTCCCAAAGTGCTGGGATTACAGGTATGAACCACAGCGCCCCCGGTCTACAGAGAAATCTTTCTACCTGGTCTGCTGTTTTTCTTTAGACTATCATTAGAGCATTCTACTATAATTAGAGCTAATAAAACTCAGGGGACAAAAACCAGTTGTATTCTGTTCCAGAAGAGTGACATCATGCAGTTTATAAAAATTAAATGAACCAAACAATCCCCGCCCTTAACATATAAAATCAATAGAGGTTGAATGACATACACTACAGTGCATTATTAGGCATGTTTTCTCTTAAAGGAAAACTAAAACCAAGAATCAATCATGGAAATTCAGATGAGCAAAGTACTAACAGCTTCACTACAAGCCTTTTGCATGAGGTAATAACATGCATGAGCAACAATCGTACTTTGGGAAGGTTCATGGGTGTCCTCAGCCGGGTCCGGACACTCTTCATTAATATACGCTGCTCTGTCGGCAGCAGATGATACTTCATTGCTTCAATGAGGTAATCTTTGCAAGCACTGCTATTCTTGACCAATGCTTCCTCTTCAACCCTCTGTAACAAGAAATCATACACACCCCCTGAAGGTAGAGCTATTTCATAAATTGCCGAAGAAAAGGAAGTAAAGGAGAGGAAAAAACGTTAACTATGCCCTTTAGTTTAGTCTAAACATAAATGAGGAAAGTATAAATACAACTAAGAGAAAAATAAATAAAACAAAAAATGCTCAAGTATCTGGCCTGCAGAGAATAACATATTTAGGTAATAAAGAGAAGAACTGCAATGAAAAATGATAAACTTCAATGTTAGCTATAGAATACGATGAACTCTTTAGATATTATAATCTCCTGTTTTTTAACTTTAACCATCAAGCCAAAAAGTAAGAAAAACAAGAAACAAAAGTTAGATAATGCATCCTTCAGGTGGAGAAGGCAATACTAGTAAGTTAATGATACCTTTTTCAAACACAAGTGAGCCAGTAAAACATACAGAAGAGAGATTAAAAAAACCTTAAAGCAATGTGCCTATAACACAAATAAGTCTTGTACTGCCTAGCCTGACATCAAATGCAGGACAGGCTTTTGGGTTCATTTTCTTTTTTTTTTTTGGAGATAGAGTCTCACTCTGTGGCTCAAGCTGGAGTGCAGTGGCACAATCTTGGCAAACCCCACCTGCCGGGTTTAAGCAATTCTCTTCCCTCGCCTTTTTGAGTAGCTGGGACTACAGATGCCTGCCACCATGTCTGGCTAATTTTTTATTTTTAGTAGAGATGGGGTTTTGCCATGTTGGCCGGGCTGGTGTCGAACTCTTGGCCTCATGCGATCTGCCTGCCTCAGCCTCCCAAAGTGCTGGATTACAGATGTGAGCCATTGACTGCACCAAGCCTTTTGGATAATTTTCTTAATACCAGAAGACCCATGACTACACAGATCACAAAAAGTAATGTGGTCTCAAGAAATCCTAAAATGTTCAAATCTAATGTCTTAATAAATCATTCTTCCAATGGTCTCAACTATTAAAATAATGCTGAAATGTTCCTACTAGGATTCTAATAATAAAAGAGCAAATTCAAAATTATTTGGAGACCACTAAAGAATCATTTATTCATATTTATTTCAAATAACATTTTCCCTCAGCTTAGAAATAAAGACAGAAATCAAATGCATGCCACTATTAAATTATGAAGTAAAATTAAACAGTATTTGGGTCAGACCTCAAAATTCCAGGTCTGCAGGGGAATCAGAAGAGGCTATAAAAAGAAAAAACGGTAAAGAAGATGCAAAGCAGTGACTGCCACAGGGACATTTATTTGCATGCATTTAAATGACCACAAATACTACCTTGGTAAGTTCCAGAGCTTACTTACCCAAATCAAAAACAGGGGCAGAAGCAAACTTCTAAGAGCGGGGAACGGCGGCTGGGCGTGGTGGCTCATGGCTATAATCCCAGTACTTTGGGAGGCCAAGGTGGGCAGATCACTTGAGGTCAAGAGTTTGAGACCAGTCTGGCCAACAGGGCAAAACCACATCTCTACCAAAAATGCAAAAATTAGCCAAGGCTGTAGTGCGCACCTGTAGTCTCAGCTACTCCATAGGCGGAGGTATGAGAATTGCTTAAGCCCGGGAGGTGGAGGCTGTGGTGAACTGAGATAGTGCCACTGCACTCAAGCCTGCAAGGTCCTTGACTGTCCTCTGTCCTGTACTTCACAGATCTGCATTCTACAGCTCTTATCACTGCTTGATAGGGATCTACATGCTGTCAGGACAGTGACATGGTGCTACGTGGATTTGTATGTTTTGCATACACATTTACCTGAACTAAATATTCCCGAGGAAGCAAGGGTAACCGCACATGTTCCATCAGTCGGGCCATAAACTCTTGCCTCACATCCTTGTCATGGTTCACCCATGCAATTACTGCTTCAAATACCTTGCAGAAAATACAGGAGAAGAAAAAATAAGAAATGAATTGTGTACCAAGGCATCTGGATAAACTATGAGACAACATTTTATATACAACTCTTGCTAAGACTTCCAAATTTAATTCACAGCTCAAATGTTTTCAAAATCCTGACTTGCAATGTACTTACAAAGTCATTCACCCTATTCCTTTTCTATTTACCCAAAATAATCAAGCAAAGTGATATTGTGGAATGAAAATCATGTACCCTATAAATAAGTCAGGTTTGGCTTTTTCTTCAGGTTTACAAACAAATGTTAGGCTATACACATAAATTGAGGGTTTGGGGAACAGACTGTAAGAGTAGAATATATTAAAATGTGGTATTTTGAAATTTTTTTTTACAAATTAAAAAATAAAGGCATTATCATTTACGATACATACTGTGAGAAAGCTAATAAGCTAATATGAAGACACTGTCTACATTATTTCCTTTTCAACTGATGAATATATCACTTAATACTCTTTAAAGGTGTACAAGAAATGTTTGACAATATGCAAATGGCTGAGACTAAAAATAGGTTATTTTGATCCAGGAATAAAGCCAGAAACTAAAAACAATGCACATTAAAATTACCACCCCTATTTAATTCATTCTGTCAACAAGTATTTATCAAGTGTCTCTATGTGTCAGGTGCTAGAGATTATGTGAACAAGACAGTTTGCTTTCTGGCAATTCTATCTAATATTTCTCAGTTCTGTCTTCTCTACCCCCTGCTTCTACCATCCCACATCAAAACCTACTGCTCAC
The DNA here is from genome assembly GCF_009761245.1 of Sapajus apella. Lineage (NCBI taxonomy): Eukaryota > Metazoa > Chordata > Mammalia > Primates > Cebidae > Sapajus > Sapajus apella. The sequence goes on from NW_022437117.1 coordinate 1,317,939, forward strand.
TGGTATGAGTTCAACATCCTCTTATGGGGCCCTCACCTCATTTTTGGTCTATTCTGCCCACCACCACGATAGCTAGTCTCCAAAGATAATCTCCTAATAAACCACATCTCCCAGAACCATACCCTTATACAGGAACCTTCCACACTGAATCTAAGCTGGCCCTGTGTAACCAGTAGGGTGTGGACGAAGTGACACTGTGATTTCTGAAGGGAGGTCTTAAGCAGCCTCGCTACTTTTACTTTGGTCTCTTGAAATGCTCATTTGAAGGAAGCCAAATGTCATGTAAGAAGTCTGGCTGCTTGAATCAAAAACGATGAGTTTGTGTCCTTTGTAGGGACATGGATGAACCTGGAAACCATCATTCTCAGCAAACTGACAGAAGAGCAGAAGATCAAACACCGCACGTTCTCACTCACAGGCGGGTGTTGAACAATGAGAACACATGGACACAGGGAGGGGGGCACTACACACTGGGGTCAGTTGGGGGGAAATAGCGGAGGGACAGTGGGGGTGGGGATTTGGGGAGAGATAGCAAGGGGAGAGATGCCAGATGTCGGTGATGGGGAGGAAGGCAGAAAATCACACTGCCACGTGTGTACCTATGCAACAATCTTGCATGTTCTTCACATGTACCCCAAAACCTAAAATGCAATAAAATAAATAAATGGCAAAAAAAAAAAGAAGTCTGGCTACTTGAAACCACCACGCCATGAGAAACCCAAGCAAGTTACAGAGAAGAAAGGGAGGGGAGAGAGAGGAAGACCTAGAGAAAGATCAATCAATCCTGAGCCCAGGAGCCAGACAAAAGTGAGTGGAGGAGACAGACTGGGCATTACAGATCCATAAGATGCCATGTGCAGAAGAACTGAAGCTCCAGATCTATGGCTACAATAGAACCATGCCAGATATCTCCAGCCATCTGTGTCACCTTAGCTGAGGCCTCACACACTGTGGGGCAGAGACAAGCTGTCCTTATTGTTCTGCATGAATTCTGACCATAGAATTGTCAGCATAATAAAATGGTTATTGTTTATGTTTTTACATTTTGTAATGACTTAGGTAGCAGCAGAAAACCACAACAGCCCTCATGATATTTCTATAATACAGGTTTTAGCATGGTTTTCTCCTCTTGTTTAAAACCCTTCTAAGGCTCTTCATCACTACAATAAAGTTAGTTTTCTCTAACATAACTGAGAAGATATTTTATTATATCATCTTCCTATTTTATCTTCCACCACTCTCTCATATTCTAAATTCCCATCATCCTGAACACACTGAATACAATTATTCTTTCACACATCTTTACATTTGTATATTCTGCTTCTTTTAGCTGGAATGCCCTCTGCATTCCCACCCATCCCTATTTCTCTGGCAAACTCAGACTCATAAAAGACTTGAAATATATATCTGAACCAAGCTGATCTACCATCCCCATCCCTATCCCCATCCCTGGAAAAAACAAATACTCCCACGGTACCCTTTACAGCATTCTGCAATCAATTATTTACCCTACTGGCTGTTTCACTAGTCTATGGGTAACAAATTCTATTTTGCTACTCTTCTCCAGGAGCCCATGACAGTGTCTGGTACAAAATAGGCACTCAATACTGTCTATTAAAAGTGAACAGTTAATGTCATCATCCTCTGTATTTCTAGTATGCTAATATTATATATCTCACAAACACTTTCACATTTTTTAATAATGTAAATATTAGAGTAAATGTGTCTTTTACCCCCAGATGAAATGAATATCCTTGAGAAAGAGAATCAGAGTTTACACAACTTTAAATGCAAAGCACATAAAGGAGAAACTCAAGTTTCATTTCCTCTAAGCACAATGTTTTCACAGCTTTTGTGCTCTGATTTCCATGTGCTACAAAACCCACCCAAAGAAAAACAGCCCACTAACAGGAGCTTCTCTCTCCAGCTATATGAAAAGTGCAGGTGGCTGACAAAGGCAACCCAAAATGTGGAGAGACAAAAGACTACAATCAGAAGCAGTAGCTGCACAGAGAGGGAGAAAGGGAGGGAGGCAGGAAGGATGGACCGATTGGCAGAGTGAGGTATTATGTCACAGAGAACTAACTTAAAGGAAGGTGACCATCAACCAACCTAAAGGAAGGTGACAATCAAGAATGCTCAGTCTAGAACTACCAAAACTTTGCCATTCTAGGTAACCTCTTTCAACTCAGAAGACAGGGAAACTACTTTAGTAACAAATATTGTGTTCATATCGTAATTCCTATACACATCAAGTTGTAGGAAGAAACTGGTTTCCAAAAAAGCATTTGTTTCAGATAGTTTAACGTGCACAAGCTCTTGCTGTGGAGGTCAAGTACAAAACTCTACGTCTAAAAATGTAGGGAACCTCCCACAAAGTGAAGACACAGAGTAATTTACATAGACAATCAACAAGTCCTGAGTTTCTTTTTTTTCTCCAGAATCCTTTCCTGAAGTAACTAGCTAAGTTTCTTAACTTCCAGAGGAAACATCACTGGGTGCCACTACACATACAGGATCGCAAAGCTACAAAACAAAGTGAAATTAAAAAAAAAAAACAAAGGAAACATCATTGCATGCTGGGAAAAGAAAAATATCCTTACCTTCTCTTCTGAGGAAATGGTAAGTTTGTCACTTGAGATTAAGCTGCACACTTGTTCAATGCCAAGATTGAGAAATTCTTCACTAAGTACGACATCTGCAAAATGATGCTCTGTTTGGAAATTAAGAAGGAAATCCATTAACATCAACACTCCAATATAATAGCCTCAAGCTGCTTAAAAAAGAGTTTTCTTAATTTAATTGAACTTAAGAAGGAGAAAACAATTGCACACCTCTAGGTAAGAATTAACAAGACAAACCCAAACAAACTCAGAGATACCTGGGGAAGTACCCTCAGTGATTTGTTTATACTACAGCACAGTAGCAGCATAAGTAGGGAAGCTGCTTTAAAATATATGCACTTAGCTGAATCACTCTTGTTTTACATGGTGGTATTTTAGGCTTAAAAAATCTATGCCTTATGTGGTATGACACTCTCAGTACTTAAATTTGTAAAACCTTTTGATTACAGAAGTCAGATAAAGAACATGATGTTATATTGTCATATCCTACAACCTATCATGTAAAACATTAGAGGGTTGTTTCTTAAGGAGTAAGGAAGAAAGCCCTGCTTTACTTGGAAACTAAAGAAATCTCAAATGCTGGTCAATCTGAACATATGACCAACATTTTTTTAAAAAGAGACAGAATTGCTTTATGATACAGATAGCTCTGAATTCTAAATAAATAGTTTATTTCAGGATCAAATTATATGATTTTATGTCTCAATCCATATCCAGAAACTTGTAAAATTAGTAATTCTTAAATACTTAAAAATTTTTTTCCTTGATTTCACAAATATGGCCACTCTTCCCAAGTGGGGGCAGGAAAAGAGATCACTTCTTGGCCTTTTGGCTAAGATCAAGTACAGTATCTGTTCTTATCAGTTTAATATCTGATATGTCCTCTATCCAAGGGTGGAAAGACTATAAGTGTAATGATTGAAAAACTTACAAAGAATGAATCTTTTATAAAATAACCTTTCTTACAAATTCATCTCTCATAGAGTATGAGCTCACAAGGGAATGTGGTGATTTGGGCTGCAGAGTCAGACATACCAGGGTTGAATCCCAGCTCTGCCATGTGCTAGCGTGTACAACCTTGGGCAGTTATGTAATTTCCCTAAGCCTTGGTTTGCTCATCTATAAAATGAGAATAATAAAAATGTTAAGATTCCTATGAGGATTAAATAAGCTAGTGGTTTATAAAGCACCTAAAACTGTGTCTGTAGAGAGTAAGGATTCAATAATTAATCTTTAATATTCTAAATTCTAAAGTAATATTTTGCTAGAAAATCTAGGTTAATTTCTAGGTTGTCACAATGAACCATATTTGTTTCACCTTATAAAACCCTTATTTTAAAAAGGGTTTATGCATGTTCTCAATCATAAGTGCATGTTGAATGATGAGAACACGTGGACACAGGGAGGGAAACATCACACACTGGGGCCTGTCAGAGGGTGGGGGGCTAGGGGAGGGATAGCAGGAGGTGGGGGGGCTAGAGGATGAATAGCATTAGGAGAAATACCTAATGTAGATGACGGGGTGATGGATGCAGCAAACCACCACGGCACGGGTATACCTATGTAACAAACCTGCATGTTCTGCACATGTACCCCAAAAGTTAAAAGTATAATAAAAAAAATTAAATTTAACTTAAAAAAGGGTTTATAAAGGGATTTTATAAGGAGAAATAAAAGATCCATTTCAAATATATATTTCAACAAAAAGGAATGGTTGGCTTCCCCTTCAACAAAATTTGAAAAATAAAATCTGCTTTTCATAAATGTCATGAAAAACTATTCCATTTATAAAAGGTTGGCCAGGCATGGTGGCTCACGCCTGTAATCCCAGCACTTTGGGAGGCCAAAGTGGGTGGATCACCTGAGGTCAGGAGTCTGACACCTGGCCAACATGGCAAAACTCCATCTTTACTAAAAATACAAAGGTAGCTTGGCATGCTGGTGCACACCTGTACTCCCAGCTACTTGGGAGGCTGAAGCAGGAGGATTGCTTGAACCTGGGAGGCAGATGTTGTAGTGAGCTGAGATCATGCCACTGCACCCAGGCATGGGCAATGGAGTAAGATTCTGCCTCAAAAAAAAAAAAAAAAAATAAAGAAAAAAAAAAAAAAAGTTCACCACAAGATAACTATAAAAATAATAAGCAGTTCTAAAATGTTTGTATTTACAAAATTTTTTGAAACTCAAAAATTTTTGATACACAATTGTTTGAAACTCAGACTTGACCAAGCAAGGTATTTCACTGAAATAAATATGAAATTGACGATGAAAATGACAAATACAGTTGGACCTCCATATCCACATGTTCTACATCTGCTTCAACCAACCTCAAATAAAAAAGATTTGGAAAAAAAAAATACAATAACAAAACAACTATTTAAATAGCATATATACTATATTAGGTACTATAAATAATGTATTTAAAGTATATGGGAAGCCAAACATAGTGGATCACACCTGTAATCCCAGCATGTTGAGAGGTTGGGGCAGGAGAATTGCTTGAAGCCAAGAGTTCAAAACTAGCCTGGGAAACAAAAAGAGACCCTGTCTCTACAAAAAATTTAAAAATTAGCCAGGCACAGTAGTGCACACCTGTAGTCCCAGCTACTTGGGAGGCGGAAGCAGGAGGATTGCCTGAGCAGAGGAGTTTGAGGCTGCAGTGAGCTAGGATCATACCACTGCACTCCAGCCTGGGCAACTGGGTACGGGCTTATCTCTTACCCAGAATTTCACATCCAGCCAAACTAAGCTTCATAAGTGATAGAGAAATAAAATCCTTTATGGACAAGCAATTGCCGAGAGATTTTGTCATTACCAGACCTGCCCTACAAGAGCTCCCGAGGAAAGCACTAAACACAGAAAGGAAAAACCACCACCAGCCACTGCAAAAAAGAACCAAATGGTAAGACCAAAGACGCAATGAAGATATTACGCCAACCAAAGGGCAAAACAACCAACCAGTAATAAAACAGCAGGATCAAAGTGACACATAACAATATTAACATTAAATGTAAATGGGCTAAATGCCCCAATCAAAAGACACAGACCAGCCAATTGGATAAAAAGCCAAGAACCATCAGTGTGCTGTATTCAGGAGACCCATTTCACATGCAAAGACACAAATAGGCTCAAAATAAAGGGATGGAAGAAGATTTACCAAGTAAATGAAGAGCAGAAAAAAGCATGGGTGGCAATCCTAGTCTCTGATAAAATGAACTTTAAACCAACAAAGTTCAAAAGAGACAAACAAGGGTATTACATAATGATAAAAGGATCAATGCAACAAGAAGAACTAACTAACCTAAATATATATGTACCCAATGCAGGAGCACACAGACACATAAAGCAAGTCCTTAACGACCTACCAAGAGACTTAGGCTCCCACACAATAACAGTGGGAGACTTTAACACTCCTCTGTCAATATTGGACAGATGAAAGAGACAGAAAATCAACAAGGAAATGCAGGACTTGAATGTAGAGCTGGACCAAGCGAACTTAATAGACATTTACAGAACTCTTAACCCCAAATCCATAGAATATACATTCTTCTCAGCACCACATCACACATACTCTAAAATCGACCACATAATTGGAAGTACATCATTCCTCAGCAAATGCAAAAGAACGGAAATCATAACAAACATTCTCTCAGACCACAGTGCAATCAAATTAGAACTCAGGATTAAGAAACAAACTCAAAACCACATAACTTCATGGAAAATGAACAACTGCCTCCCAAAGGTCAACTGGATAAACAATGAAATGATGGCAGAAATAAAGATGTTCTTTGAAACCAACAAGAACAAAGACACAACATACCAGAATCTCTGGGACACACTTAAAGCAGTGTCAAGAGGATTCATATATTCATAGCAATATATGCCCATATGAGGAGCAAAGAAAGGTGTAAAATCAACACCCTATCATCTAAATTGAAGGAGCTAGAGGAACAAGATCAAAAAAATTCAAAAGCTAGCAGAAGACAAGAAATAACTAAGATCAGAGCAGAACTAAACGAGACAGAGACACACACACAAAAAAAGCCTTCAAAAAAATCAACAAATCCAGGAGCTTGTTTTTTGAAAAGATCAACAAAATAGATAAGACTGCTAGCCAGCCTAATAAAAGAGAAAAGAGAGAAGAATCAAATAGATGCAATAAAAAACGAAAACAGGGACATCTCCAACGATTCCACAGAAATACAAACTACCATCAGAGATTACTACAAACAACTATATGCACACAAACCAGTAAATCTGGAAGAAATGGATAAATTCCTGGACACTTGCACTCTCCCAAGACTAAACCAGGAAGAAGTTGAAACCCGGAATAGACCAATAACAAGGGCTGAAGTGGAGGCAGCAATTAAAAGCCTACCAACTAAAAAAAGCCCAGGTCCAGACAGGTTTACAGCCGAATTCTACCAGACGTACAAAGTAGAGCTGGTACCATTCCTTCTGAAACTATTCCAAACAATACAAAAAGAAGGAATCCTTCCCAAATCATTTTATGAGACCATCATCATCCTAATACCAAAACCAGGGAGAGAGACAACTGAAAAAGAAAACTTTAGGCCAATATCCATGATGAACATCGACGCAAAAATGTTTGATAAAATATTGGCAAACAATGCAACAGCAAATCAAAAAGCTTATTTATCATGACCAAGTAGGCCTTATCCTGGGGATGCAAGGCTGGTTCAAAATACGCAAGTCTATACACATAATGCATCACATAAACAGAACCAAAAACAAAAACCATATGATTATCTCAACAGACGCAGAGGTCTTTGACAAAATTCAACAGCCCTTTATGCTAAAAACCCTCAATAAACTAGGTATCAATGGAACATATCAGAAAATAATAAAAGCTATTTATGACAAACTCACAGCCAATATCATATTGAACAGGTAAAAACTGGAAGCATTCCCTTTGAAATCTGGCACAAGACAAGAAGGTCCTCTCTCACCACTCCTATTCAATATAGTATTGGAAGTTCTAGCCAGAGCAATCAGGCAAGAAAAAGAAATAAAGGGTATTCAATTAGGAAAAGAGGAAGCCAAATTGTCTCTATTTACAGATGACATGATTGTACATTTAGAAGACCACATCATCTCAGCCCAAAATCTCCTGAAACTGAGAAGCAAATTCAGCAAAGTCTCAGGATACAAAATCAATGTGCAGAAATCAAAGCATTTCTATACACCAATAACAGACAGAGAGCCAAATCAAAAGTGAACTCCCATTCACAATTGCTACAAAGAGAATAAAATACCTAGGAATACAACTAACAGAGCATGTAAAGGACCTCTTCAAGGAGAACTACAAGCCATTGCTCAATGAAATAAGAGAGGACACAAACAGATGGAAAAACATTCCACGCTCACGATTGGGAAGACTCAACATCGTGAAAACGGCCATATTGCCCAAAGTAATTTATAGATTCAACACTATCCCCATCAAGCTACCAATGATCTTCTTCACAGAACTGGAATAAACCACTTCAAACTTCATATGGAACCAAAAGAGAGACCCCATAGCCAAAACAATCCTAAGCAAAAAGAACAAAGCGGGAGGCATCATGCTGCCTGACTTCAAACAATACTACAAGGCCACTGTAATCAAAACAGCATGGTACTGGTACCAAAACATACACATAGACCAATGGAACAGAACAGAGGCCTCAGAAGCAACACCACACATCTACAATCATCTGATCTTTGACAAACCTGACAAAAACAAGCAGTGAAGAAAGGATTCCCTGTTTAATAAATGGTATTGGAAAACTGGCTAGCCATGTGCAGAAAGCAGAAACTGGACCCCTTCCTGATACCTTACACTAAAATTAACTCCAGATGGATTAAAGATCTAAATAAGACCTAACACCATAAAAACCCTATAAGAAAACCTATGCAAAACCATTCGGGATATAGGCATAGGCAAGGACTTCGTGGCTAAAACACCAAAAGCAATGGCAACAAAAGCCCAATTAGACAAATGGGATCTAATTAAACTCCAGAGCTTCTGTACAGCAAAGGAAACAATCGTTAGAGTGAATTGGCAACCAACAGAACGGGAAAAATTTTTTGCAATCTACCCATTTGACAAAGGGCTAATATCCAGACTCTACAAAGAACTAAAACAGATTTACATGAAAAAAACATACAAGCCTATTCAAAAGTGGGCAAAGGATATGAACAGACACTTTACAAAAGAAGACATCTATGAGGCCGACAAACATATGAAAAAATGCTCATCATCAGTGGTCATTAGAGAAATGCAAATCAAAACCACAATGAGATACCACCTCACACAAGTAAGAATGGCAATCATTAAAAAATCTGGAGACAACAGATGCTGGAGAGGATGTGAAGAAATAGGAACACTTTTACACAGTTGGTGGGAGTGTAAATTAGTTCAACCATTGTGGAAGACAGTGTGGCGATTCCTCAAGGACCTAGAAATAGAAATACCATTTGACCCAGCAATCCCATTACTGGGTATCTATACCCAAAGAATCATAAATTGTTCTATTATAAAGACATATGCACATATATGTTCATTGCAGCACTGTTTACAATAGCAAAGACCTGGAACCAACCCAAATGTCCATCAACAATAGACTGGATAAAGAAAATGTGGCACATATACACCATGGAATACTATGCAGCCATAAAAAACGATGAGTTCATGTCCTTCATAGGGAACATGGATGAATCTGGAAACCATCATTCTCAGCAAACTAACACAGGAACAGAAAATCAAACACCGCATGGTATCACTCATAGGCAGGTGTTGAACAATTAGAACACATGGACACAGGGAAGGGAGCATCACATACTGCGGTCTGTTGTGGGGGGACTAAGGGACGGACAGCGGGGGGTTGGGAGGGTGGGGAAGGATAACGTGGGGAGAAATACCAAATATAGGTGATGGGGGAGGAAGGCAGCAAACCACCTTGCCATTTATGTACCTATGCAACAATCCTGCATGATCTGCACATGTACCCCAAAACCTAAAGTACAATAAAAATAAAATAAAATAAAGTATATGGGAGGATATGTGTAGGTTGTATGCAAATACTATACCATTTTATATAAGGGACTGCAGAACCTGTGGATTTTGGTACCTGTTGGAGGTCCTAGAACCAATATCCCATGGATGTACAAGGGATGACTGTAGATCAATGTGACAGAACAGAGAGCCCAGCAATAGACCCCACAAAAACACAGTCAACTGATCTCTGACAAAGAAGCCAAGGCAATTCAATAAAAAACAGTCTTTTCAGCAAACTATGTTGCAACAACTAAACATCCATATGCAAAAAAATCTACACAGGCTATACCGCTCACAAAAATTAACTCAAAATGGATCAGAGACTTAAATGTAAAACACAAAACTTAGCGTCTAGAAGATAACACAGGAGAAAATTTAACTAACTTTGGGTATGGTGATGACTTTTTAGATACAACATCAAAAGTATTATCCATGAAAAATAAAATGGACAAGTTGGATTTCGTTAAAATTAATAACTTCTGCTCTGCAAAGGACACTCTTAAAAAATTAAAAGAAAAGCCACAGACTGGGGGGAAATCTTTGCAAAACACATAACTGATAAAGGACTGTTATCTAAAATATAAAAAGAACACTTAAAGCTCAACAATAAGAAAATAAACAACTCAACTAAACAATGAGCAAAAAGATCTCAATGGACACTTCACCGAAGACGATATATATAGATGGTAAATAAATATACGGAAAGATGCTCAATATTATATGTCATTAGAGAACTGCATACTAAAACATCAATGAGACACCATTTACATATCTACTAGAAAAGCTAAATTCCAAAACACTGACAACATCAATGCTGACAAGAATGTAGAATGGCAGGAACTCTCATTCACTGCTGGTGGGAAATCAGTTTGGCAGTTTCTTCCAAAATCAAATATAGTCTTACTATAAAATTCGGCATCCTTGTTATTTACTCAAATAAACTGAAAACCTATGGCTACACAAAAACCTGCACACAAATATTTATAGCAGCTTTATTTTTTATTTGTATTTTTGTATTGTTTCCAACTTTTTTTTTTAAGTTCCAGGATACATGTGCAGGTTTGTTGCACAGGTAAACGTGTGCCAAGGTAGTTTGCTGCACCTATCAACCTATCACCTAGGTTTTAAGCTCAAGCAGCTTTATTTATAATTGCTAAAACCTTGAGGCAACCAAGATGTCCTTCAATTGGTGAACTGATAAACTGTAGTACAATCATACAATGGGATAGTATTCTGTGATTAAAAGAAATGAATTGTTAAATGGTGAAAATATGTGGAAAAACCTTAAATGCACATTGCTAAGTGAAGGAAGTCAATCTGAAAAGACGACATCTATATGATTCCAACTACATGACATCTGGAAAAGGCAAAATTATGCAAACAGTAAAAAGACCAGTGTTATCAGGGGTCTGCTGCAGAAACAAAGGGAGAGATGAAAAGGCATGTTTTAGGGCAATGAAACTATTCTATAATGGTGGATAAATGTCATCACATATTTGTCAAAACCTATAGTATATACAATACAAAGAGTGAACCTTACTATAAAGGACAGATTCTAGTCAATAGTAACGTATCAATATTAGCTCATCGATTTTAACAAACATGTCATACTAAGGTAAGATGCCAACAGGGGAAACTGCGGGTGAGGCAGAGGGGAGTAAGGGGGTACACAGAACTATACTTCTGTAATCTAAAACTCCTTTAAAAATAAAGTCTAGTAGTTAAAATAGAATGTACTAGCAAAGAATAATATGAAAGATAAACTTGTGATTGAATTTGTAATTGATCAAAAGCCATGTTGGTATTTTTTAAAAATGCAAACTAAACATTAAACTTAAATATCCACTTTGAAGAGATATCCTTATAGCACAATGGTACTTCAAAACCTAGTATGAAAGAATGTTTTATAGAATTTAGGATTACAGATTTTTTTTTTTTTTTTTTTGAGACAGAGTCTCACTCCATCACCCAAGCTGGAGTGCAGTGGTGCAATCTAGGCTCACAACAAACTCCACCCTCTGGGTTCAAGCAATTCTCCTGACTCATCCTTTTGAGTAGCTGGGATTACAGGTGCCTGCCACCTCACCTGGCTAATTTTTGTATTTTTAATAAAGATGGGGTTTCAATATGTTGGCCAAGCTGGTCTTTAACTCTTGACCTCAGGTTAACTGCCAGGCTCAGCCTCCCAAAGTGCTGGGATTACAGGCATGAGCCACTGCTCCCAGCCGGATTATAGATATTAAAAAACCATCATGATTAATTGCAGAAGTACTTTCTATATCTAAAATATAATCCTGCTAAATCCTGACTTTACCAGAAGTTTACATATTAAAAAAATTATATGCTAAGAAAGTTTTCTTCATACACTAGGAAAAAAGGAAAAACTTTTTCAATAGTTGAATTTGTTTTTTAAAGACTGAACATACTTTAAAAAAAAAAAAAAAAAAAAAAAAAAGGATCCTTTATATTAAGAGTTCCAAAGTAGGCCGGGTGCAATGGCTCACGTCTATAAACCCAGCAGCTTGGGAGGCTGAGGGGCATGGATCACTTGAGTCCAAGAGTTCAAGACTAGCCTTGGCAACACAGCAAAACACCGTCTCTACAAAAAATTAGCTGAGCATGGTGGTGCGTGTCTGCAGTCCCAGCTACTTGGGTGACTGAGGTAGGAGGATCACCTGTGCCCAAGAGGTTAAGTCTGCAGTGAGCCACGGCTGTGTCACTATACTCCTGCCTGAGCAACAGAGTGAGACCCTGTCTCAAAAAAAAAAAACAAAATACAAAAGAGTTCTAAAATATTGAGAAATTCATTTTAATGAAAATCTGGCAAACAGCTTTAAAAATATTTATGTATACCAACTTGGAAATTCAAACAGAAAACACAGTAGCCACGGAACAAAAAAGAAGCTAACATAAACCTCTTTCTACCCATTATAAAAATATTTTCACCTCCAAATTTATGTCTACAGTGATTTTGAGTTAAGCTTCTTCTGTACATTTTAAATCTGAACCAAAGCAAGAGATTGCTGGCTTTCTTATGCTTCCCATGAGGGGAAAGAACTCTCCAGTGGTAACAAACATAACTGAGAGAACATAACTTTTCCCATACTGTGACTACATGTTCTCATAGCCTCTGCTTCACTGATCAGAAAAAATGAACTTGCTAAAAAAACAACTTGATGATTTTTTAAAAGTCAGCAATTACATAAACATAGAAGGGCATTAGTAAACTCTATCCAAAACCAAGTCTAGGATCCAAATTCATTGTGTATTCATTCCAAGTGTATCAAAGAAGGTAAAGAGGGCAAGGAAAATAGTCAACTATTACAACTTGTATTGGCAAAACCATAACACAGCTGTCACTCAAACCAACACCACCCCCTCACCAATTATCCAAAAAAAAAAAAAAAAAAAGGGAAAAAAAAAAAAAAAAAAAATAGCCTTAAGGAAAAGTAAAGAGGAAATGTTCAAATTAAAAGTAACTTTCATTGTGAACATATACATGTTTTTAAATATTTCCAATTCTCAAATACTTTCTATTTTCTATTGGAACAATCCTTCCTCCTTAAAAAAAATCTTTCAGTATTGTTATCTAATGTTTACACTCTTATGAGATTTCTTTGGAAAGGATGTGATTAATAGATATGGAGCATTACCAAATATGAAGGGCACTATTTGGCAACATCTGGAGTAAATTAGTTTACTGTTAAGGCCTGCTTTTCTTCTATTTATATTAACTGTATATTTGTTCAAGTGTTCTACAGCATTAACTGATAGGCAATTTAATGAGACTGTTACTTAACACACTTCCAAAGGACCCAACACTTCACGCAGTCAGGAAGGACTAGATGACTGACAAAGTCACTCTAAGGCATGCATGAAAAAATTCTATAGGAAGAAAGGCAAAAAGGCTATTGCAGCTCACCTGTTACTTTACATGTTCTTGATGCAAATCACTATTAGTCTCTCTGGTGCTTAGTTCATGACATTAAATGCTCTTGTATTACCACTTGTACTAAGAAAAATAATATAACATGAACATTTTTTCCCTGGCCTCAAGCCACAAAACCACTAAGATCAAAGTTAAAAAAAAAAAAAAAAAAAAAAAAAAAAAAAGCAACAACCCTATTATGAAACAGTATGCTATTTCATACTGCTGGTAGGAGTATAAATTAGCACATGCTCTACAGAGAGCAATTTTGAAATCTCATCCTACAAATACACTTGACCACTCATGAAATGACACACTCTGAGTTATTCACTGTAGCACTGCTTTTAATAATTACAGAAAAGAGTTCATCAGCAGACATACAAAGAATATTCCATACAATGGAATATTCTGCATTTGTAAAAATGAACAAGGAAGCTCATAATATGAAAAAAGCTTTAGGAAATAGTCTCAGCTTAAAAAGGAAGTAGGACAGATGTGGGAACACATTTTTTCAGTGGATAGTCTGTTACATGAACCATGTGAATGGATTACTTAATCTCTCCATGCAAGAAAACAAAACAAAGCTGCGAAACTAATAACAGTGATTATCTTTATGGAGGAGATAAATGAGGAACAAAGGTGAAAGAAAGACTCTTTCAATGTATACCTTTCGAATACTTTTAAGTCCTCATGTATACGGTAAAATGATCTTTGACATGAGTGCCAAGACCACTCAATGGGAAAAGAACAGTCTCTCCAACAAATGGTGCCGGGAAAACTAGATATCTACATGGAAAAGAATGAAGGTGGATCATAGACACCATTCACAAAAATTAATTCAAAATGAACTAAGGATCTAAATATAAGACTCGAAATTATAAAATTCCTAGAAGTAAACACATGGGGAAAACTTCATGACACTGGATTTGTCAATGACTTCTTGGAAATGACATCAAAAGCTCATGCAACAAAAGCAAAAACAGACAAATGCAACGACATCAAAGTTAAAAGTTTAGTGCATCAAAGGACACAGTAAACAAAATGAAAAGGCAGCCTATGGAAGAAAAGAAAATATTTGCAAGTTGGGTATCTGACAAAGAGTGAATATCCAGAATATAAAAATATCTTCAACTCAACAACAAAAATCAAATAACCCAATTTAAAATGAGCAAAGGACTGGAAAAGACATTTCTCCAAAGATGATATACAAATTGCCAATAAGCATATGAATAAATGTTCAACACTAATCATCAGAGAAAATACAAAACCACAATGAGATATTACCTCACACCCATTAGGGTAGCTACTACAAAACAAACAAATAAACCAGAAAACAACAATTGTTGGCAAAGATGTGAAGAAACTAGAAACCTTGGGCACCGTTGGTACGATTATAAAATAATGCAACTTTTATGAAAAACAGCATGGAGGTTACTCAAAAAATTAAAAGTAGAACTACCGTACGATTCAGCAATCCCACTTCTGGGTATACATCCAAAATGAAAAACAGGGTCTTGAAGACATATTTGTACACCCATGTTCACAGAAGCATGACTCACAGGTATCCACTGTGAGTCAAATGGCAGAAGTAGGTATCCACTGACGAATGAATGGATAAATGAAATTGGTATACACAT
The DNA here is from genome assembly GCF_009761245.1 of Sapajus apella. Taxonomy (NCBI): domain Eukaryota; kingdom Metazoa; phylum Chordata; class Mammalia; order Primates; family Cebidae; genus Sapajus; species Sapajus apella. The sequence goes on from NW_022437117.1 coordinate 1,333,185, forward strand.
AACAATATACATACATATACACATACCATTCCATAAAAAGGAAGGAAATCCTGTCACATGATACAACATGGATGAAGCTTGAGAGCATTATGCTAAGCGTAGTGAGCCAGTCACAAAAATAAAAAATACCGTATGATTCTACATATGAGGTATCTAGAGGAGCCAAATGTATAGAAACAGGAAGTATAATAACACTTGCCAGGGACTAGCAGAATGGAAAAGAGTTGCTTAAAAGGTACAGGGTTTCAGTTTTGCAAAATGAAGATGTTCTGGAGATCTGTTTCACAGCAAAGCAAATACTTACACATAACATTACTGAATGGAACACTTAAAATGGTTAAGTTGATAAATTTCATGTTATATGTTTTTTATCAGAAATTTTACTACAAGTTTATAATCATGTGAAAACACTGGTGATGTAAATTAAAAAACAAAAACAAAACAAGCAACTAGACCCAACTACTTTCCTTCCCTAGTGAGAAAGAAAGTGTTGCTATAGACAGTCAATGCATGTCATTGTCTTGACTTCAGTGGACAAATATCTGCTATCCTAAAAAAGAAAGATCACTGGTTTACCATCGCTACCTTGGCCACTGTCCTACCTTGTCAGCCACACACCAGACTTCTGAAGAACAGATCTTAATACTGAAGCCTCTGCATGCCGATGCATGCGCACATCTTTATATTATTGACATAGCCTCTGGCTCAGTTTTACCTTGAAGTAGTTCTTTGGAAGTCTTTTTCTTGGCATTAGTCCTTCTCAATCTCTCTGCTGATTTTAACCTTAATGACCCCCTCTACTGGTTAGGATTCTACGATATTTTTCTACCTTTCTGATCATTCAATCTGCCTCATGCATCTCCCTAAAACTAGGTATTACCTACCGTCCTGCCTGCCTTAAGCCCCATTTTGATTCTCCACTAGTTCTAACTATCTCATCTGCATTATAATCCCCAGTTATCTTTATTAACCTAATATTGTTGCTCCCAGATACAATCTCTCCCTGAAACCCCAATGTTTGAATTTCTGTTAGTCTCTACATAAATATGATCTAATCATCATGCTCTTTTGAACAAGTCAGAGCCATCCACACACCACGAAACCAGTATCACACACTAGCAGTTCTCTAAAAACCCTCACATTAATTAGTACCTTGGGCCACTTACCTTAGCCTGTTTTGAGCTCTATGGTTTGACTTTTCATAATTGTGCATTTTTCCACTGATGCTTTGCTTCACACTTTGGCCTGATACTTGATAAAGATTCTCTGACTATGTCTGTTGATATTCTTCTCAAAATAAATCAAGTTCTTCCTCTGGCCTAGTTGACAGTGGCTACTGTTAAACATCTTTTCCAATCTGAGAACATTTAAATTGATACTGCATGTCACTTCTGGCTCTTCCTCAAGCAAACAAGATGAAGCTATACCTATATTTCAAACAGTTTCAGTGCCTTCCTCCAGACACCTGCTGGACCTCCCATGTTCCCTTTGTGTCTTAATGGCTCTACTCTGATTCCAAAGCTGAATGAAGTCTTAGCCACAGTCATTCTTGCCTCCCTCCCTCACTTTTATTACATGGTAAAACCAATAAAATTTACCACCTTAACCATTTTTAAGCATACAGTTTAATAGTATTAAGTATATTTACACTGGCTCACACCTGTAATCTTAGCACTTTGGGAGGCTGAGGTGGGTGGATCACCTAAGTTTGGGAGTTTGAGATCAGCCTGGCCAACATGATGAAACCCCATCTCTACTAAAAATACAACAAATTAGCCAGGTGTGGTGGTGCATGCCTGTAATTCCAGCTACTTGGGAGGCTGAGGCAGGAGGATCACTCGAACCTGAGAGGCGGAGGTTGCAGTGAGCCAAGATTGCACCACTGCACTCCAGCCTGGGCAACAAGAGTGAAACTCCGTCTCAAAAAAAAATATTCACACTGTTATGAAAAAGCTCTAACATTTTCATCTTGCAAATATGAAATTCTATATCCATTAAATAACTACCCCTTCCCTCATCATCCCACTCTTTTTTAATCCCTAATGTGAATTTTCATAAACCCTGTTAATTCTTTTTCAGTAATGCCATAAAAATCATAAGATTTAATGGTATAAAGGATCTGAAAGGTCACCGGAGACAGCTTTTATAATATTTATGTGTAACCTCAAAAATTTTCACAATAAATGGTTATCTGGCTACATTTTGCACACATCCAGAAATGGCAAGACAGCATATCATCTCTGAACACTGATAAGGTTTGGCTCTGTGTCCCCAGCCAAATCTCATCTTGTAGCTCCCATAATTCCCATGTGTTGTGGGAGGGGCCCAGTGGAAGATGACCGAATTATGGGCTGGTCTTTCCCACGCTATTCTCATGAGAATGAATGAATCTCACAAGATCTGATGGTTTTAAAAATGGGAGTTTCCTTGCACAAGCTCTCTTTGCCTGCTGCCATCCATGTAAGATGTGACTTGGTTTTCCTTGTCTTCCACCATGATTGTGAGGCCTCCCCAGCCATGTGGAACTATAAGTCCAATAAACCTCTTTCTTTTCTAAATTACCCAGTCTTGGGTATGTCTTTTTCAGCAGCATGAAAATGAACTAATAAATTCATTGGTAGCAGTAGAGTGGGGTGCTGCTGAAAAGATACCCAGAAACGTGCAAGCCACTTTGGAACTGGGTAACAGGCAGAGGTTGGACCAATTTAGAAGGTTCAGAAGACGACAGAAAAACGTGGGAAAGTTTGGAACTCCCTAGAGACTTGTTAAATGGCTTTGATAAAAATGCTGATAATGATATGGACAATGAAATCCAGGCTGAAGTGGTGTCATATGGAGATGAGGAACTTGTTGGGAACTGGAGCAAAGGTGACTCTTGCTATGTTGTAGCAAAGACACTTGCAGCATTTTGCCCCTGCCCTAGAGATTTGTGGAACTTTGAGCTTGAGAAAGATGACTTAGGGTATCTGGTGAAAGAAATTTCTAAGCAGCAAAGCATTCAAGAAGTGACTTGGGTGCTGTTAAAAGCATTCAGTTTCAAAAGGGAAACAGAGCATTAAAGTTTGAAAAATTTGCAGCCTGACAATGCCATAGAAAAGGAAATCCCATTTTCTGAGGAGAAATTTAAGCTGGCTGCAGAAATTTGGATAAGTAACAAGGAGCAGAATGTTAATCACCAAGACACTGGGGAAAATGTCTCCAGGGCATGTCAGAGATCTTTGCAGCAGCCCCTTCCATCACAGGCCCAGAGGCCTACTAAGAAAAAGTGGTTTTGTGGGCTAGGCCCAGGATCCCAATGCTGTGTGCAGCCTAGGGACTTGGTGCCTGCATCCCAGCCACTCCAGGTGTGGCTGAAAGAGGCCAACAAAAAGCTCGGGCCACGGCTTCTGAGGGTGCAAGCCTCAAGCCTTGGCCGTTTCCACATGGTGTTGAGCCTGCCAGTACACAGAAGTCAAGAATTGAGGTTTGGGAACCTCCACCTGATTTCAGAAGATGTATGAAAATGTCTGGATGCCCAGGCAGAAGTTTGCTGCAGGGGCAGGGTCCTCATGGAGAACCTCTGCTATGGCAGTGTAGAAGGGAAATGTGGAGTCAGAGCTCCTACATAAATTCCCTACTGGGGCACTGCCTAGGAGAGCTGTGAGAAAACGGCCACCATCCTCCAGACCCCAGCACAGTAGATCCACTGACAACTTGCACTGTGTACCTGGAAAAGTCACAGACACTCAATGCCAGCCCATGAATGTAGCCAAAAGGGAGGCTGTACTGTGTAAAGCCACAGGGGCGGAGCTTCCCAAGACTATGGGAATCTAGCTCTTGCATCAGTGTGGCCTGGATTTGAGACATAGAGTCAAAGGAGATCACCGTGGAACTTTAAGGTTTGGCTGCCCCACTGGATTTCAGACTTGCATGGGGCCTCTAGCCCCTTTGTTTTGGCCAATTTCTCCCATTTGGAATGATTGTATTTACCCAAGCTTGTATCCCCATTGTACCTAGGAAGTAACTAACTTGCTTTTGATTTTATAGACTCATAGGCGAAAGGGACTTGGCTTGTCTCGGATGAGACTTTGGAATGTAGACTTTTGAGTTAATGCTGAAATGAGTTAAGACTTTGGGGGACTGTTGGGAAGGCATAATTGGTTTTGAAATGTGAGCATATGAGATTTGGGAGGTGCCAGAGGTGGAATGATATGATTTGGTTCTGTGTCTTCACCCAAATCTCATCTTGTAGCTCCTATAACTCCCATGTGTTGTGAGAGAGACCCGGTGGAAGATGCATGAATTATGGGGATGGGTCTTTCCCATGCTGTTCTCATGATAGTGAACGGCTCTCACGAGATCTGATGGTTTTAAAAACAAGAGCTTCCATGCACAAGCTCTCTTTGCCTGTTGCCATCCACATAAGATGCGACTTTCTCTTCCTTGCCTTCTACCATGATTATGAGGCCTCCCCAGCCATGTGGAACTGTAAGTTCAGTAAAGCTCTTTCTTTCGTAAATTGCCCAGTCTTGGGTATGTCTTTACTGGCAGCATGGAAACGGACTAATACAAACACTATTAGAAGTTCTTCTATGCATTACTCTAAAATCTTTTTCACTCTTATTTTGTGACACTGATAATTCTCCCTACCACAATAAACAGAACAAGATTAATCTGTCTCTTATGAAATTCCTCAAAATCTTACAAAGAGCATTATATTTTCCCAAATTATCCTTCTATGGTCTGTATAGTCCTAAGTCCTTCAACCATTCCTTGCACAACATGATTTGGAGTCTTCAGCATCACCCTGGCTATAAATTCAGGGCTCGATTGCATCAATCTCTCTAAAAACACTGAACCTAAAAATAAACTCAATTTCATAGCTATGGTTGGATCTGGACAGAACAGAATGGGTTAATCACCTTACCACTTTCTGGACACAATTACTAATTGATTTCCATTGAATATACCATCAACTAAAACCCTAATATCTTTGCATTACTTTGGTTAATATAAGCCTAACACAACACAGCCAAAGTGAAATTCTTCCTTTTCAGTGAATGAATTCTTTTTCAGCCTACCGTATCTCAGTAAGGTATAGTAAAAATCAGCAGCTACTGCACACTGGCAATAAATATGCACACACTAAAATGTACCTACAAAGAATTTACCTAAAATGTAATGCTAAAAGGCCAAGTCATATCAGAGTTTAATCTGTTTCCTCTACTTATACTCAGAGTTAGTTCCCGTATCTATGATCTTGCTTCATTCAACATCTTAATTATCCTAGTTCCAACCCTATTACCAACCTCAATTATTGCCTCCAAACCTTTTACCCATATAGTTACAGGTCATTTTGTTTATGGATCATAGCCTGTGACAGTGATTTGCCTTCAGTAGGTCACCACTGGCCACGGAATAAAGCCCAACATAGTTATATTAACATTTAATTATCAGTTTCTTCTCTCTGAACAAATACCATAACTGCAATAGTGCACAATTCCCAGTAGTAAAGAATCAACATACTATATACATTAAACACATAAACTACACACATATAATGTACAATATACATATGCATCTTTCCATATATATGTAAGGATTCTCCCTCACTCTCAAGAGTAACTGAACTTTTCTGTTTGTTTCCCTCGAGCAAATAAAATAAGCTAATCATGAAATGAAAGACAGTCCCTAGAATTTGCCATACCAGGTCAAGAGAGATCATCAGGCTAGGATTCTCACCCCAAATAAGTGTAATAAAATCAACAATATAAGTCCCAAGTGTTACCTGTTCTGTTTTGTATCCTGTAATAAGATACAAAGTGCTCTTTGTCTTTGCTTTCTAAACACTAAGCACCTTTTTGAACAAAATTAAATGCCATGATGGGTCTCCATAATTCCTCTATACTCAATGCAGAGTCCCATTTGAGAAGTGAGGGTAAGAGTATGAATAACAATAGTATCCTAGATCCACAAGCAGCTCATCCCTAACAGATAAAAGTGTTTTGGGAAAATAGAAATATCTCTGGTCTTCATTTTCTTAATTAATAAAATTAAAGTGTTAGACTAGATAACTGCTAAGATTTCCTACAACATTAATACTCCATGATTCTTTGACTTTCAACACTATTAATCTTTAGGAAATAAAAATCATATACGTCTCCATCAGTTCTATTAACATAAGGCAGTTTTCATGAACCTGAATACAGTTAACACATATGAGCTAAAAAAAAAACTGTCAACAAAGCACAGCAGCGACTGCATATAATTTACTAAGGAATAACGAGGACCATAATGAATGCATGAATATATAAATGATTAACTCTTTTAAGAAGTGTCATTTGAGTTGGCATGACTTTAGCTAAAAAGTGCTGCGTATCAAGTGCTTTCACAGTTCTCCACAGGAAGAATCTTCTGTATCAGTAAATTAGCATTGCAGTAGAGCCTTGAATAATCAGCATCTATTCTTTGCTATGCATATCCCATTGCTAAGGCTAGTAATACCGTTATTAAAATCACTCATTCAACACAAATTTCTTTCAAGAGGGCAGCATTCAAATCATGAGCTTATTCTGATGTTTATTCCAAGCAGTGATCCCTAGCCTAAATTATAGAAAGGTGGGCAAATGACTGAAGTAAATTTTTTGTAGAAGAAAATGTTACAAAAACTGGTTTTACAGAGAATAAGGCATATTCCGAATACAATCAGGGTATAAGTTTATTGTTACTGGACTATAAAGTTAAGATTATAAAGAGGGGTTAAATTGTATTGAGCCTGTTATCTATCACTCACAACAGTGTGGACAATGCCAGGCATACAAAGAGGGTAGCTTTGAAATGACTGACTACTGGATCTAGGCTGAACAGCTGAGTTAGCTAGAAGAATAAGGACCATAGAGTACAAATTTATGAAGAAATACAAGAGAATGAGAAAGCACACATATAGTGCACACAAAGGTGGAAGCCTCAGAGTTCTAAATACGAGAAAGGTCCAATAGATCCTGGAGCTGTAGTCTAAGGTGATGAATGGGTTTGTGGAAGGAAGATCATGGTCACAAGGAACTATGAAGAAGGAGTCTCACGTGAGCCAACCGTATAGATTCTGAAGGCATTGATGGCAGGAGAAACAAAATACACAGGGAAAGATAATCTCAGTGTAAAAGAGAGAAGTATGCCTAGAGGCCAAAAGAAAAAAATGAGCTGCATAGAGAATGCAGTAGCCTGCCAGTCAGCCAGTAAAGAAGTGAGACTGGTGGCAGCAAGAGAGCAATGGTCTGGAAGTGGTACCCTTCTACCCAGGTTCCCAGTGAGCTGTGGGGAGCAATCCCTTTGAGAAGTCTGCCCATGACATACAGTTTTGGGAAAAGGCAAAGTTTCATGTACTATAACTGAGACAGAGGAGGCACACATGAAAATAGTTGGGCATATAAAAAAGTTTGATCATTTTATGTGTCTACTGGACGGGACAGTGAGGGGTGCCTCAACAGCCAGGATAAAGTAGCAAGAGAATGGAAAATAAAATGAAAGCACATCAGTGACTGAAGGACTTTTTTTTGAGATGGAGTCACTCCATCACCTAGGCTGGAGTGCAGTGGTGCAATCTCAGCTCACTGCAACCCCCGCCTCCTGGGTTTAAGCAATTCTCGTGCCTCAGCCTCTTGAGTGGCTAGGACTACAGGCATACACAACCATGCCTGGCTAATTTATTTATTTTTTGTATTTTTAGTAGAGACAGGGTTTCACCATGTTGGCTAGGCTGGTCTTGAACTCCTAGCCTCAAGCAATTTGCCCATCTCAAGCCTCCCAAAGTGCTGGGATTACAGGTGTGGGCCACCATGCCTGGCTCTGGAGGACTTCTCCACAGGTAGTCCTGTTACTGAGGAATGCTGAGTGCTTACCACGCCCAGAATTTCAGCTACAGTCCTAGCTTAAAAATGATACTGTTAGGCTGGGTGTGGTAGCTCACGTCTGAAATCCTGACTCTGGGAGGCCAAGGCAAGAGGACTGCTTTAAGGCCAGGAGTTTGAGAACAGCCTGGGCAACACAGCAAGAGCCCATCTCTATTTTAAAAAAGAAAAAGGAAATGATACCACAAACTTCCCCAAAGATCAATTAGAACTAGAATTCAGCAGTTTCTCAAATTTTCAGTATAGGAAGTGGTGAGGTATAGGAATGACTAAAAATCTGAAACATTTTTTCCCTTAAATGTGCTTGGCTATCAACAAAGAATATTGAATAAAATTCATATTTCAAGTTATAATTAAAATCCAATTTCCAGAGTCTTTTGCTAGAACTATTAACATGCATCTAAACTGATGAGTTCAATTCTTTTTTCCTCTATATTTTTGGCCTGCCAAAAAATGCTAAAAAAAAAAAGGTGCTAATGGTTTGAGAAATGGTTAAAATATAGATACCACCCAAAAAACATGAGAAGAGTCCACAAACTAGCACTCTCTGAATAAGTCAATATACTTGGGGTTAACTGAGAAAAACTTCATTTTAAGATATGATACAAAAAATAATTTCATACAGCTTTTTAAGCTAAAAAAAAAAAATCCTTCAAGAATGTAACAAAGGATGACCATAGTCCAGAACACCATGCCTCAGCAGGCAGGCCATTTAACCTGGGTGGTCTGCTCAAACTAAGCTGTCTCTCTGTGCCTTGGAGAAGAAGTGCGCTCAGTGTGACAGGCTGTAACTGCCAGCACCATGCTGCTAAAGCCACAAGATCATCTCAGGGTGAGCAGCGTGGATTCTACGTCCTCCCCCGCTCTCATTTTCTAACCTACCCATTTGGTTATTCACATTTTTACTTTCCCTAAAGATGTTGATGTTATTAAAAATAAGCATGAGTTCACAGAACAGATCGCCATGGAACACTGTAATTCTCTCATTATACCTGCACAATTTAATTATAATGAATTCTAGAAAGCTTGTTTCCAAAGGGCAAGAGAAAGAAATAAAGCAGTTCTTAAGTCCAGAATCTCCGGTGAGTTTTCAAGGGATAGACAGTGCTCTTATATGCAGTCACACCATGGACCAGACAGTACCCTGAGGTCCTGCAGGCTTTCTCTCCTTACCCATCCTTTTCTTCCTCAGCCTCTCTTTCTCCTCCCTTCTGCTTTCCATGTATATATGTATGTATGTATTGAGTCTTCTATTGCTATTTATTTCTTCTCTTCCTCCTTTTCTTTCCTACCTAGAAATGCCTGCCACAGGCCGTACTGCCTATGATAGGGAAAAGAAAAAGAAAAATATTAACTTTACTGCCACTGTGTCCCATCACCTTCTTGGAGTTTTTCACATGCTATATGATTTGACTTGAAAGTAATTTGAAGGTTTGGGTAAATTTTCTGGACAAATACAGTGCTTAAAGACAAATCACCTAAAAAACAATTATTTATTTATGGTAGAAAAGGAGCTGTAGACATCTTACTACATGGATTCCTTATCTCCCCACCTCCTATTTGCTTAAAACATCCACAACAATCAGATAGTTTCACTATGAAGAACAACTGTGTATTAGTCTGTTTCCATGCTGCTTATAAAGACATACCCAAAGCTAGACAATTTACAAAAGAAAGAGTTTCAATGGACTTACAATTCCACGTGGCTGGGGAGGCCTCACAATGATGGTGGAAGGCAAGGAGGAACAAATCACATCTTACATGGATGGCAGCAGGCAAAGAGAGAGAGCTCGTGCAGGGAAACTCCCATTTTTAAAACCATCAGATCTTACGAGACTTACTATCACAAGAACAGCATAAGAAAGACCTGCTCCCATGATTCAACTACCTCCTACCAGGTCCTTCCCACCATACAAGGGAATTCAAGATGAGATCTGGTAGGGACACAGCCAAACCATATCAAACGGTTTTGTAGTATTATTCAGGATTATTTTGGAAAATTTGTTGCAACTAGTTATCAATACTTCAAAGATATGGAAATTGCTTCATTATGCAAGCAAGGTCTTTGTAATGGCATTTGTTTAAAATAGAAGGATGAAATACATAGGTAAAGCATGACAATTGCTTCAAAATAATACAAAAGGATATATAAAATTCCTCAAGCTGTAGACATGATTGTGGATTTGTGCACTTTTCTATATGTACATTAGACTTCAATAAAATGTTTGCATATAAAAAAAGGGAAGGAGAGTAATGAGCATTTTAATTAAAACCAAATTGTCCCTGAGTTGACAACTGTTGAAGTTGGATGAAAAGAATTATTCTATTCTTGTATGTGCTTGTAATTTTTCATAATGAAAGATATTTTAAAATGTTACCTAAAACCTAAGAAATTCAAGCACATACAAGATTCAGAAGCATTGTATAAAAGCAGAACATCCTTTAAAGCTAGATTCGGATGCAAAATATAGTGCATTGAAAATGAAGAATCGAAGTTTCTGTTTAATTTTGCTGAAAGTGACTAATTTTTCATGAAAAATTCTTGGCATAATTACAAAGGAGGACTCTACAAACTAAGATATAGAGGTGTTCTAATTCTGGTGGAAATTTTTTTATATTTTGTAGTACACTACATTTAAGATTTTAAATAAGAGAAAGATTTAAAAAATCTAATGATCCCCTAAAAACACTGTAAATGAGTTGGTTCTGATACAAGCAAAACTAAGAGTTCTAGTACATCATATGAACTATGTCTGGATATTAATCCAACTTTCTTCATTCTCTCCCCAGGCACTGACCCTCCTCCTATCATTAGCTGTCAGTAACATTTACCAAGCACTATAGAGACAACTGGCAGCCCAGATATAATAACATATAAGATATAATGTTGAACAGTGATTGTTTCAGCAGCAAAAAATACCTGAAAATACAAAAGCCTTCTTGGTTTTCCTAATAGAAGTCACTTATAGCAGGTGCATTAAGTCTAGCAGCTAATGGAGTCTGAATTTAGAAGTAATATTTTCTACTTAATTGAACAGAATTGGTTGCACTGGAATACACTAATAAATTCATATTTGTCTTTGGTTTTTCATAAAATGCTTCATTCTACTCAAAAAGGCTGCATGAACATTGTTACACATTACAGGCATTCCCCAACTTATAGAAGGGTTGTATTCTAAAAGCTCATCTGTAAATCAGCTTCCTAGAACTCAGATCACATTTTTTCACGAAATAATTTTCTAAAGGGCAGTTAGGCCATCAGGCCACCCCACAGAAATCAATAAAGTCTAAATTTATTGAACCTAATGTGCTTTAGTGAAGAACTGAATTTTTGTTTTTTCAACTAACCACTTTGAACCATTATTTATTTGGTAAATGAAACAGGGATTCTAGGACTACTACTCTCCAATGCTCTCTGCAGAGACACACATACATATGCACACGTATATACCCTTACCTAGATCTATGTACCAAAAGCTTCGTTACTCCTCAGAGTAAGCACATCGAAACAGAGTTTAGACAAAGGGCTCTTGCATTTGATGGGTGGGGGAGGTTGCAGTTCTAGAGCCTATTAAAGGAGCAGTGAACATAGAAGCTTCCATAGGAACTATTCCTATTGAGTCTCATAGATGCTAAGCAGAGTCTTGCAGGCAGTTGGTGGATTGTAACTTCTACCAGTATCTACCCAAAGGAAAAGAAATCATTATATCAAAAAGACACCTGAATGTGTATGTTTATCACAGTGCAATTCACAATTACAAAGACACAGAATCAACCTAAGTGCCCAACAGCCAATGAGTGGATAAAGAAAATGTTATATATATATACATATATATACACATACATATATATGCACGCATACATACATGTATATTTATATATACATATGCGTATATACGTGTGTGTGTGTGTGGGCGTGTGTGTGTGTCTTTATGATAGAATACTATTCTGCCATAAAAAGAAATAAATAATTTCTTTTGCAGCAACTTGGATGGAAAACGAGGGCATTATTCTAAGTGAAGTAACTCAGGAATGGAAAGCCAAATACTATATGTTCACACTTATAAGTGGGAGCTAAGCTATCAGTATGCAAAGGCAGACAGAGTGGTATAATGGACATGGAAGTCTCAGAAGTGGGGAGGTTGGGAAGACCGGTGAAGGATGAAAAACTACCGATTAGGGAACAATGTCTACTACTCAGGTGACGGGTACATTAAAATCCCAGACTTCGTGACTATACAATTCATCCATGTAACCAAAAACCACTTGTACTCCTAAAGCTACTGAAATAAAAAAAAGAATTTAACAATTAAATAAAAGCACAAAGAAACTAAAAAAGAAAATAAATATCCTAATAATCACTTTTAATACATATTTTTTAATGCTTATAAACTCAAATAAAATACAGATTACATTTGTGACCTTTAGGTACATCCAAAGCTATAACAATCTTCCCTCCCCAACTGCAGAGATGAGGGGCCTGAAGGGCCCGAAAGCAGCTAAAGTGAGGGCTCCTTGATAATAGCAATAGGCCCTCCCTCTGCCACAGGGAGATGCCAGCACTAGGCCATGGAACTGGCGTGCAAGGAGTGGGCTGCTTCTATTGGTGGTCTACTTTTCTACTCCACCAAACGTATCTACATTTCACTGCTTTGAAGATTTTTTAAGCCACAAAATTGTATTCATGGATGCCAAAAAAAAAAAGAATGTAAAAGTCAGTGCTAAAATAACTTAATTTCACATGCATACACTTTCTCATATGCCTATTCATTTAACAATTTGAGAGAAAAATACACACAGCTATTCTTCTTGAACCCTAAAGGCAGAGTTACAATGAGCCAAGACTGCACCACCACACTCCAGCCTGGGTGACAGAGCAAGACTCTGCCTCAAAAAAAATACAAAAACAAAAACAAAAAACCTAGCTATTCTATTATTCAGGCCCAATCCCAATGTATAGTTGCTTGTTTTTTAAGTTCAGAATTTTATGAGTATGCTTCAATTATACAGTGTTACCATTATAAGATTTTAAGTGTATTTTTATAAAGCCCAGATCCAGATATATGACATGACTTTCCAGAGACCACTGTGGAATCATATCAAAAATCAAGAGTTCCAGTTTCCTCCCCAATTCAGCTGAGGTCTACTCCACTTGCCTGCATAGGTATTGGCCTTGTTCAGAAGGTCGGTACATGCATGCATATCAGCAAAAGCCCGGATTCCTAAGCAGTTGACAGGGTGAAGCTGGGATTCCAAAAATTCACAGCAGGTCTTCTTCACATCCTGTAACTGTAAGAGACCAGCTGCTGGAAGAAGTACCTGCAACACACACATCAATATTCTTAGAAAGCTGGCTGGAAAAACACCGGCTATTTGACCACTTCTACAAGAGGGCACAAGAGGTTCAGCTATAGTTTATAATCTGCATCCATACCCCTATATTCCACATAAACCAAAAGTAACAATTATTTTGAAAAACGATGATGACTCTTCACATTCTTCATAATTTCCATGGAATCTTTCAAAGGTCTCTTCTCCTTGGTCAGAAGAATATGAGATATCAGATCTTGTCAGATTAATGGTTTGTTATATAAGCATAAACAAATTGTTGCTTTGATTTCTAAAAACACAAATTATTGGCTGGGCATGGTAACTCACACCTTTAATCCCAGCACTTTGGGAGGCCAAGACAGGAAGATCGCTTGAGTTCAGGAGTTTGAGACATGCCTGGGCAACATGGCGAGACCTCATCTCTACAAAAAAATACAAAAATTAGCCTGGTGTGGTGGCATGCACCTGTAGTGCCAGCTACTTGAGCCCAGGAGGTTGAGTCTGCAGTAAGCTGTGATCACCCCACAGCATTCCATCCTGGGTGAAAGAGTGAGAGACCCTATCTTAAAAAAACAAAACAAAACAGAAAAACATAAATTATTAGGATGCTAGCGGGTGCTATGATTCAATAAAAATGGTTTTGTTTTCTTAGTTCAAGCAATCACGAGCTTCAGTGATTTGTGGGGAAGGGGTGGCCCCAGAGTAACCCATACCACATCAAAGCCTCATTTTGCTGAAGCCCTGTTTTTCCACTGTTTCAGTAACATACAGCTGCTTTCCTTACCGGGTAAAACAATTTAAAATTCAACAACTGTCTCTACCTATAGGCAGACAGTTTCTCTAGAATGCAATATATGTGCTAACAAGGAAAATGTAATAGGTGATTATCTAATAACTTTTTAATTTGTATTTTTATTTGAATAATGCCAAGCAATTTTATATTAATTACCGGTTATTCTGTGGGATTGAACCACTATCCTCAATGTAAATACTACATCCAACACTACAAGTGCTTTTCAAGAAAGTCAATAATAGAAACATTTTTCCTTGTAAGTGAATTATTAGTGTGCTATATAAAGGACCATATTTGAAAGTCAAATTAAGGAAGAAAAACTTCAAAAAAAAAAGTTATTGAATATCTGGTGATCCTTTATGAAAGCCAAGCAAACTCCACAAAACACCTTCAACTATTAGAACGGTAAATTTTAGAAAAGATCATATTAGCATAAAAAAGACATAAGTTCCTTCAGAAACTGACTTTCATACATGCCACACTGCAGCCCAAATAACAGTGGTTTATGACTACATGTTATGACTTTCCTAAATCTATGTGGTAAGTCCTAAACATAGAAAAGAAAGACATCATTCATAACTCTCTGTAACAAACTTCTCATTTTCTTAAAGGAAGCAAAGAAGCTTTAACTCCTGAACCTTAAGGCTCAAGAAAAAATAGAAACATTATCTAGACGTAAGGCCTTTTCCTTCTGAGTTTAAAAAAAATAGGTCAAGCGTGGTGGTTCATGTTAATCCCAGCACTTTGGGAAGCCAAGGCAGGCAGATCACTTGAGGTCAGGAGTTTGAGACCAGCCTGGCCAACATGGTGAAATCCACCTCTACTGAAAATACAAAAATTAGCCGGGCATGTGGTGCACACCTGTAGTCTCAGCTACTCAGGAGGCTGAGGAAGGATAATCACTTGAATCCAGGAGGCAGAGGTCGCAGTGGGCCGAGATCATGCCACTGCACTCTGGCCTGGGTGACAGTGCGAGACTCCATCTCAAAAAAAATAAAAAAAGAAAAGAAAGTATAAATAATGTTATAGCCAAACTTTTTGCATGATATGTATAGTAGGTTTCATTACGAGAATGAATATCCACAGAAGGCTTTAATTTGTTGATAATATTCAAATTGTAGGTTTTTCTAAGGCAGTGTAATTGCTCTCTGAAGCAACATAAAGTGTGTTCCAAGATGCTTAACAGTACAGCCATTTAATTCAGCAAATACATATAGTTTAGAAAGTGGTCTTCAGTGTAATATTCAATCTCTATGAAATATGCACCATACTATGATCACCCCTCTAATTAGCATTTTCCTAGAGGAAACAGTGTACTATTTAAATTGTTTGGTCACACAGAAAGATCAGGAAAAAGTGATTGGGGAGAAAACAGGCTCACTTACACAGTTGGCAGGAGCACATATTGGTCCAACCTCCATGAAAACAATTTGTTTATTTCAAATTCAAAATTACAAATGCACATATACTCTGACCCAGAAATTTAAACTACAAATATGCTAACATATGCACAAAATCTCACATGTGCAAGATAATCATTATAGCATTATCGTGGGTAACAGAAGTTAGAAAAAAGCCTAAATGTCCATCAGAAGGAGATTGGTTAAATAATTGTAATCAACTATTCTATTGCAGTCATTCAAAAGAAAGAAGAAACTATATAAATGAGAGAATTTCTAAAATATATTCTTGAGTAAAAAAAAAAAATCAGTCATTGGTATATTATGCTAACATATACACCCACACTTATATATATATATTTGTAACAGGCTTTTTAAATTTTATTTTGCTTTATTGAGTGCAACTTAATCATTACCAAGGCCATCTCTACCTTATTAGAAGACCGAAACTCATAAAATTATAGATTCTCCTATCTGGAAGGGGTATAACAAGTCATCTAGTTAAAAATATAAAAGTTATTTCAACAACGGTCCATGTGGCTGGATTATATGCACATATAATTTTTATTGATGGCAGTGATAAGTGGTTCCATGCTTGATAAATATATATTAAACATAAAATAAATGTGAGTCAAATGTATAAAAAGTTTATCCATATTTTTCTTTGTCAGTAAATCTTTTGAAATTGCCTTGGTTTTATGATGCAGTTTTACTAGGACTAAACTTCAATAGCTCATAATTATGTAATTAATTATATACAGCTTCAAATGCAATTACTAATTGACCCAGCTTGCTAACAAGACGCCTGGTGACCATCAGTCACTCATAATGAAAATAGGAGAACAGCCGGAGCCACATCAACTCCTAGCTTACGTTGTGAGTCAAAGAGCCACTTAAAACAAAACAAAATTTAAAATGCTCTGACTTCAGATGAACCACATCCCATGATCAGAACCACTCAGACAGCTGGTACCCTGCAAGCTGAATGTCTTGAGATCAAATCAAATCAAATCTCCTAATTTGTGTGATGAAGAAACCACACCCTAAAAGGGTTAAATGGTTTCCTAACCATGAACATGGAATGTTTCTCCATCTGTTTGTGTCCTCTCTTATTTTGCTGAGCAGTAGCTTGTAGTTCTCCTTGAAGAGGTCCTTTATGTTCCATGTTAGTTGTATTCCTAGGTATTTTATTCTCTTTGTAGCAATTGTGAATGGCAGTTCGTTCTTGATTTAGCTTTAAGTCTGTTACTGGTGTACAGGGATTCTTGTGATTTTTGCACATTGATTTTGTATACTGAGACTTTGCTGAAGTTGCTTATCAGTTTCAGGAGATTTTGGGCTGAGACGATGGGTCTTCCGGATATACAATCAGGAAAATCGTGAAAATGGCCATACTGCCCAAAGTAATTTACAGATTCAATGCTATCCCCATCAAGCTACCAATGACCTTCTTCACAGAGCTGGAAAAAAACACCTTAAACTCCATATGGAACCAAAAGAGAGCCCACATAGCCAAGTCAATTCTAAGCAAAAAGAACAAAGCAGGAGGCATCACACTACTGGACTTCAAACTATACTACAAGGCTACAGTAATCAAAACAGCATGGTACTGGTACCAAAACAGAGATATAGACCAATGAAACAGAACAGAGGCCTCGGAAGCAACACAACATATCTACAAGCATCCAATCTTTGACAAACCTGACAAAAACAAGCAATGGGAAAAGGATTCCCTGTTTAATAAATGGTGTTGGGAAAGCTGACTAGCCATGTGCAGAAAGCAGAAACTGGACCCCTTCCTGACACCTTACACTAAAATTAACTCCAGATGGATTAAAGACTTAAACATAAGACCTAACGCCATAAAAAGCCTAGAAGAAAATCTAGGCAAAACCATTCAGGACATAGGCATAGGCAAGGACTTCATGACCAAAACACCAAAAGCATTGGCAACATAAGCCAAAACAGACAAATGGGTCCTAATCAAACGCCACAGCTTCTGCATGGCAAAAGCAACAGCCATTAGAATGAATCGGCAACCAACAGAATGGGAAAAAATTTTTACAGTCTACCCATCTGACAAAGGGCTGATATCCAGAATTTACAAGGAACTAAAACAGATTTACAAGTAGAAAACAAACAAGCCCATTCAAAAGTGGGCAAAGGATATGAACAGACACTTTACAAAAGAAGACATATGTGAGGCCAACAAACGTGGAAAAATGCTCATCATCACTGGTCATTAGAGAAATGCAAATCAAAACTACATTAAGATACCATCTCACACCCGTTAGAATGGCAGTCATTAAAAAATCTGGAGACAACAGATGCTGGAGAAGATGTGGAGAAATAGAACACTTTTACACTGTTGGTGGGAGTGTAAATTAGTTCAACCATTGTGGAAGACAGTGTGGCAATTCCTCAAGGACCTAGAAATAGAAATTCCATTTGACCCAGCAATCCCATTACTGGGTATATATCCAAAGGATTATAAATCATTCTACTCTAAGGACACGTGCACATGAATGTTCATTGCAGCACTGTTCACAATAGCAAACACCTGGAACCAACCCAAATGCCCATCGATGATAGACTGGACAGGGAAAATGTGGCACATATACACCATGGAATATTATGCAGCCATCAAAAACGATGAGTTGGTGTCCTTTGTAGGGACATGGATGAACCTGGAAACCATCATTCTCAGCAAACTGACACAAGAGCAGAAAATCAAACACCGCATGTTCTCACTCATAGGCGGGTGTTGAACAATGAGAACACATGGACATAGGGAGGGGAGCATCACACACTGGGGTCTGTTGGGGGGAAATAGGGGAGGGACAGCGTGGGGTGGGGAGTTGGGGAGAGATAGCATGGGGAGAAATGCCAGATATAGGTGATGGAGGAAGAAGGCAGCAAATCATGCTGCCATGTATGTACCTATGCAACAATCTTGCATGTTCTTCACATGTACCCCAAAACCTAAAATGCAATAAAAAAAAGGGTTAAATGGCTTGACCAAATCATACAGCTAGTCATGGAAAGCTAGGGATATAATCACATTGGTCAACTTTTTGGTCTACCCTTCTAATACCTTCAAACCCAAATTTAGGTGCAGAATGAAAGTATTTGTATAATTTCTAAACCTCAAATACTGTCCTTTTCATCAAGAATAATAAAGACAACAATCAGTTCAACAATGCATTCTTGCAGTTGCTTCCATTTACAGAGTAATTACTTCATCAGGCACTGTGCTAAACACTTGTCAGGCAATAATATATTATATCTATTTTACACAAGTGAATACAGAGGGTAGGAGAAGTTGGGTAACTTGCTCAAGGTCACACACCTGCTATGGGACAGGCCAAGCCTGCTATGAGAGCAGTACTAACCAAATGTGCATAATGATTTTAGATGACATACAGATAAACTTCTTGGATTAGTAGTTAAGAATATAGGTTCGGGCAGGGCTTGGTGGCCAGGATGGTCTCGGTCTCTTGACCTCGTGATCCGCCTGCTTCGGCTTCCCAACATGCTGGGATTACAGGCTTGAGCCACCACGCCCAGCCGAATATTCTAATCTTTCAATATCTAATATAATTCTGATACTGTGGTTTAACATATCACTGAAAAAGAAGAATGTGCTTTTAATCTGGAGCTATTGTAATCCCATGGCTTATTTTCTACTGAAGTGGATAAATTGTACTACTGGTAACAAATGTAAGAAACACCTAGCAATGTAAAGAGGTGATTTCTTAATTTGCTATTTAGGTCACAAAAATATCTTGGGCATTGTAACTAAAAGGACCAATGAATAAATTTATGTCTTTGAAACTGTATTTTCTGAGCTCTCTAAAGCAAAGGAGTGGTCGAACACTGCAGCTTCTTATATGAAGTAGAATTACATTGATACAATAAACCCCCAGCCACCATCTAATGGAAAATTTCCATCTATTTGTGATGCATGGTATTAACCCTGAGATTGATTAAAAATAACCTTAAGGTACTCTATGATCCTGAAGTATATTCCAAAACATCAAAGATGAAGCAATTATAATTTGCTATATATTTTGAATGTTAATGATATTTTCTAAGAATCTAAGAGTGATTAAATTCAATATAGTATATACTGAAGGAAGGCCACACTCCAAAAGCCAAAATATCTCTCTTGGGTACAACTGCCTCTAGGAAAAATGTAAAGCAGACAGTGAATGTAAAGAGGCCCTCACCCCTCCTTCCTACATCTTTTTCCTTTAGTTCTATTCCATCAACTCAGAGTCTCTTCATTCTGAATTCATCTGTGTGCCATCTAAATAATGAGAACGCTGGTGCTCTTACCGAGGGCTCAGTCCCTTTCAAGTCACTACTAACAGTGCTGCTTCACTTCATTTGCTTCACAGCACCTACTGCTGTCAGCACTGATCTTATGTATTTGTTCCCATGTTTATCGTCTCTTTCCCTGCAAAAAGTTCTGTGACAGTAGGATCGTGTCTGTTTTACCCTCTGTCATATCCTCAGGTCTTAGAAGAATATGTACCTCATAAATGAATTAACCTGAAGATAATTTTATGACTCCCATGTGTATTTGTATTTTAAGAGATACAATTCTACATGTTCTTTGAGACAAAATTACAAACTCTGTTTCCAGGAATATATGTGTACCAGACACTTCTTGTAGCCTACTACAAATCCTCTCTGCCTTACCTGCTTAAGCCACCACCGCAGCAACCAGGCCCAAGCAGGCTTTGATCACCTTTCTGAAGATATAATGTAATAGGGCCTCACCACAGCCCCCAGCCATCTCTCTCTCTGGCTTCTTATCCTAGGACTTCAGTGATGCACTGGGATCATACCCACACAATCTGGAAGCATGTGGGAAATAATGCTGGGGGACCACTCTTGACTAGCAGAGAACAGATCAAAGGAACAGAAATGCTTCCCCCTTGTATTCTCCTAGAAGACAGTTCTGAGACACATTTCATAAAGCTTTTAAAGGTCCTGTCACATGCAGCAATGGCCAGATCTGTACTATATTTATGAACTGGTTTTCCTTCATTTCCAGTTCAAGTTCTCCATTTACCGACCGTGGCTCCTTGGGATCACTTCCCAAACAAATGAACTGCACATAAGCCTTGCCTGTAGAAGAACCCCAAGCTGTTATACTACACAATGCAACAAACTGTGAATGTGTATAGTCTTAGCTATAGGACTATTAATTATAGTACTATTTAAAATATATTAAAAATGAAAAGAATGTCCAATAACAAGAGAAAAATGAAGTCAATTCTAGAATATCAATGAAACAATATTTTGCAGCTCTTAAAAGAGATGTAGTAGACAAATATTTAATAACTTAGAAAAAAATGCTTCTAATACATTTAGTATAAAAAGCTAGTTTCCAAAAGAACATGCAGTATGACCCCTTTTTTGGGTAAACACATGTGTACATAGCAACAGACAGCATTAGAGGGCTATACCTCAATTGTTAATAGGGTTTCTCTGATTAGGTGTGGTATGGACGTTTTCTATTTACTTTTACATATTTGTTAAATTTTATGTATTTGCTAAATGTGTATTTTCTATGCACCATTTAAATGGTCAAATATTATTTAAAAGAAAAGGAGAAACAAGTAAAGGAATATCTTTCTGAATCTCTACAATGCTAGCAAATATAGCAAGAATTAAGGGGAGCTATACATGGACTGTGGATTCTCCAGGAAATATCACCCCCGACTCAGTTGAGATTGCCTCACTTTGGCATGTTCTAAGTCTGAAAGGCCTTTGATTCTCAAGCCAGTGTTTTGTAGAACAGTAAACAGGCTCTACACATTACTCTTCCTGTTTGTGTGAACAGCAACAGCTTTAAGTGTTTGGACAAACATGAAGTAGAAGGACATGAGCCCTCTAATTAAATAAATGTAACTTAAAATGCTGTCATTTTGCCAGAGCAATCAGGCAAGAAAAAGAAATAAAGGGCATTCAAATAGGAAAGGAGGAAGTCAAATTGTCTCTATTTGCAGACGACATGATTGTATATCTAGAAGGCCCCATCGTCTCAGCCCCAAACCTCCTGAAACTGATAAGCAAGTTCAGCAAAGTCTCAGGATACAAAATCAATGTGCAAAAATCACATGCATTCCTATACACCAATAACAGACTTAAAGAGAGCCAAACCAAGAACAAACTTCCATTCACAATTGCCACAAAGAGAATAAAATACCTAGGAATACAACTAACAAGGAACGTAAAGGACCTCTTCAAGGAGAACTACAAGCCACTGCTCAACGAAATAAGAGAGGACACAAACAGATGGAGAAACATTCCATGTTCATGGTTAGGAAGAATCAATATCGTGAAAATGGCCATACTGCCCAAAGTAATTTACAGATTCAATGCTATCCCCATCAAGCTACCAATGACCTTCTTCGCAGAACTGGAAAAAACCACCTTAAACTTCATATGGAACCAAAAGAGAGCCCACATAGCCAAGTCAATTCTAAGCAAAAAGAACAAAGCAGGAGGCATCACACTACTGGACTTCAAACTATACTACAAGGCTACAGTAATCAAAACAGCATGGTACTGGTACCAAAACAGAGATATAGACCAATTGAACAGAACAGAGGTCTCAGAGGCAACACAACATATCTACAACCATCTGATCTTTGACAAACCAGACAAAAACAAGCAATGGGGAAAGGATTCCCTGTTCAATAAATGGTGTTGGGAAAGCTGACTAGCCATGTGCAGAAAGCAGAAACTGGACCCCTTCCTGACACCTTACACTAAAATTAACTCCAGATGGATTAAAGACTTAAACATAAGACCTAACACCATAAAAACTCTAGAAGAAAATCTAGGCAAAACCATTCAGGACATAGGCATAGGCAAGGACTTCATGACCAAAACACCAAAAGCATTGACAACGAAAGCCAAAATAGACAAATGGGACCTAATCAAACTCCACAGCTTCTGCACAGCAAAAGAAACAATCATTAGAGTGAATCGGCAACCAACAGAACGGGAAAAAATTTTTGCAGTTTACCCATCTCACAAAGGGCTGATATCCAGAATTTACAAAGAACTAAAACAGTTTTACAAGAAAAAAACTAACAAGCCCATTCAAAAGTGGGCAAAGGATATGAACAGACACTTTACAAAAGAAGACATACGTGAAGCCAACAAACATATGAAAAAATGCTCATCATCACTGGTCATTAGAGAAATGCAAATCAAAACTACATTGAGATACCATCTCACGCCAGTTAGAACGGCGATCATTAAAAAATCTTGAGACAACAGATGCTGGAGAGGATGTGGAGAAATAGGAACACTTTTACACTGTTGGTGGGAGTGTAAATTAGTTCAACCATTGTGGAAGACAGTGTGGCGATTCCTCAAGGACCTAGAAATAGAAATTCCATTTGACCCAGCAATCCCATTACTGGGTATATATCCAAAGGATTACAAATCGTTCTACTATAAGGACACGTGCACATGAATGTTCATTGCAGCACTGTTTACAATAGCAAAGACCTGGAACCAACCCAAATGCCCATCGACGATAGACTGGATAGGGAAAATGTGGCACATATACACCATGGAATATTATGCAGCCATCAAAAACGATGAGTTTGGGTCCTTTGAAGGGACATGGATGAACCTGGAAACCATGATTCTCAGCAAACTGACAGAAGAGCAGAAGATCAAACACTGCATGTTCTCACTCATAGGCGGGTGTTGAACAATGAGAACACATGGACACAGGGAGGGGAGCACTACACACTGGGGTCAGTTGGGGGGAAATAGCGGAGGGACGGTGGGGGGTGGGGAGCTGTGGAGAGATAGCAAGGGCAGAAATGCCAGATGTAGGTGATGGGGAGGAAGGCAACAAATCACACTGCCACGTGTGTTCTATGTAACAATTTTGTATGTTCTTCACATGTACCCCAAAACCTAAAATGCAATAAAATAAATGGGAAAAAAATAAATAAATAATGCTGTCATTTTGTAAAATAGGAAAAAAAAAAACTTTTTTATTTGGATATGTTGATTTCCAACAAATGGAGACAAATAAAAAGGCTGTACATTTTATACTGTGGAGATGCCTTCTGTAATGAAAAAGAATTGGGGGGGATAATCCACTACTGATTAGTCAAGACACGCAGAGCATGAGAAATGGAAGACACCCTAGCCAAACAATGAGCATCCGTGTGACACTCTAAACCAACTGCACATTTTAAAGATGCTTCATCCTACTTCACATTGTTTGACAAGCCAAATTACATATAAGATGTTTCGCTTAGACAAGTATACTCCTTCTGCTTGGCTATTAGGATCTGTAGTTTATTTTCAGCTTGGGCATTTATTCCACAGGGGGAAATAATTTATGCGGTATGTCTTTTAAATCCTGAGCCATTACCAGTTTGTTTATTAGGAAGAGGCTACCAAGGGGTCCGGTTGCTCCATACATAAAACTTCTAGATATCTAAGAAAACATCCAAGCATGAAAAGACAGCTATTGTTGTTGCTGTTGTTTTTGACTCTGCTGGCTGCAGCTATTCTACGAGGTGGAGCTTAGGGAGAAGTCGGGGGAGGAGGCAGGCAAGGTTGATGTGTTTAGAAGATGAAACACTTAGTGATGAAGAAAAGCAGATCTGAGTGGAGAGCCACAGTTGGGTGCACATAGCAGAGGGCTGGGTCTTGCGGACAAGGCATGGGGTTTTGAGATGTAGAAGTGTGAATAAGGAGATGGCAGGATGCCAAGGACAAACATTTCCTATGTCAAAACTCTGCACTGGGCCAGCCCCTTACATCCCAGAAAGAGGAAGGAAACTTTCTTCCTCCTCCTTTCCGGCACCCCATATGCAACTTCGCCTGCCTCCTCCCCCACATTCCACCTCTAGGAAGAGCTATGCCCGGTAGTTTAAAAAACAAAAACAAAAACCTGTCTTGCTATTAGCTCATATTAAAGGCTGATAACACAAGATCTTCCAGAATAAATCCCTTCTAGGGGCTTTTAAGATTTTAAGAGAGGTTGACTCTTAAGCAGAATACAAATGCAACTGGTGGAATTTCCAATGTTATAATAATTAATGAAGTGGAAAAGCAAAGGTAGTTTGGAGAGAAGAAATTTGGGGGCAGTGCGGCCTCAGGCAGACTGAAAGCCATCTCTCCCTACACTATCCTTTTTTCAGTTGCTACTTCTACTGCTTTTAACCCAAGGTTTCTCTTAAAAGTCCAATTTATTTGACAGTGGCCCAAATGGATAATGAAGACACCACCTACCTCTCAGGGTTGTTGAAAAATTAAATGTTGGTTAACCATTTAACACAACGCATGGCAATGACAATGTAGCACATCAGCTCTGACTCAAGGCTTTTTTTCTTGGCTTTAACATTCAACCCCATGACAGTGGAATAGCAAGATTTACTCTCTCCCTCATAAGATGATGTTTTATCCCAGATCATTCACAATATAGGTAGCTTCCTTTTCGGATCAAATATTCTCAATATAAAAGATGTAATCAGGGAAAATTTGCAAAAGAAGAAACATAGCATACAACAATGAGAAATGTATTTGATGCCTCATTAGTTATCATATCAATATAAAACAATCAGAGAGCATTTTATAACTATGATACTAAATGTTTTTACTTTTCTTTCTAGCACCTCCCAATTCAAACAACAAAATGTTTTCAGGCAATATACATTCAAACTAAAGTATAGTAAGCTTTGGCCCTTAGCATATTTTTGCTGTCACTGTAAACTAATCAACTCTTAGAAAACAAACAAGCAGTATTGATCAATAGATACCAAAAAATATAAACGTTTAAAATATTTGACCCTAGAATTATGTTTCCAAAAATCTACCCCAAGAAAAAGTTCAAAAAAAAGGGAACAAAATATGTATGTGACTTTTACTTTAGCATTACTTACAAGAGTAGGAAAAAAAAAAAAAAAAGAAAAAGAAAAACAGAACCAAGTAAAGATGTAACAAGATGGCAACAATTAAGTAAATTATGGTAAATCCATATGATGAAATGTTATAATCAGTAATAATAAAGACCAATAATGGCTTTAAAAGTAACTACTATTTCTAAAGTATTTGCTATAACAAACAATCCTATTATAAAATTACATGGACTTGGCACACAGCTTTAACCTATCATCATATTAGAAGAACTTAATTGACAACAAGCTCGTCTGATCTCAGGAAACTTAGAAAATAAAACAATGTTGACACAAACAGAACAAACTACTGAACATCTCCACACCAAGTATTTTTAACACAGAGTGGACACAGTAGAGAAAGTATTCTACTCGTCTTTTTAATGACAGCCTGGCTCCTGCCCTTGCAACCGTCACCCCTACAGCTGGCAGCACTGGATGTGGATCCATCCTGTCTCTAGTCAGAGACACATATCCATTAACAGGCTAAACTGTAGTAAACGCTTACAATGCAATACTCATCAATAAACAGGGATGACTCCTGAAGTACACAACAGCATAGATGACTCTCACAAATTTGTTATGAGGAAGAAGTCAGCCTTAAAAAAAAATAGATTCTGTATGATTCTATTTACATAAAGTTCAAGAACAGGCAAAACTAATCTATTATAATAGAAATTGCATCAGTGGTTGCCTGGCAAGGGAGTGGAAGATTTATTGAGAAGAGACTTGAGGCCGTAAATGCTCAAAACTTCAATTTGGGTGTGGGTTAATAGGTGTGTACATTTGTTAAAACTTAGCAAACTATACAGTTAAGATCTATGGTATGTAAATTATATCCCACTAGGGGAAAAACAAATCAAGTACAGTCAACCCTCCAGATCTGTGGGTTCCGCATCTGTGGATTCAACCAACCTCAGATCAAAAATATTCAGGAAAAATGGTGTACCTGTACTGAGTATGTACAATTTTTTTTCCCCCGTCATTATGTTCTCTAAACAATGTCATATTAACGATTATTTACACAGCATTTACACTGTATTAGGTATTGTACATAAACTAGAGATGATTTAAAGTACACAGGAGGGGATGAGTATAGTGGCTCACATCTTTAATCCCACACCTTGGGAAGCCAAGGGTGGTGGATTACCTGAGGTCAGGAGTTCAAGCCCAGCCTGGCCAATACAGTGAAACCCTGTCTCTACTAAAAATACAAAAAGCACCTGGGCATGGTGATGGGCACCTGTAATCTCAGGTACTCGGGAGGCTGGGACAAGAGAATTGTCTGAACCCAGAAGGCAGAGGTTTCAGTGAGCTGAGATTGTACCACTGCACTGCAGCCTGGGTGACAGAGCAAGACTTCGTCTCAAAAAACAAAAAAGTATACAAGAGGATGTGCAGGGGTTATATGTAAATATTAATACAATGCCACTTTATGTCAGGGACTAGAGCATGCTTGGATCTTGGTGCCCAAGACTAGTCATGAAACCAACCTCCCACAGATACTGAGGGATAGATAACTGTACTTTAAATCCATACTAAGAGATTAACCAGAGGTCAATGGACAGGATTTATAAGCCATCAAATAAATTTTCAAATGGAAAATAATAATCCTACCTGATAGAACCCAAAAGAAGCAGCAACCCCCCAAAAATGCACTTACATGACCAAATTTCTACACTAGCATTGATAAACTTATTTTAAAACAGTAGCTTGTGCAGAAGTGTTAGTGATACAGCTATATTCTATTTTCACAAGAAATAAAGCTTTCAATTAGCAATAATCGTGACTCGGATAAACCTCATTCGCTATGATACTGTCACTGCACAAAGCTAGAAATAAAGTTTTCATAAATTATATATCCTAAGAAAAGGCACAATACACTTAAACCATATTATCAGAAGCATATTAATTTTACTAACCTAACAATGAGATTAAAATATTAAGGTCCAAGAGGTAATAATATTTTTAAAAACTGTATGTCAATAATGCTAGGGTATATAAAACCTTTGGCTGGTCTCAAACCAAACATGCCAGAACCACACAGAATTTCACAACTCTAGACTGTGACCAGCTGGACTGGATTGGAGAGATGTACCCTGAACTCTGGCAACCAGCCCGATACAACTGTGCTGTCCCACACACAGCCTCCATACCTCCACACATCACAAATCAAGAAAAAAAAAATCACTTTGAACTGGATTTATTTCTAACAAGGGCTTTAATTTATTTCTGTTTTTCTCATTCTAGTTCAAATTACTAAGACACTATTATAAGATGCTCAGTCATAATCAGGATGGAGTCATTTTTTGTTCATCAAGATAAATGCCTTTTATATACCACATGAAACTACTTAAACCATGAATCTCAAAATGATTCAACCGTGGAGACGTCTTCAAGGACTATATATTTTAATAATACAAAGCCACAAGTAACTCAATTACTAACGCTTCTCGAGTACCTAGCCTTGCTCTAAATAATAAATTTTTTAAAAAGCACTTTGAGTTTCATATCCATTTAGTTTTATAAGATGCTCTTATAATATGGTTTCTAGGTTTTCTTAAACTAGCTGACCTCAACGGCCTTTCTATATTAAATAATACACTTTTGTTTATTCTATATTATTATATTGAATAAAAATAACTAGAATAGAGAATGAATGTTCTACTTGGTCTAATATCTTGATTAAAATTATGAGGATTACCAAATTCAGACTTAAAATATAATAAAATACAATACACATCAAAACTGAAATGGTAAATTAAAACTTTCGTCTCTGGATAATAAAAAATTAGTACTAACCAGGTAAAGTGATAAAATACCAATGTAACAGATTTCTAGGTACAGTACTAGAAATTAAATAAGCTCCCATGGTTATATCATAAACAACCACTAATCCTGAAGGTTTGATTCAAGAATTTACGTTTTTTTTTTTTTTGAAGTTTTAACCTGTGTTTTCCAAGTACATCATCTGCCAAACCCTATTACTCACAAAGGACTTCTATCTCATATGAGAAAGAAAACTGAATGGAAAAGCAATAAGCCTTCCATAGATACTGCTGGGATATACATAACATTTTCTCCAGTCACTACATGTTAAACCAATGGAACAGGTGATTCTAAATCAGATTTAGCACGGTACTACAATCACCTGAGTGTTGTCTCCACGCCAACTCAAATGCACAAGAGAGAGAGAACTCTATAGCAAATTAGGGACATTTTTAGTCTGTCCTGATTCACAAATATAAAGAGGGAAGGAAAAGTCATATGAGCTGTCTTCTACCCAGTGATCCCAAATAATTTTAATGAGTTATTCTTTTTCTTGGTCTCAAGTCTTTTATTGCTACCCATCTCTTATTTCTGGCCAACACTTATAGGGCATTCAGATATTTTTACAAGCTTTAACTGGTATATTTTTATACCATCTCGATGCAGTGGCAAAGCATTATTGGCCTCATTTAATAGCTGAGAAACAGAAAGGTTAATATCTTACTCAAGGCCATTCTTGAAGTCAGTAAAAAATTCAAGATTTGAGCTCTGAATTTCAATACAATAATTAGCCAAAATCCACTGGCCCATGAAGTTTACCAGCAGAGAGTCAACCTAAGGGCTTATTATGTACTGAGTTGTTTCACACTAACGTAAATATCCAGCATTATATGTGTAATTTAAATGATTTTGCGAAGTCACTAACAACATTTTGAAAAACTGCTCAGTAGATGTTTCTGTTCACCTTGAAGATGGGCTTTCTACAGAACTCCTTGCTACTTCGCAATATCTAAATGTGTGGCTGCAAATGAAGCATGGTCATCCTCATCCACTCAAAATGGGTGGAGGGCAGTGTAGAGGAAGTGGGTCTGAAACATGATTGCAACTAAGCTCAAAACATAATCAAATATGTAGTTATAATCCCTGTCAGAAGAAATTATTTTTAACATGAGGTTTAAAATGGTCCACATTATTCAATCTCCATAAGGAGATAAATAAGAATTAAAAATACCAGGGCCCCCTGCCCTCTAGTTGAGAATCTCTGAGTCAATGAACCACTATGTATGGTGGAGTTTAGCACATTCTCAAGTGCTTGGAGACAGAAAACTACAACTACCAGACTACAAAAAATTCAGAAATGGGTTATCCAAAGAGCAATTATTTGTCAGAGTTTTCCCAGTACCATGAAAGGTAAGGAGATAATGGATTTCACAGTATGCAATCAATACTCAAATCACTAGAAAGGTATGTTTTGCAGTGGAATGACAGTTTAACAGGATGCTCTGTTATCCCTTTGAAGTAAATTCCCTATCCTTATGATTCCCTGCTCACCAAATGATGCTCTGATTACTAATTCTATCATTTAGGTACCTAGATCCTGGGAATGACACACACTGGATAAACACAGTACCTGTTACCCCACTGAAAATCTGTTTAAGATCATTATGGTACATGTACTAGTGTTCTGATTTTGGCTAGTCTGAGCTATTTTCCAAAAGTCTGGTCAATTCTGAAGAAGCTAACAAAATAGTTTCTAGACCTGCAAAGCCAAGAAACAGACTGGACAAGCAATGTCTAACCCCCGTTGTGACATCACCTTCGTTGCTCACCATCTCAAGCAGGTCCATCTGAATCTCTGTACCCTGATCCAGGAGCTGCACCATAAGCCAGCATAGAAAACAAAGCACGCTTTCTGGATTACCACTGAGTACCTATGTCTTTCTGGTATCCAAGCAGTCAACATCTATTAGTCATCTGTTGGGTATTTCCATGTTAGAAATGCATGCTAAAAATAAAGTCTAGAAAAATAAAATATATCCACAAACAACATAGAAATCACTGTATTTATGCATAATAACATATATTCGGTCACATCTCTGTTATTTATGAAACTCTTCTCTCTCACACTCCAGTAACTTACAGCTAAATTTTCCAATTCTTCTGACCACACTACATAGTAAGACTTTTTACCTCACAACCTAGAACTCAAAGTTTCACAAACCATCTGCTATTTTCTGAAATAGACTTTAGGCTTGAATAGCATTTCCTACTCTTGCCTCTAAGTTTTCTCTTAAATGCTATTAATGACCTACTAAGTTTATTTCTTGACTCATTAGTTGATCACCATCCACACGTGAAAAACAAAAATGCTGCTATAAGGCCTGGAGATGCAACTCCACAGTGCTACTTCCTTTCTCCTTTCTACAAAAACCCCCGCTCCTTGGAAGCACACATCCTCTCACCTTCCTCATTGGGACTATCAAACGACACCTCAGTCACTCCTACTCATTTACAGGTGGCTTTTTTTTTTCCTGGCCAACTTCCTCCATATACCAAGATGGTACAGGTGGTTCTAAATCAAAGATTTAGTATGGTACTACAATTACCCCAGAGTGCTGTCTCCATGCTAACCACTCAAACACACAAGAGAGAGAGAACTTTTTAAAACCTAAATCACCATTCCCTCCACCACAATTTCTGACAATTTTTGATAACATAAATATCCAAATAGAACATCTCAGTTTCCTGAGTTCCAACCACCTCTTCCTCCTCCACTCTTTCTCAACTACCTACTCATGTAGTCTTGTTCTAGACTTTCTTACTCCAGAATAATTTTTAAAACATGGAGTAGAGCCAATCTCCCAGTCAACCTCAGCCAATCTGCAAATCTATAAATGATTTTTTATTAAGCCACTGAGCTTTGGCTACTTTGTTCTGTGGCATTTTCGTGGCAATAGCTAACTAACACATTCATCACCTTTATACATAAGTATAAGTAGTTTAACGTGGCTGAAGAAAATCATACAACCATTCTACCTGATATTTATGACTGCAAATCACCCAACATGGCCTGACAATTCGACTACACTTCACTAGTAAATTCACCTTCATCCTTTACAAGACAAGGATTTAACATCTTTAGCTCTGATCTCCAACATCCCTTTTTGTCATCTTCCTTTTGGCTGATTACCTGCCACAGCCTTTATAATTATAAAGGCCGATAAAATACCTACCTTTCCACCATCCAAGCCACTAACTTGTATCTGACACCACAGCCTGCCTTCCCTCTGGTTAACAATCGGAGTTTTCCTACTCCATTCTAAGATAAACCCCTTCATTTTGTTTCAGATGCCAATCTCTCTCACTTTCGCAATTATACCCCTTCTTTCTTTCTCCCCTTTGTCACATCAACTTTCACTTTTCTACTAGGTTATTCTAATTAACATATAAACATGCCTTAAAATACTATCCATCAAAAAACAAAACTAAACAAAAAAACACCCTTAAACTCATCATCCCCTTCAGCCAGCACATTCTCTCCCCTTCATAGCAAAAGGCATTGAAGGAACTGTCTGTACTGAGTCCACTTATTCTCAGTCAACTCCAAACCAGTTTTCATTCTTACCATCACATCTAAATAGCTTTTTCCAAGGTCCCTAATGACCAGTGTGACCACATGATTTATCATCCACACTGGAACATTTCTGAGTAAAATAAACACTAATCAGACAAGACACCAGATTAATAGGCATAAAATGGGACTGTCTCAGGCACCTACACTGATAAGGCTCAATTCACTTTCCTGACCTATCAGGAACATCTGACACAACCAAACACCTTCTCCTTGAAGCACTTTCTTCTTAGAACTAGCATTCTGTGACACCACACACACCTGGTTTTCCTCTTATGTCACCAGCTACTCCATCTCCCTCATCCGCTCACCTAAAATCTGGAATGCCCCAGATTACGTCTTTGGCTTGCTTTCTCTATCTACACCACCTTTCAAAGCGACCTCATCCACTTCAATATGCCACAAATATGCCAAATCTACTTCTCCAACCTGACCCCTCCCATCACAGAACCAACCTACTCAGCATCTCCACTTATAAGTCCAACTGGTAAAAGTTAACCAAAATAGAACCAATAATTCCTAACACCCCAAAAATGTGTCCCCATTCCATGTCTTCACCATCTCAGACAACAGCACCATAATCCACCCAGTTGCTCAGGCCAAAAACTCAGGAGCCATTCTTGATCATTCTCCTTCCTCCATCCCATCATGCAAATCCATTAGTAAATTCCATTGGCCCTACCTCCAAATATCTCCCAAATCTATTGTTGACTATCTCAGGCCAACAACCCAGGCCCAAGCAACTAGTTTCTCACTTAGCCTATCCCAACAGGTATCTAAAGGGCCTCCAACTTCTTCTACTGCCCCACAGTCCATCCTCCACACAGCAGATGGGAAAGGGGAACAATCTGTCTAAAAATAAATTCTCTGCCCAAACTACAACTGGCACAAAATCAAACCTCCTTATCATAGTCTACAAACCCCGCTTTGTCTGGCCCTTTCAACCTTTCTAATCTCATCTTCTCCACTCTCTCATTTTACTCTGCTCAAATAATAATCATCCTTTTCTTTCTGGCCCATAAAACATGTCAAGTTTATTTGCATCTCATGTCCTTTGCTCTTTCTGCTAGGAATGTCACTTTTATATCACTCCCTTCTCTTCACTCAGATCTCTGCTCAAATGACTCCTCCCCAGAGAATGATAATGTAAAATTCACCTGTTTCTCCATCTGTGGGTATATTATTTGTCTCGTCCCTACCCCTCCTCTACAATGTAAAGCCTTTCAAGATAGGGACCTCATCTGTCCTGCTGGACATTGTAATGCCAATGGTTGAAACAGTGTCTGGCATAGAACAGATACCCCATAAATATTTAATAAACTATTGATTGAAAGATGGAATTCATCAGGGTCAATACCGGCAGTGAAAAAAAGAGGCAAGCTCAACAGCTTAGATATAAGGAAAGGAAAGGGCAAGCCATGTATACAAAGCAGTAAAGTGGCTCTTCATCCTTACCTGATCTGGCCTGATCCAGCTACAGATCTTAAAAATCTTAGATCTTCCAAGTACAGTTCAATCCTAAACTAATCCTGACCACAAAGATTATTGGGCACCTAATCAGTATTTACAACCTAATACCACAGAGCTTATTGGGCACCTAATCAGTGTTTACAATCTGGCGTTAATCTTGCTGCCCTAAATGTGGTGTGCTCCCCTATGTACCCTCATGCTTGCCAAACCACAGTGTGCGTCCTAATGCCCCACATAACAAGCCCCAGACCCTGGGTTTGCTACCCAGTTTCCTACGGGAATACAGACCCTCCACAATCTCAAACTTACTTGGTTGTGGTCATTACAATTGCTCAGCCCTTACCAAATCCCTTTCTAGACAAGCCAGAAACTTAAGAGCTGCAGGATTGAGTGTTCACCAGGGCAGCTCTTCCTGGATAAAGGCACTGCCATCAGCCTGATAGTAGATGCCACCACCACTACCAGTACCATGAAAGTCCTGTTGCCAGGATCTCTGCAGCACTGCATTGAGACCTGAATTTGTAACTCACATCTAAATATTTCAGTTTGGATTGCAAGCTACCCTCAGTTTTTTGTTGTTGCTATCTTGAGATGGAATCTCACTCTGCTGCCCAGGCTGGAGTGCATTGGTGCAATCTTGGTTCACTGCAATGTCTACTTACCTGGTTCAAGCGATTCTCCTGCCCTAGCCTCCCGAGTAGCTGAGACCACAAGTGTGTACCACCTCACCTGGCTAATTTTTGTATTTTTAGTAGAGATGAGTTTCACTATGTTGGGCAGGCTGGTCTTGAACTCCTGAGCTCAGGTGATCTGCCCCCTTTGGCCTCCCTCCCAAAGTGCTGGGATTACAGGCATGAGCCACTGGTGCCTAGCCTACCCTCCGTTTAAAATTTACTTTTGAAAATGCCATAAACAAAACAATGACAACAACAACAACAAAAACCACACACACAAAAAAATACTTATTGAGTGCTTGCTCCCCCAGGTCAGTTCTCCAACTCCTAGCCCCATTCATCACTGGCTCAAGCCCCAATGTCAATCAGGCTATTAGTGACATCCCAGCACATTTCACCTCTGCAAAAACAAGTTATCTAATGACTGATGTTCCACAGCTCTTAGATAAGAAAGAATTGCATTATCCACCTTTTATAGACAAGGAAATAAGGCTCAGAGAGGTTAAGCAACTTGGACAAGATCACATGGCATTTAAATAGCAAAGCCAAGATCCAAACCCAGTCTAAGTATGTACTCTATTTATTATGCTTTTTTCCCTGTTCATTTTTTTTCCCTGTTCACCAGGACCAAGTACTTATCAGATACTCCATCAATGTCTGTTTAACTGATAGGTTGTCTTAAACATCCATTTTTAAAACAAATCTCCACCTAATGGGAATTTCATTTCAATGTTTATCCACACAATATAGACATACACACAGCAAAAGCACTCTTCACCAACCTCCACTTTACCTACTCAGCTGATGAACCAACTCTCTCCCTGCCGTCAGTAAGTACACTCTACTGTGCTTGTACATGTCTGTTCCTCCAGCTGGGATGCATTTTACCAACTCACACATGTTGGATTTGCTCCCACATCTGTTTATGATACTTGCACTTATTGAAATTACATAATTTAGGTAAATGAATTCAATGAAATGTGAATGTAAAAAGAGCTCTTTCTACGAAAACTAAGTTGGCTGCTTTGGAGTGGCTTGATCAATGTGTTACTGGAAAAAAAAAATAAATGTTTTCAATCCAATTAGACATGGGAGGAATGAAAGAGAAACTGTATAATTCAAAGATTTTGCACTGAGATTTCTTTTCAAGTATCTCATTTCTTGCTGCACTAAAAAAAAAAAAAAGCCTGGAAATTATAGTTGGTGCATGATTACGGAGTAGTTTTTGCAAAAAAGAACGTGTGGCTCTCAAAACAACTGATCATACATAGTTTTACAAAGATTGGCATACAATTGTAAAACTACATGTTTCAGGTTAAAATGTTTAGGGTACACATGTATTCTGTTTTGGTGATTTCTCTACTTTGGCAGGCATTTTAATGATTAAGCCAACTTTAAACTTTTTCATCTACGTCAACAGGCCTGGTACCATGTCAGCCCCTCCATTTGATGTCTCTCTTTTGGGAACATGCAGAGTAAAACACTGTCTATACAGCATACTCCTAGCAGTAGCTCTGGTGTGATGCAAAATAAAAACAACCTGCCCTACGCCACCAATAAAATGGACACACTATGTTGAATTTTCTACTATACTGAAATTGTGTTAAACATTTAGTCTATTACTAATAATTGATTTTAGATACCCCTTGAAAAACACTCATTTAAATTCTATTTTATTTCTAAAGAGATATTTCTGTCTCAAATAATTCCAATTCATCTAACACGTTTCATGAACTTTTAAAAACCCATCCAATCAAAATGATCAGATGTTTCTCAATTTCTTCTAAATGACAAAAAGTTCTAACATAGAATCTGTAAATGAATACTCACAATATCAGTTTAGGAATGAGAGCAGTTACTTTCATGGGCACTATTTATTAACATCATCACCTTTGTTTTCAACACTTACGTCAAGTGAAAAACTCTTACCTTCTTTTAGCAACCCAACCAAATACCCAAAAGCTGAGCAGTCAAACTCATATAACAAAACTACAAAACTACAAATTTACCAATGAAGTAAAGGCTTTAAGAAATTCGAGATCCTTTAGGATTCTCCAAAACTATTAATTGATACATCTAATGATGTCACATATATTTTGAATAATTTTTGGATCATGAAAAAAAATTTCAGTTATAAAGACATTTACATTTTTGAATTTATAAATTCTTTATAAGCAATACTAGTTAATGACAATTTAATAGTTGCCGTGTGATGTTGAACAAATTAGTTAACCTTCTTAAGCCTATATCTTCAATCACAAGATTAGGGTAATATCTACCTTATATGGAGGCAAAACATCAAACGAGATACATATAAAATGCCTAGCATATAGCTGAAGATATAGCCATGTGAAAATCCTTTATATACACACACATACACACACACACACACACACACACACACACACACACACACAGAAACATACACACACACTTACATATTTATATTTTTTATATCTAAAGCCAAGTATTCTTAGATGAGAGCAGTGGCTCATGCCTATAATCCCAGCACTTAGGGAGGCCAAGGTGGGCAGATTGCTTGAGGTCAAGAGTTCAAGACTAGTCTGGCCAACATGGGGAAACCCCATCTCTACTAAAACTACAAAAATTAGCCCGGGCATGGTGGTGCGTGTCTGTAGTCCCAGCTACTTGGGAGGCTGAGGTGGGAGAACTGTTTGAACCTGGGAAGCGGAGGTTGCAGTCAGCCAAGATCATGCCACTGCACGACAGCCTGGGCAACAGAGCAAGACTCTGTCTCAATAAAATAAAAAGATTTAAAAATTTAAAAATAAAGCCAAGTATTCTTAAAAGTAGGAGGTGGGGCAAGCAGTAAGGTACACAAATTCTCTGAAAGTGTATGCAAAACTTTGTGTAGATAAGCTAATGTGTCCTTTCCTGAGGAAAGGGTCCACAGTTTTTCATCAGATTCTCAAAGGTGTCCATAACTACCAAATGTCTAAGAGCGTACTTTTCAATAGCCTTGGGCTGTATTTTCTCTATTTCTTAGATTTACACAGTTCATAAAGTTTACTTTGAAGCTCTAGACACAAGTTAAATTTTAATTCACTCAACAGCAACAACAACAACAAAGCTGAATTACAAGGGTAGTCATAGATAAAATACTGGTTTTCCTTTTACCTCCCTTAAAAAAAAACCATGTAAATTCATTTAGCTCAAATTATCCTCCAACTTTGCCATAAATAAAACCAAGTATCCAAACTTGAAACCAAAGTTTAAAAACCTAAACAAACGAAGAAACAACAGCAGCAGCACAGGCAAACACACAAAAAACTGGGAAATCTGGAATGGACAAGAATTAAGGCCCTATAGCTTGTATAAATCAGAAGGGATGATAATAACAGTAGTCCCTTCTTTGGAGTTAATTTTTTTAATTACTCATTCCCTCATTCTGATTCCAAATTAACAATCTTCACTTCAAATATCTATTATATTGCTTAAAATGAGTGTAATAAGGATACCATATGGTATCACGGAAGAGACCCTACCTTAGGAATCTGGGAAACCAGGATTATAGCCCTGTTCTGTCACCAACGGACTGCCAACAGATGGCTGTACCTCAGTGTTCTATGGCACAATGATTCTACATCAAATCATGCAATCCCAAAGATACTTTCTAGCCCAAGATTGTACTTTATTGCTAAAACGGGAACTTACAAAACAGAGGTCACCTGGAAAGATTTGAGTCTAGGTCTAATGAGAAAAATATACCACTAACAAGAAACATGAATTGAAAGTTCTGTTCCCACTGTCAAGAGCTTCAGGGCATATAAACTCAGAGCATGGTTTTCAGTTAGGGCGACTTAAAACTTCAGCTTAACATGAATAACACCAGACACCTCCACCATACTGCTTCTTTAAGGTGGACAGTACTTTATAAGAAAGAGTTAACAAAGTATAGATAGACCAAAAAAGAAAAAAACAAAACAAAACAAAACAAAACAAAAAAACACAAAACAGAAAAGAAGAGTTTGGTGTATCTTGATATATATAGTCTTATTTTATATTTCATTGAAAAACACCTGTTATGGAAAAAGTAGCTAATTTTAATCAAATTTACTTCTAAACTGCCGTTTCCAAAACAAATATTTTTCAATGGAATATAAAAGAAAGCTTTACATACCAGGATACCCCTATGCTGAAGAGACATTCCTCCCACTCTTGAAAACAAACAAATGCTATACAAATGTTAAGCATTTAATAAGTCTGCCAAATGTATCTCTTAGAATGTATTCCTGCATATTCTAAAAGCTAAGCAATATACCCAAGAGGCAAATTAGCATGGCAAGAGTTTTCTGAAAGGCTGTGATGACTAATATTTCAGGACTAGAACATGATAGTTATTAAAAGAAACAGGAGAGGCGTTCTCCTAATTCCTAATAGGCCAATGTCCCCACCACAAGAACTACTACAAACAGCATTCAGGGCTGAATTCACACAGTTTAATCTCTAAGGCCTAAATGATTTTTCTCAATTTTCTCCCATGTGACCCATTATGTGAATCAAAGAAATCAGTAATTCATTTGTTGAAGGTCAAATATAAGGGCATAATGCTCTAAAATGAATAAAGAGAATGAACAAAAAGAAACTGAGATAAACTCTTGTTGAAAACAATGCCCCAGAATCTAACAAATAGTCTAAACATACCTAAAAGACCAGAATAAGATGACGTATTAGTACAGTGACCTCATGACATATACCAAATACTTTCCTCCATGTTAAAAAAATGTTCTTCTAGCATCTGATGTACACATTGAGAAACAACCCCAATATTGACCAAGGTCTTTCAAATGCCTTACCTTATAACTGGAACTTCCAAGCAAAGGCTAATGAGGCCATCTGGGAAAGATGACCAGGAAGCCTTACTACTGCCAATATTTCACATGGAACAATCGATAGCAGGTCTTAACAAGTTAAAGTGCAAAGATTTCAGTCTCCGAATTCATTTTGTAGCATATTTCAACTAGTTAGAAGAGATAAAGATTGGGCCCATAATTTCCTATTTGTATAAGTAGAATTTAAAGATTACTTCCTAAGAATTTAGTCCTAGTTATTTTTGTTGTCCTCAAAACACAGTGTCCCTGTTGGAAGGAATATAAATAAACATACATTTTCATATGGCAATTTGGCATTGCTATCAAAAAATTAATATACGCATGTACTCTTTGATTTACCAATTCCATTTTGAGGAATCCAGTTTATAAAATTTTGGGATGCAAATATAAAAATGCCCACAGATTTCACTGTTTTTATAAAGGTGAAAAATCATACATACATATAGCTGATTAACATGAGTTAGATCCATAAATATTAATGTATGAAGACCTCTAAGACACTGTTCAGTTCAAAAAACAAGTTTTAGAACAAGTATAGTATTTCTTATATAAAAAAATCGTGTGTACATGTTTGTGTGAATAAATGCATGGAAAATGGTCTGAAGGGATTCACGGTAGATAACAGAAGCCACCCTCTAGGGAAGAAGAGTGACCCTTTAGGGAAGAAGAGCAAATCAATGTATGTGGACTGGGGTAGGTTCAAAGAGATGGGTAGTTTTTTAAAAAACTCTTTAAAGAGGGATTTTCACCTTTTACTCCACATCCGCCTGTATTATTTAAACATTTATGTAACACACATAAAATATTTGTTCTTTATAGAAAATATGATGCAACGTCAACTTTTAGCTAAACTCCAGAATCACTTAAAGAGGATGCTCAAAGAGTAAAACAAGCAATAGACTGGGCATATGGTAGTTCACACATATAATCCCAACACTCTGGGAGACTGAGGAGGGTGGATCACTTGAGCCTAGGAGTTTGAGATCAGCCTGGGCAACATAGCGAGACCTCTCTAGAAAATTAAGAAAATTGGCTGGGCGTAGTGGCACACGCTTGTAGTCCCAGCTACTTGGGAGGCTGTGGCGGGAGGATCACTTGCGCCTGGGAGGTCAAGGTTGCATGATCCATGATCATGCCACTGCACTCCACCCTGAGTGACAGAGCAAGATCGTGTATCTAAAAAAAAAAAAAAAAAAAAAAAACAGAGAGAGAGAAATAAGGAATATTGGCAGTCAAAAACATTCTTTGTAGACTGTACCCTTCAAAAGAATAAAGAAAAATCATAGGCAGCATCAATCAAGAGTTATAAAAGAATATGACACTGTTTTCATGAAAGAACAAGAAGAACAAGCATCTTTCAGAGAACTAAAGGACGTGTATCTTAGAAGTTAAAGAATATAAAAGATACTGAACTCAAAAACATTACTAAAAAGATGTAATCTTTCCAAATATTTTTTAGAGATACAATTTTAACAATGAATCCTATTATTTTAGTGCAAAATGTATACTGTGTGGGTATGCTTTTTTTATTTAAAAAACTGTTATGCATAAAGAGCTAAATGGTGTAAAGTATTTACTCTTACCTGTACATTTTCTTCTGTAACCTGAATTTCTGCAGTGTAAACGTAATCAATTAGCATCCTCAGGGTCCAGCCATCTACCTCTTTTATTCTAACTCTCTTTGCTCGGCTTTCACTCATCTCACCTAAAACACAAAGGAACAAGAGTGATATTACAGCAAGACACGGCTGTGGAAGTTCTAGTGCTAATACAGATTGATACATCTTCTTGCCACTCACTGTACTCAACAGGCAGCATAATCAGCCACTTTTTGCAGGCCGAAAACACTCCCCCTTCTCTTTCAAAAGCTTACCTAAGCAAAACATAAAATGTACTTTTGTTACCCATTTGTACTTGAAAATCATATCACAACAATGAATGTGCCATATGTCTAACTGTATAAACTATTCTTGTGGCTGTAGGATCAGCAACTGAGGCTGTTCCTGCTTTTGGGCATTTGTTGTCTTTATGGATTTCTAGCCACAACTAGAAGAGTAGCCACATTACTGCCTTTGGCTAATGGCAATGAATGTCTGCTGAAAAGGACCCACCTGGTTAGCATTACTCCTTCAACTAACATACAGATGCCTGTTGGGGCATGCATGGCCTGCACAGACACAGAGGCTCCACCCTCAGTGAGAGGTCACAACCCTCACGCAGGAGACAATGAGAAAACAAATTACTTATGATGCGGAAGGAATGCAAGGCAAAAGAGGAATCACATGCAAGTTAAGTCAGTAACAAAGCTTGTTACAGATATCTTCTAGCTCAGGTTCAGTTCCTGCTTGTCATCTGCAGCAACTGCATGCTGAAGTCATTTCCATACCAGCTTTATTACTAAAACCAGGTATGCTTCTACAAAACTGCCAGCTAAAAAAAACAGTACAAGACTTCCTTCCTAATACCTACTTGTGGAAAGAAATAGGGAAGGAGAAAAGAGAAGGGATGGTCCCTAAGCCAAAGAGACTTGGGAGAATAGGAGGTAGGTTTAAGCACCTAGGTGTGGACCACATACTATGATACAAGGAGACACAAGAACTGAATGGGGGTGGGGAGGAATTCAATTAAAAAGGCAGTCGGCCCAGGTGGTGGCTCACACATGTAATCCCAGCACTTCAGGAGGCCAAGGTGGGCGGATCACCTGAGGTTAGGAGTTCGACACCAGCCTGACCAACATGGAGAGACCCCATCTCCACTAAAAATACAAAAATTAGCCAGGCGTGGTGGCACCTGACTGTAGTCCCAGCTACTTGGGAGGCTGGGGCAAAAGAATTGTTATGAACCCAGGAAGTGAAAGTTACAGTGAGCCTAGATCTTGCCATTGTACTCCAGCCTGGGCAATATGAGCAAAACTCCTTCTCGAAAACAAATAAAAGAAAAAAAAACAGGGTAGTCCAAGAGTAATGCTGAAGGCCATGGGAAAAAAAGATTCGGCTCTAGAATTCACTAGGTTTTAAAGATAAAAGAAGCATGAGAACATGCCACCATTTATCACCTTCACTTTAACCTAACATCTACTGTTAAAAAATAACATGGCCTCAAGATTTCTTGAAAGCTCACTTCTTTTTCAGATACAATGCACTGTCAGCGACCACAAACTATCAGAAGAGTCTATGGGAAATCATAATTACACAAAATTCCTTTGTAAACACAAACCCTGGGAGGAGAGAAATAACAATAGTGGTATACATTTAACGCTGTGCTTCCCTGGAGATTATCTCTGACAAGATCTCAGAAAGAAGCTGTTCACCTCAGGGCTAAAATAGCTCAAAAACTACCCTGCTACTTCCCAGGAAGAAAAACACCTCTTTGTATTAGGAGAGTTAATGAGAAAGATGTACCTACACCTACATAGCAGGAAAAAAAAGGGGACTGAATTACATGTCTGTTGCTACAGCAAATGTTTTTCCCCTGCTTGCAGAAGGCGGGAAAAAGGGAGGTCAAGGAATATAGAAAAATAAGTCTTCATCCGCATATAAGGAGCCTTCCCCTATCCTATTCTTCCTGGATCCTGTGGCTAGTTGGGGTCTGTATAATCTGAAGACTCTTTTGTGCTAAAAGTTAAGACATTCTAGTGATTCCCACTTGGACTTTAGACAAAAGCCATAACCAATTCATCTACAGGGCCCCAATAATATGCAAAGCCCTCCAGGGCCTGGGGTAACATGAACACAAAGCCACGCAGCCAGTACTCAGTTAGGCGTGACTTAGCTTATCACTGAAAAATAATTAGTCCTCTGCCAATAAGATGCGTTTTGTCAGTTCAAATATTTACATGTCATTTTTAAGATTATTTTTCTCCCCAGAAAACTGTATTTGCTTCCAGTGAATTCAATCTCAATTATATATTGTTTTGAAAATGTTTTAATCTATTTTATATTAATTTACAAAAACAGAAA
Organism: Sapajus apella; assembly: GCF_009761245.1. NCBI lineage: Eukaryota > Metazoa > Chordata > Mammalia > Primates > Cebidae > Sapajus > Sapajus apella. Next base: position 1,375,901 of record NW_022437117.1, read on the forward strand.
AAAACTTGCTCATGATTGCATTAATGGTTTAAAAATTCTAATTACTATGAATCAAAGCACATACTAAAGAGAAGTGTAAAAGTTATTCATATCTGTTTTCAGTTGTTACATATTACCTTAGTTATTGCCCTTTGCTGTGTTTTTAAAGGGAATCTTTAAACAGTATGGTTTCGTGAGATTTATGTTTGATAATGCATTTTTAAAACTATCCAGTGAGAGTCCGGTGCTGTGGCTCACTCCTGTAATCCCAGCTACTAGGGAGACTGAAGCAGGAGGATCACTTGAGCCCAGGAGTTTAAGACTAACCTGGGCAATATAGCAAGACTCTGTCCCACTTAAAACAAACAGAAAAAAAAGTTAGTCTATCCAATGATACTGTATATAGTTTATCCTTACCATTTGTAACTTCCCATAGTCTCTACAGAGAGTAGAGTTTCTTGTTTATGTTTTGATCACGTAACTCTGAAGCTATAAAAGGACTCTGAAGCTGCATTACACTATCCACACAAACACCTATGTTAAAAACCTAAGTGAGAGTCATCCTTGACTCTCTCCTCTTCCTTACCCACCAATCCCACAGTTCACCAAAACTTGCAGAATTAACCTTGGATAGATCTCAAATAAATCTTCTCACCTTCTTGCCATTGGGGATCCTATAATCTCTTGCTAACACCAATGAAGCAACGTCCTAATTCTTTCAATGCCTCCAGTATTGACTCCACAAATCTGACCACGGAGCTCAAAAATCCTTTGGTTTCTCCCAGTCCAAGCACACATGTCCAGCCTTTGATTCACTGTCTAGCCTTCTCTCTCTCTCTCTCTCTCTCCCTTTCCCCCACCATTTCTAAACTTGAAATACATTAATAAGAAGCTGTTCATTGTTTTCTATAGATACCAAGCAATGTCTTACCCTGATGCTGTTGTTGAGCACTGTCCTCTGTCGCCCCACCCACTCATTTCCCAGGCTAATCTATACTAGAACCTCTCTAGGCAGACTTATCTGTCGGTGACCCAAGGCTGGATTAATGCTCTTGCTCTAGGTACACTGGGGTGCCTCAAGCAAATCCACTCTGTAGTAATCAACTCTTTACCTAGTTGTCCTCTGAATTCTTCTTGAACTCCTAACCTGAGGTGATCCACCCACCTTGGCTTCCCAAAGTGCTAGGATTACAGGCGTGAGCCACTGCGCCTGGCATTCCTCTGAATTCTTAAGCCCTAAGAACTGGGATGAAGCCTTTCTTATGTCTGTATAATATGCCTCACATATGATAGATATTCCAATCAATACTGGCTGGATAAGTAAATGACTAGATGAATAAAAAGTAAAGCAAGTGCCAATTTAAAATGTAGCATTTTGGCTGGACGAAATGACTCACGCCTGTAATCCCAGCACTCTGGGAGGCTGAGATGGGTGGATCATTTGATGTCAGGAGTTTGAAACCAGCCTGGCCAATGTGGCAAAACCCTGTCTCTACTAAAAATACAAAAATTAGCCAGGCATGCTGGTATGTGCCTGTAATCTCAGCTACTTGGGATGCTGAGGCAGGAGAATTGCATGAACCCGGGAGGTGGAGGTTACAGAGGGCCAAGATCGCACCACTGCAATCCAGCCTAGGTGACAAAGCAAGACTCTGTCTCAAAAAATAAATAAATAAAAATAAAATACGGCATTTTTACTTAACATAATTAGTGGCACTTTAAAATTAGTCTTAAACATGGATATTCTAGCTATGAAGGATTTCATGCAACAAACATTTATTGAACATCATGGTCTCAAAATCATGGCCTCAAATGATTCTTCCGCCTTGGCCTCCCAAAGTGCTGGGATTATAGGCATGAGCCACTGCACCCAGTCTCATATCTACTTTTATTGAGAAAAGGAAGGAAGTCCTCCAAATCACAAAAGTGTAAAAACATATATATGGCTGAAAACATTTCCCTCTTACATGCCTGTAGTCCCAGCTACTCGGGAGACTGAGGCAGGAGAATCACTGGAACCCAGGAGGCAGAGATTGCAGTGAGGCCAGGTTGCACCACTGCACTCCAGCCTGGCGACAGAGCGAGACTCCATCTCAAAAGAAAAAATTCCATCTCGAGAACCTTTAATCAGGGCTCCTGAAGCCCAACATAAACTGGTAACTTCACTTATCGATTATGACATGAATTTATCCAATGAATAAATGAAAAGTGAATAGGTTTAAAAAGACAAATGCTAAAATTCATTTCATTTTTAAAATTCTATGATTCTAATTTCAGTTATTTAGCACATGAAAAATCTGAAAACAAAAACAAAAAACAAAACAAAAAATCAAAACACCATAAAAGTGTAATACAGAAACTTTGACTATGCTGAAATCCTAAGAAATAAATAACAAAGTTATAGCTACATTTAATAAATTTTATGCCATTACTTTGCAAGTTTCACTTGTCATCTACTCTAATCACTACCATCCTTTTGTTCGTGGGTTACAAAGCAGTTGCTGACACACAGGCATTTTTTGGCAAGCTGACCCAGGTGCCCCAACAGCCACTCTCTACGGTGGTCAGGGTATGTAACTCTCCAGTTCTACAGCAAATCTAATGCCATCATGGTAACTGCATTGCCCTGCTAGTTTTGGTCTGGTTTGGGTAACTTCTGAGAAAGGATTCTTAGCTCCTAAAAGAGAGTCCTCCTTCCTTGAGATGTGGGGTCCACTCTTGCAAGCATCTTTCATTTTAGGAGGGGAACAAACCATAGGATATTTTTATTGAGGATAGCAGGGTACAGAGACAGAAGGAAGAAGATTCTTGATGAAATTCTCAAGCTGTAGATCCAATCATGTTTGGTGCCCAGCCTACTTTCTTACTATTTAAACCAGTTTGAGTAAAGTTTTCTGTTACAAGCAGCCTAAAATATTCCAACTTAAGTTCTTTGTGTACCATTCTATTTAATTATTTTCAGAGCCATCATCAATACCAGAAATTATCTTTTCTTTGTGTGTTTACTTACTGTCTAATCTTTCTTCTTCTTCCTAACTAGAATCATGAGAACAGAAACTTGTTTTATTCATCACTATAAGTCTCAAAGCCTAGGACAATGCATACCAGAGAAGATGCTCAATAAATATTCCCTGGTGAACGAAAGCATGAATCTTAGATAAACATAACCACGTATACAGCTATTTAAAGTATCACTTCTTAATCACACAAACAATAATCTGTCTTTTCCTACTCTATTTTACTGAATCATGTTCAATATGACAAAAGAAATCAAAAAGTACACCAAAAAAAAGACTAAGAATAAAAATTCAGGATTCAGTACTTCCCACCAGATTTCAGAAATGTTAGTCTGTGGCACAAATAAATCTCAGAAGTATTTGTTAAGCAAACAGCTTTCTAAATGTCACATTTGTAACCAACAAGTAATCTAAAAACACAGGAACCCAAGATGGTATGTTCTTTCTTAAGTAATAAACAACCTCGCCTTGCTCTAAATAGGCCCATACTTCACAAAGTAAAACCCTGTGACTACATCACAAATTACTTTTCACTTCCCTTCTTTACTCAAATACTCAGAACTATGATGAGTAGCATAATTATTTCTTAAGTGATATCATTTAAATGAAAAATTCACCTACAGTTTATGAGATTAAAAGAGCCAACAAAAAACATCTGCATATTCCCCATTTCCTAGATAGTCACAGGAAAACAAAAGAAGAGTAGGGCAACTCCCTGTCCCTGAGCAAGAGGATGAAAATGTACATGATGTTTGGTGGAATGAAAGCATCCAATGGTCTACTTGTTAGCCTCACTACAGATTTTACCAAAAAAAAAAAAAAAAAAAAAAGCTTAACAGGGCTTCAGACCATGAAAACAAAGAAATAAAGTACTCATACTCTAGCAAATACTTAAATGGGTATATATACACTAAACTACCTAGACCCAATCTCACTCAGTGTCTTTTTTTTCCTTTTTTGAGATAGGGTCTCATTCTCACTCTCTTGCCCAGGTGGAGGGCAGTGGCCTGATCTCAGCTCAATGCAACCTCTGCTTCCTGGGTTCAAGCAATTCTCCTGCCTCAGCCTCCATAGTAGCTGGGACTGACAACACAGGCACATGCGACCATGGTCAGTAAGTTTTACAAAAAATCTTTTTAGAGATGAGGTCTCCCTATTTTTCCCAGGCTGGTTTAGAACTCATGGGCTCAAGCAATTCTGCCACCTCGCCCTCCCAAAGTGCTAGGATTATAGGCATGAGCCACTGCACCCTGCCTTTATCTTTTTTATCTAATCTCTGACAACTTGTTGGCTAAACAGTAGATTCAAAAGTAGAAAAAATACTAAGATTGCCAGAAAGTCAAATAGCATCTACCAGTGAAAAACCCTAAAAGTTTAGCCTAAATAATAAGCATATAGAAAGATGCTCAACATCATTGGTCATTAGGAAAATGCAAATTAAAACTACAATAATATGCTACGTCAAAAGCAGTCTATCCACAAGGAATACTATTTAGCAATAAGAAGAAGTAAACCTTCCTTTGAAATATCTATGACATAGATGAACCTCAAAAACATTGTGTGAGAACAAAAATGTTCTAAAACTGATTTATGGTGATGGTAGTACAAGTCAGTAAATTTACTAAATATCAGTGAGTTGTGCACTTTATAGGAGTAATTTTTTTTTTCTCACTCTGTCACCCAGGCTGAAGTGCAGTTGGTGCCACCTTGGCTCACTGCAATCTCTACTTCCCAGGCTCAAATGATCCTCCCACCTCAGCCTCCTAAGTAGCTGAGATTACAGGCTAGTGACACCACGCTAAGCTAATTTTTTATATTTTGATAGAGATGCGGTTTCACCATGTTGCCCAAGCTGGTCTGGAACTCCTGAGCTCAAGCAATCCGCCGCCTCAGCCTCCCAAAGTGCTGGGATTATAGATGTAAGCCACTGTATCCAGCCCTGAAATGGGTAAATTTTATGATACACAAAATATGCCTCAATAAACTAGTGAAGAAAACACAAGTTAGGTACTCAATTCATATTTTGTATATATGCCATAAATTAAAATAGTATTCCTATTTTCATCCTATTTTAGATGGCTGTATTAGCACACAGCCATCTAAAATTTGACCAAGCACAGAAGGTCTATTCTCAGGCAGAAACCTGTTGAACTACAAAAGCATCTACCTACCAGTTAGTTGCGATACACTAGAAATACTTACAGAATCAGAATGTCTGCAGGGCCTCATTCCCTTCATTAGGCAAAACTCACAAATTCATAAATCACATGTCAGCTAAATCATGAAGCATAGAGACCCATTAGACCAAAACAAAAGAGGGAAACCAAAATGTAGTCTAGATTATAAAGCAAACAGAAAAAGGAGCTAAAAACATAAAAAGCTCTCCTGTCTCTACCTAGCATCATTCCTCTGCATGCATAAGGCCCAAGGAGTGTGAAGACACTAAGTCTCCAAAGCCTTTTGAGGGGAAAGGAAACTAACACTGATGATACAGGTGTAAGTTAATCACTCTATTTTTGTCACTTTGTAGACAATAAAACATTTATCAAAAAAAGAGCCTAGCTTAAAGCTTTCCAATCTTGTATTGAATATAAAGAAATTCAGGAATGCAGACTAAAAAAAATAGTGATGATGACCATATTAATTACTGCCAACATTAACAGCATTTTCTATGTGTCAAGTGCTAAGAAATTCACAAATATGATCTCATTTAATCTTTACAAAAACTCTAGGATGTGGGTAATATTATGATTTCCATTTCCAAATGGGGAAACTGAAGCACCGCTTGATCAAGTTTTCCAAAGACCCAGTAGTTCCAACAAGTAACTGGCAACAGCAGTGTCACCTAAAGGAGGGCCACCAAGAGGAGAACAGCACTTTACAAAAGAAATCCTAAAGAAGCCCAACACATTCCAGATCGAATCCTTCTCTTACAAGCCTTAGAGACTCTCTCTCTAGAAAAGTGTCCAGGAGCTGGGCACTGGGGCTCACGCCTATAATCCCAGCACTTGGGGAGGCCGAGGTGGGCAGATTACGAGGCCAAGAGATTGAGACCATCCTGGCCAACATGGTGAAACCCCATCTCTACTAAAAATACAAAAATTAGCTGGGCGTGGTGGTGTGCCTGTATTCCCAGCTACTCGGGAGGCAGAGGTTGCAGTGAGCCGAGAACACACCACTGCACTCCAGCCTGCCAACAGAGCGAGACTCCATCTCAAGAAAAAAAAAAAAGAAAGAAAGAAAGAAAAGTGTCCAGGAGTAATAAATAAGATGTAAATCAAGAGACTAAAGTGAACCGGAAGACATAAAAATCTGACTATTCACTTCATGGGTACCGACTTTGCAGATCGACCTCAACTGAAAGGCAACCCTCTAAAACTACCTCCTCAACTTGGCTCAGAGAACACTTGCTATCCTTCTTCATTCCTGATGATTTAACTCTGTTCTGGAACAGCAAGATCATAAAAGGCTGTAAACTGAAGAGGCCTCTGGTCTCCCAGCTACTCCCAAGACACACAGAAAGTTTTCACTCAGTCCATTTTCTCTATCTGACCTTCTACACTCACCTTCATTTGTGTAAACCCCTTAATCCATCAGGTCTGGCGAAATGTCAGAGGCCCTTCTCTCAGTGCTGCCCATCATGGCCCTCAACATCTCATCACTGCTGTGGACACTCAGCTCTTTCATACACTGTTACCTATTAAAGGGTGCACACCCATCTCCCCAGTTATACAGGAAGGTTTTGTGGAAGGAAGCATGTTCACATTGTTTTTGCATTCCTTGAAGTATCTAGTAAAATGGTAGCACCAGAAATATTTAAGAGTTTTTAAAGTAAGAAGAGCTTTGTATGTTTGCTTTTTGGTATAACAACATTTTTATTTGAATTTTTTATTTGGCATACCAATACCCTAAGATTATAAGCTCACTGATGTAACACATAAAAACTTCATTTCTTTGTACAGTATATTTTTAAAAAGAATGAGGGTAAGGGGTTCAAGTGTGACAGACATAAATTACTTCTTTTCCAGAAGTACTAAAATGATTCTATATATTTTCTTTTTTTTTTTTTTTTTTTTTTTTTTTGAGGTGGAGTCTCGCTCTTGTTACCCAGGCTGGAGTGCAATGGTGCGATCTCGGCTCACCGCAACCTCCGTCTCCTGGGTTCAGGCAATTCTCCTGCCTCAGCCTCCTGAGTAGCTGGGATTACAGGCACGTGCCACCATGCCCAGCTAATTTTTTGTATTTTTAGTAGAGACGGGGTTTCACCATGTTGACCAGGATGGTCTCGATCTCTTGACCTCGTGATCCACCCGCCTCGGCCTCCCAAAGTGCTGGGATTACAGGCTTGAGCCACCGCGCCCGGCTGATTCTATATATTTTCACAGTTGCCAAAGTAAAATCTAACCTTGTAAATAAACCGCTCTATTGTCTTATATTTCCAAATGAAGGATATTAAATAAACATCTTTTTGTTCAATGTAACACTAGATGAAACAAATGTAAAAATCACTTTTTAAAATGTAAAATTTTCTTTTGTCAAACTAAGAAAGTGCCAAAAAGCTATTATAAACGGCAAGAACTAATATACATAAGTTTAACTTACAGGGAGAAAGCTGAACGTAAAATTGTGAGTACATATGTATAGGCTTACTGATCCCCAATGATGAAAAACAAAGACAAGGAGGAATTTGGAACAAAGTAAGAACATTTTCTTCCATTATAATTCTTCATTTCATGATGTTAATAATAAAAGAAAACATGGTAAGAAAAGCTCAGATCTGAATACATTTTTTTAAATGCCCACAACTAAAGTATTTCATACCTGTAAACATGGCATGAAAATAAGGACTACAGGCGGCCAGCACCACTCTATGAGCAGAGATTTCCATGTCTTCTGCCACAATTGTGACATCGCATAGCAAATTTTGACTGTGTAAAAAGCAGAGAGAAAAAATTTAAATAATATCAACGACTGTATTGAACATCCTATGCAAAAATATTACAGTAAAGCACACTCTCATCACGTTGAAACTAACTTAAAAAATAGTCATCCTTTGGGACATGATCCCTAAACATGAAGAACATAGAAAATAGCTGTGATAAAGGCCCAACATTCCCTCATTCAGAATCTTGCCTTTGTTTAACACAAAAATCTTCCCAAACTTGATTATTGACTTCTCAACCTAAAGGCAATTACTGGCAGCAAACCATCAGTGGACTGCGAAAGAAGTTGCCTGAATAATACGTAGCAGCAGAAGTGGCAGGTGGCAGTCTGACATGAAGATGAAGAAAAAAACACATGCTGAAAACTCAACTGGGTCAAATACTGCCCCTAACAAAAAAAATAAAAATATTTTAAAAGACCTAGTTTGTCAAGCAATGGTAAAATTATACCCAATTACACCTGCTGTTTAAAAGGCTTTGGGAATTTGAAGCTTAACTTAATCATAACATTTTACCAATACAAAATATCTCGTCCTTCAAGGCCAGAAAATACTATATCTAAAGTTAAAAAGCACTTTGGCCAGGTGCAGTGGCTCATGCCTGTAATCCCAACACTCTGTGAGGCCAAGGTAGGTGGATCACCTGAAGCCAGAAGTTCAACACCAGCCTGGCCAATATGGTGAAAGCCAGGCTCTATTAAAAATACAAAAATTAGCCAGGTATGGTAGCCCACACCTGTGATCCCAGCTACTCGGGAGGCTGCAGGAGGATCACTTGAACCTAGGAGGCGGAGGTTACAGTCAGCCAATGTTGCACTACCACACTCCAGCCTGCGTGACAGAGTGAGACTCTGTTTCAAAAAAAAGCATTTTGTTACCTCAAAACAAACCATTATTCAGCAATCATGATTTTAAAACATCCATTGTAATTCACCCAAAAACATGTGGTATGCATTTCTGACATGCAATACGTGGTGCCAGATCATACTCTCCAGGTAATTAAGAATGTCACACAATATTTTTAACAGAAAACGGTGCTGATGCTTACTGCACAACAAGCAAGAAGGCTCCAAAGCCTAAAACCTGCCTTGCTAGTAGTCATATCATGAATGACTGAAATGGGTGTGGCAAAAGCAAACGTCCCTTCTACACCTCACACACCCAAGCACTGAATTTATGTCCATGTGCATGGCGCATGCAGGTCACACTTGGCACCCTCCTCCACTGTTCTATTTACTACAAGGGTGGCCTGCCTGTTTCCCTAATTTTCTAGTAGCTTACAAACAACATTTTCCATGAGCTTGATCAAGTCCATGAAATTTTCCACCTGTCCATACTGCTTACAAACTTGTTCCTATAAAGTTCATGCCAAAACTTTTTGGAGACTACTGGTTAACTATTCTCCTTCCAGTTTAGGAGAAATGGAAGGAAAAAAAAAAAGAGTACCCCAGCATCAGTGATGACTGCATCCCAGGGCCTCATCACCGATGAGTTTGCCATGCCATTTAGATTATAGCATGGCTCGTGCATTACCAGTTTAATGGCACATGATGCTGTATGAGACATAAGGCAGGTCTCGTATTAGAGTCATAAAAGGTAGTACAGTATCACTAATTTATAATTCCTCCAGATCATTGTGGAGCCCTGACAAAGTCTACCATCTGCTCTGAGAATATAAAACCATTCTGCAATTCTATGCATTCTACGGGTTCACACATAACTAGGGTGGGAAAAGTCAGTGGTGTCAGCAGTGTTTTCAGGAAGGTACTAGGCAAGAGTTTTGCCTGCATGTATTATTTCATTTAGTGCCCACCACAATGTTATAAGGTATTATTTTTATCCCCAAATTTATAGCTGGGGAAACCAAGGTTAAAGTTCTCCAACTAATGGCAGTGCCAGGTTTCAAATCCACAGGCTGACTCCAGAGCCTCCACTACACAAAACCTAAAGCTATACAATTTTAAGATCTGTTAAAGTTTGAATAAAACAGGAAAGAGAATAAATTATAAATAACAATTTATTTTTTGACATACTGTATACTAAAAAATAATTTTAAGTTCTATATATAGCTAATAAAAGGCCCAGTTTTAGTGGGTTTTTAGCACTACATCTACGGAATATTTTTTTTAAAAGTTTGTTCATTCATTCAACAAAGTACTGCAAGACCATCTCTGCCCTTAAGAAGACCAGCAGAAAAAGACTGGCAACAGAAAAATTACAGAATAAAGTGGAAAGCACCATAATAAAGATGTTATGGAAAGTTGGGGACGGCACATTCAAATCAGACTGGGATCCAGAAAGGGCTTCCTGCAGCGACTGACCTTCAGCTGAGTTCTAAAAACAAGTAGAGTTAGTTGGATGGAGAAGGAGCAAAAGAATCCCAAAGATAACAGTATGTACTATTACATGGAGGCCTGAAGCAGCAACGCAGAATGTGGAACTGTGGGCCAAGAAGAGTGGTGAGAGAGCAAGACGGGAGCAAAGAAACTCTGGAGCAGGGTCAGCAGAGCATGCACAGTCTCTCTAGAATGAAGCAATCCAGCTGTCTCTTTTGTGACCTGGGGATTTGAACACGACTCAAACATGAGTCAAGTGCATCTTTATGCCTGTTTTCCTTTTGTCAGTAATCCCTCCTAGTGCTTTAGATGGCACCTAAGTGGAATTACACTTGAACACCTTAAAAATCACATAATTAATTACATTCGGCTTCAACTACAATTATTCATTAATCCAAACTTCCAACATAATACCTGCTGGCTGTCACTTACATAATTAACTTGGCCTTACTGGCTTATTAATTGATGTTAGATAACTAATAAGGTTAAAACACTGCTAAGATATTATGCAGCCACATCCTGGGTTAGGTCTCAGAGCCACTTTACAAATTAAGGACATGCCTAGTTTTAGCATTCAATTTTTTATCTGTCTTCAGTAATAACATTATTTTAAAGCAGCATTCAGAGATGAGAGATCCGACCAACTCCTACTAGTTTGTGTCGCTGAATATACAATGAGTGTGTATCAGTACGTGTACATTGAGTCTGGCCCTTACCTCTATCCAAATTTGCATGATTACAAGAAGTTGAATGACTTTTGAGCGAGAGAGCTATGAACGAAAAGTCTGGCACTAAAAATAAGAAAAACTTGTTTTAGCAGCCTATATGCAAAGTCTTCCATGGTGAATTCCTGAGTTTATGTTCCTATTACTTGAAATCTAGTGAGGGAATAAACTGCAGGAAAGGAAAGCCTTCAAAATAATGGGATACATAAAGTTGTTATTTAGCAAAATTTGCATGTATTCATTCATTCATCAAGCACTATGTGAGCTTACCACAATAAACAAGATAAAAGCCATGACAGTATGAAGTCTACAGTCATGTGAGAGAGACAGACAAGGAAATAAGTGATTATAAAATGAACCCACAATTATTAAGATGGGGCAAGTATGTGGTGTTTGGAAATGCACAGGAAAGGCTAGGCCCAACCTTATGGGAAAGCTTCAGAATGAAGTGGCTTCTAAGCTCAAATCTAAAGGGAAAAGAACAGGAATTAGATAGGCTTAATGTAAAATTCAAACAGCACAGAATAAAGAAAGGCACTCCATCTCCTAAAAAAAATTATAACATGAAAATTGGTCCTTCTCAGGACAAAAAAAAAAAACTGCTTTGAAAAAACACGAAACATTCCTGAACATACTAAGACATCCTTGGGTTTTCCGATATAAAATGAATGAATTCCTAAGACAAAGGAAAACCTGTCACTGCTTTTAAAATGCATAGTGTCTATCTTCTAAAAGTAAAATATGCCTCACAACAGGGACTGTAGTCAATAATAATTTAATGATACATTTAAAAATAACTAAAAGAGTATAACTGGATTGTTAATAACACCAAGGATAAATGCTTGAGGTGATGGATACTCCATTTACTCTAACATGATTATTATACATTGTATACCTGTATCAAAATATCTCAGGTACCCCATAAATAGATATATGTATATATACCTACTATGTACTCCCAGAAATTTAAAATTTTTTTAAAGTAAAATGTGCCATCAGGCTTTGAGATATCAAAAATAATTGGTAGTCACATGAAACAAGAATTACTTTCTAGTGGAAGTGGGGACAGTGAGGAGACACTTGGCATCTATCTGCCTTTCTTCTTCAGGTGCCTAGGAAAACGTAGAAGCACTTCCTGGCACATGACGCAGAGCTAGAATAACACCTGAGGAGCTGGGCTAGTAAGAGGCGTTGTGAGCCTGAGTCCCCAGGGCAAATATAACCCGGAGCCTAGGAATGTGTCCAAAGTCAGTACCAAATGACCAGCATCAGGCACTGGAACAAAGATGTAAGAGCAAGGCATAAAAAGAAAGGAGACAGGAGGTCAGAAGCCAAGGAAATGAAAACTGGTCAGGAAGTGGAGGGTGAGCCAGATGTGGCACTGCTGCTCAGGACATGGCTGTATCACCCCAAGAGTTACTACTCGGTGCCTAGGGAGGTGGGATAGGGAAGCAAGCTGTTTTAGGTGAAAGGCTTCCCGACTACAGATTTAAACTAGTCATATTTAACCAAACCTCTCATAACTGACAACTGACATATGTTATTTAATAGACAAGGCATACTGGCTAAAATGTCACTAACCTCGAAGAGCAACAGAACTCCTAAGAAGGGTCAGCCAGGTGTGGTGGCTCATGTCTGTAATCCCAGCACTTTGGGAGGCCAAGGCAGGCAGAGAGCCTGGGGCCAGGAGTTCGAGACCAGCCTGGACAACACAGTGAGACCCCACCTCTATTTAAAAAAAAAAAAAAAAAAAACAGAGAACACACAACAAAGGTCACTGCTGTCTTCCTTATTTTTCTTCTTAAACCCATGGTGGTAGGTAGCATCTTTGAATTTTGCAGCAGTTAAGCACAGGGAAAATCTAGACGGTGAGTTTAAGATGCACCACCACTATAGGAGTCCTGAAAAGAGACACAACCCCTCAACAGATTTACACTTGCTGAGATGTTCAAACACAAAGCAGGAAGAGGCTGACAGTCAGCTTGGAAAATCATAGGAAAAGCTACTTTAATCAATGATTTAGGAAACGCTTTAAACTAGTGAAGGGTCCCAGAATAGAGAAATCTGTTTTCAGATAGGATCGAGACAGCAAAATAAGAGTGAAAAACAGTAAAACGCAGCCACAAATGACACTGGGGAAAGCACGTTAGTGAACGTCGACAGGGAAGGGAAGCCTTCAGACTTAAGGACTTGCAAGAACAGCGAGTGGGTCACATTTGAGAGAAGGAAAAGATAAAATAATTAGAAGTAAGGTGAAAGAAGATATTTGGGACAGGGAAAGGAAAGTGGGGAAGGTAGAGAGATGAGAAAGTAAAAGGATTTCAGAAGAAAAACAGTACGCAGAGGTGAGTTTCTGAACGTGTGGGAGAAAAGCTTGATCATGTTAGTAGAAAATATAAAATATGGGCTGGGCGCGGTAGCTTACGCCTGTAATCTTAGCACTTTGGGAGGCCGAGGCAGGCAGATCACTTGAGGTCAAGAGTTCAAAATCAGCCTGGCCAACATGGTGAAATCCTGTCTCTACTAAAAATACAAAAAAAAAAAATTAGCTGGGCATAGTGGCAGGTGCCTGTAATTCCAGCTACTCAGGAGGCTGAGGCAGGAGAATCACTTGAACCTGGGAGGTGGAGGTTGTGGCGACCTGAGGTCGTGCCACTGCACTCCAGACTGGGTGACAGAGCGAGACTCCATCTCAAAAAAAAAAAAAAAAAAGAAAAAGAAAATATAAAATATGTACAAACTTCCTTATTAAGTTTTTTTTTTTTAACTTGGTGAAATAAATCATGAGTAGATAGTCTTAACTATAATAATCTAAAAGAAAATAGCCAAAGTAAAATCTGATTTTTTTTAAGCTAAGAGGTGATGTTGAAAGTATCTCTGCAGCAGCACAGTATCTCACATGCGGTGGATATTCGGCACCACAGAGAAAGGGAACAAGAAAAGGAGATCGGTTTAGTAAATTCATTCACTACTATCCATTCTTCACATTGTGTGCAATGTTTAATGATTCTATCCATGTTCAATAAACACCACTTAAAAAGAAATCAATCAAGAATGCTTCCAAAGCACTGTAGAATATTACCAGTTAAATTGAGGCTGTAGGTTTCAAAATGTCTCAAACTTTCTTAAATAAGCAAGTCTGCTTTGGATGTGAGGGCTCTTCCCAACTACTGTGTCCTTCAAGGAATGTCTTATATTCTACTTAGTGCAACACAAAAACAAAAGAACCTGATGATGTTTTAAGAAAAATACATATGGTAGAGCAATAAAAAACATTCACACCCCATGTAATTTCTTAAAATCCTTTTTTAAAATGGTTCTATAAAGCTATGAAGAGGCTGGGCACAGTGGCTCATACCTATAGTCCCAGCTCTTTGAGTGGCCGAGATGAGTGAATCACTCCAAGTCAGGAGTTCGAGACCAGCTTGGCCAATATGGTGAAACCCCATCTCTACTAAAAATACAAAAAAAAAAAAAAAAAAATAGCCAGGCATGGTGGCATGTGCCTGTAAATCCCAGCTACTTGGGAAGCTGAGGCATGAGAACCGCTTGAACCTGGGAAGCAGAGGTTACAGTGAGCCAAGGTGAAGAAACTGTACTCCACCCTGGGTGACAGAATGACACTCAGTCTCAAAATAAAAATACATACATATATACATACATACATAAAGCAAGCTATGAAGAAAAGTTCAGTTTAATTCACTTGCCATCTAAGTAACAAAGTATGAATTCATACAATAGCCACAGCCTGGTAAACGCTTGAATATCTTAAAATTACCTGGTTTTAAAACCCTGCAGCCACATGTAACAATTTAGCCACAACTCAACAGCCACAAATCAAATTTTTCATGGATACACAACAGATAATCTAATCCTAGTAGTGATATAGGTCCATGATGTCTAAAATTCTGGAGGGAAAACACAATAACCACTCCTTTAAGAAGGCATGTCAGGTTATTTTGCTTGGATAGCTTGTTTCCACAAGCTGTTATGAACTGCTGTTATGAATGAACAACTCAATATTTATGGATTATGGCGGATATAAAGGTAACATTTGAATTGCTTCACATGATTCATCCTCATGGAACACTTTCAACTCCTAAATATTAAGAATCAGACTTACGTTTCCTGTGAATAAAGCTAATAGGTTGTGCCCCCACCACTAACACTCATTGAAATTGTTAAAGCTCAAGTACAGTCTTATCCTATATCCTAAGAAACAGTAGTTTCCTTTTTTTTTTTTTTTTTTTAATTTATTTTAAAGACAAAATGCTACCTTTCGACAGTTGCTCTTTGGTCATCTCCAAAGCTAGCAATCTAATTTTGTCAATAAAACTTACCTGAGCCAGCCTGGCCAACATGGCAAAACCCTGTCTCTACTAACAACACAAAAAATGAGCTGGGCATGGTGGCTCTCCCATGTAATCCCAGCTACTTGGGAGGCTGAGGCAGAAAAATCACTTGAACCCAGGAGCTGGAGGTTGCAGTGAGCTGATAATGCACCACTGCAATCCAGCCTGGGTGGCAGAGTGAGACTGTCTCAAAAAAGAAAAAACTTATCTGGGGCACAGCCTGGTTCTCTGTCCCTTCCATAGACCTAATACGGTGTGTTGTACATTATAAACACTCTGTGAAGATCTATAGAGTTGATTTCAAAAATGTTGGTGTTTTGAAAAATTTCCCCCATCCACGCTTAGGAAATTTAGAGTTAAGAGCTGAATTTCCCACCAGTGATGCATTGCTGACCTAAAAGCCATCTTTTTACAACTCCAACATCACTAATCTTAGCATAATACTCTGTTTCTCAAAAAGCCTTCTCTGAATCCCACTGCCCAGAGGATTAAGTCCAAATTCATCATACTGTTTAAGCCTGCCACAATTCTGCCCTTCTCTTGCTTCCTAACCTTTTCTGCAAAGACTTCCCAGGATGAACCCTTGATTCACTTTATCCAACAGATGATGTTTATTCCCTCCATGGCTTGTGCAATTAATCATCGCAGGAAAGACCTTCCCACTCCATTCCCTCAGTGAATTCTGCTGCACTCCCATCAGGGCCTAACTGAAGCCCACCTCTGTGAGCTGTGTCAATTTTCCCATGAGAATCTTTTTGGGCACCCATGATTTGCACACTTTTTCACTGTCTCATCCTCTTCTCTGTATGTCACTCTAGACACTTAAAGGGCATGGGCCAAGTCTGATACTGTTTTTTCTCCCACGTAGCCCTTCAGGCATATTAGCTGATTAGGTGCTCACAAATACTTGTTGAATACATTGTTTATATGTGACTGCAGGGTTTTTAAACCAGATAATTTTAAGATATTCAAGCTTTTACCAGGCTGGAATATAAAGCTAGGTCTCTGGGTCTCCTATCTAAAAACAATTAGTTTAAGAAAACAATAAAATGTCATGCACTTTTTCTATCAAACAATTTTAATTCTGTAACTTAAACCTTACAGAACTGTCTTCCTACCCCCATTCCCACAACCACATCTTACATCAACCACAACTGAAAGTGACTTTTACTCCTAAGATTTTGCTTCCATCAGTCAAAGGTTCACATTAACATTCTCCAGTGCACAGCCATTGTTCTACCACTTTGAGGCTAGAGCCCAAGGGCACAGTGGTGAGAACAAGGAAGTTCTCCCTTCCCAGAAGTCAGGAAACCACTCTCAGCTACCCTTTCTGGCAACAGGAAGTTGATGCAAGGACGGGAAATAATTAATGATTTTCAGCTGTACAAGGAATAGGCCTCTTCAGAGATTTTTGTTCTTAAGAATTACCCAAAATGGCTCTAAGATTTAACAGTGGTAAAGAATGATATTTTTAAAAAGGTCTGCTGAACCTCAAAGACAGTCCACTTTTAAAAATACTGTTGGTTGGCGTTTTCCTTAAAACAATCAGGTTTAAAGAAAAACAGGTTATGGGCCGGGCGCGGTGGCTCAAGCCTGTAATCCCAGCACTTTGGGAGGCCGAGGCGGGTGGATCACGAGGTCAAGAGATCAAGACCATCCTGGTCAACATGGTGAAACCCTGTCTCTACTAAAACTACGAAAAATTAGCTGGGCATGGTGGCATGTGCCTGTAATCCCAGCTACTCAGGAGGCTGAGGCAGGAGAATTGCCTGAACCCAGGAGGCGGAGGTTGCGGTGAGCCGAGATCGTGCCATTGCACTCCAGCCTGGGTAACAAGAGCGAAACTCCGTCTCAAAAAAAAAAAGAAAAACAGGTTATAGACCCAGCAGCCAACACCCAGCAGCCAACACTCTGGCCACTCGAAGGTCATTCTTTGTTCTGAAAATCAACATCAACTACCAGCCCAGTGACATACTAGCTGCTGAAAGAGTGCCACACAAAGAACAAGAAGGTACTATTTCACAGTTAATAGAGTTCACATCCAAAAAGGGGCAAACAGCTGAATGAAGACTGGAGCTAAATAATCCTGGAACCAGGCAAGGACACCATAGGGCTTGCAGGTAAACAGAAAAAAAGTCTCATAGGCTGACAGAATGTCAGAGCAGCACTGAACCTTAGACACCATCCTGTCCATTCCTCATTTTATAGTAAGGCTCAAAGAAGTAAAACAATTGGCCCGAGACCAGAGAGTCTGTCCCAAAACTCAGGTCATTCACCTCAAGGGAAGGAGCACCTAAGTATTACTTTCCCTGCAGTTTAGTGAGTCATGCCCAGGTCAACAGAGACCCACTCCCATTAACACCAGCAGAAAGCCAAGGCTACCCCTGCCCCACACACAAGAGTGGGGAAAAAGAACATCTGAACAGTCCTATTAAAAGTCAGTCTTTTTAGACTTCTCAAAGAGAAAAAAGAGCCATTAAAGATCCCAGTCTTAAAATAACCAGACTATTTTTCTTACCTTTCTTGCAGTTCCACTTAGTAACCAATGCATTTTACATTCTAACGACTACTGTCAAAACAGGATTAAAAACCTGAAACAGCACCCTCAGACTTGCTGGACTATCCCAGCTATATATCCTCCCAAAGAATAAATGAAAACCCACATTTTGAAAATGTTGTCAAAGCGGTACTAGAAAGCAAATCAAATGATCCAGTATTCAGTTTAACTTTCTCTTTTCTCTCTCCAATCCATTCTCTACCCAGCAGCCAATGTGTTCAAAATATACATCTGATCAGGTCACATTCCTGCTTAAAACTCTCCAATAGCTTCCTCTCAAGCAACTTTTGATTAAGACCAAAATTTCTGGACCTCAGTCCAATAGCTCCTCCCACCAACTCAGCTGTCTCTCTTGTATGATTCCATAGCCATGTGCACTGCAGCAACAGTGTCAGTTCCTCCAGTGAGGCCAGCTCCTTCCTACCCTAAGATGTGGCACAGCTTTCCCCATTCCTGGAACACTGTTCTCTCTCTCCCCACTCTGATCCTGATTTTATCCCCTCATCTTCTTTTCCTTCTAGATATTAGCATAATTATTCCTGTCTTCTCAGGAAAGCCTTTCCTGACCACTGTTACCCACCTTCCTGGCACAAGCAGCCCTCCTTTGCAGCACTTACTGTCATTAGAATATATTATTTTTGTGATTCTTTGATGAATGCCTGCATCCTGCAGTCAGTCATAAGGCCCACGAAGGTGGCAAACATATTTGTTCTTCCTCATCATTGTACCTACAGTACCTAGCAGATAAATATTTATTGAATCACTAATTTAATTAAAGAAGAAACAAACAAATGATGGGCCTAAAAGGGAGAGCTTTTAGGAAGCAGAGAAAGATTAAGGGAAGGTTTAATCCCTTCTTAGCCAGGCTTTCAACATTTCAGACAGGTACATGTAGAGTACTTTCACAAAGGGAATGGTGGAAAAAAGCGGATCTTTAATAAAGTGCTAAGAAAATAAAACCAAGACGATTAATACATACATTAGCCTTTTAATTTAAAAAGAAAAAGCTATTCATTTTTCAATCAACTTTTAATACTACTAAAAAAGTTGCAGTGATTCTTAGTACACTTGAGGATTACCTCAGCAACAGGCAGGTCACTACCCCCCAAAACTACAAGCATTCCCACCAAAAAATGGTTACATTTTTCTCTGTCTAAAAGTTTCTTTACATATTCTTTGCAATGGTAAGTTAGAAGCCTTAGACCAGCACTATTCAATAGAAATATAATGTAAGTCACAATTTTGTAGTAATCACATTAAAAAAGTAAAAAGAAACGAGAAACTAATTTCAATAATACGTTCTCTTTTTTTTTAACTTTAAAAAAAGAAAATAGGGACAGGGTCTCGCTGTGCTGCCCAGGCTGCTCACAAACTCCTGGGCTCAAGTGATCCTCCTGCCTCAGTCTCTCAAACTGCTGGGATTACAGGCATGAGCCACCACGCCTGGCCTACGATATTCTTTTTAATACAAAATATCTAGTATATTATCATTGCTACATGGAATCAATATATTTAAAAATACTGTATTAACAAAATATTTTACATTTCTCTTTTTTGCATTTAGAAATCCCCTGTGTATTTTTCACCTCCAAACTATCTCATCAGACTAGCTGTATGCGGCTAAGTGGCTACCACAGTGATAGAGGAGCCCCACACCAACCACACTTCTGATAAATTATTTGCTCTCTTCCTTTAAAAAACTTGCAGAAAAAACTTTTAATGTTCCCTGTACCAGGCAAAGCAACAATGGAAAGCGGATTATATATTCACTACAAATGACTGAAAAATAAAGAAACCAATGGTTGCATGTACATTAGTATAATGATACCTTCTTAATTCGTTCATGACTTTAAAAGCTTTCTTCATATGCCAAGGATTCACTGTCACTGGGCAGTGTTTTTCGGTATTATCATCTTTTGAATCGAGAGGCTTCTGATGACCCTGCTTTGTGCATCTGTACATAAAATAAAAGAACAAAAACAGAAAAAGATCTTATTAAAGATCATTTAGTTCAGCTTATCAAGCTACAAGAGATACAATGAGTGTCTCCTTCCCCTACTTATGTAGAGGAAGTCTTATGTACAGAATATCCCAATGTAAGGTTAAGACTGCAGAACACTTTCTGAGGGATGCTACGGTTTCAATTAAAAAGTTCATAATTACCTCCCTGGTGTCAAAGTTCTGTCAAAGATGAACACAGAATATTCAGTAAAAGTGGCTTAGCGGATATCTTCAAATAAAACTGTTGAGAAATGATCATCTCCATTGGAAATTAATTTGCTTTTACAACGTTTTATAGTCATGTTATTAACAAACCAAGACAGAACAGGATCATATTTTACGCAAACTTCAGAAACTGAGAATCTGATTTAAATTTTGCTCTCCACCTGCCAGGGTATATTTACCCTATAGATTTTGGACCTACACTAACAAGAGATTAGTCATGTTAGTTAAAAGTTATTGAGTATTTACCATATGGCAGCCACTGTGCTGAGTAGTTTACTTTTATTATTTGGTTAATCCTCACAACAACTCTCTGAGCAAATTACTATTATTATCTCCATTTAACAGATGAAGAGAACAGTCTGAGTAACTTGGTAAATAGTAGGGCTAAGAGTACGGCCAGTCTGATTCTCCATCTTGTTCTTTTCACTTATGTTTCAATACCATTTCCTTCGCTGAACAATGAATATTTAAACTTACATTTTTAAGCACACAAGGCTATACTAAGCATTGATACACGATTATTCTTCCAAGACTTAGGACCAAAAAATCAACCAAAAAAATCAGGGTCCCACGAGGAGAGGGGGCAGAGAATTAACTACAAATTAATAGACAAGAGAGAAATTTTTGAAGTAATGGTTATAAAACTTTATAAATTTAATAAAAATCATTGGATTGCACAATTACAATGGGTGGATTTATGGTATGTAAATTATACCTCAATGAAGCTATTACAAAAAATCAGGGCACCAATTTTTTAATCAGGCTTAAAAAATGAAGTCTAAAAATATCATACTTGTATATATATCAAAGAACAAGCAAACATCATTAATTGCTGCACTTCTCTTCCTTTCCTGATCCATTTCTAAAAGGATGATTCATTTTTAAACATTATCATTCATTAATTCATTCAGCAAATTTTTTTTAGTGCCAACCATGTACCAAGCACTATTCTTAAGGCACCTGGAATACATCAGTGAATAAAACAAAGATCCCTCTCCTCACAGAGCTTGGAGTCTGGTGGGGGAAAGAGGAAAACAACACAAGTCAGGGAAGCAACCAG
The DNA here is from genome assembly GCF_009761245.1 of Sapajus apella. NCBI lineage: Eukaryota > Metazoa > Chordata > Mammalia > Primates > Cebidae > Sapajus > Sapajus apella. The sequence goes on from NW_022437117.1 coordinate 1,397,095, forward strand.
CATGTTAGGAACTGGTGTTATGGAAATAGAAAACGCAGGGCAAGGTAAGAGAGTGAGAAATGTGGGGATGCCACGTGGAGGGGTGTAATCTGCAGAAAATAGGGTGCTCAGGGAAGGCCTAGTTGTGAACTGAGATTTGAACAAAAGACTAGAGGGTGTGAGAACATCCAGTTGGAAGTAATACCTACAGCAAAGGCCAATATGTGCCTGGTATGTTCCAGAAACTATGACCCATGCAGCTTGAGCAAAAGGCTAGGGCTCAGCAGGGGAAGGGGGTGCAGATCATGTAGGGCCTTTTAGGACATCCAAAGGCCTTTTACTCTGAGTGAAATGGGGAGACACTGCAAAAGAGTGACACAATCCAACATATGCTTTCCAAAGACCACTTTGGCTGCTGGTTGAGAACAGTCTACACAGGTCAAAAGTTAAAAGGGGGCAGCTATTTAAAAGGATATTATAGTAATTCAGTAAGAGATGACTGTGGCTTAGGGAGAGTAGTAGCAGTGGAGGTGATGAAAACTGGCTGGGTTCTGGACACTTTGAAGATGCGGCCAACAAGATATGTTGAGACAACCATATGACATGTCAAGGAAGGTTAGAATGACTCCAAGTCTTTTGGCCTGAACAAGAGGAAGGACTGAGTTTCTGTTCATTGAGCAGGGGAAGGCTGCAGGTGGAGACTGGGATAGGAAGATCAAGAGCTGTTTTTATACATACTAGTTTTGAAACGTCAAACATCCAAGTGAAGGCATCAAATCATCAGATAAATACTGGAGTCTAGAGTTGAAGAGAAAAGTTTAGCTGGAAGCAGAAATGTGGGGATCATTGGTTACATGGATGGCACATGATGTCGCAAAACAGGTACTCAACATTAAGATAACCTCTAAAATTAACCAAACCCTAAGCCCCAGAATCAGCACTAATTGAAGCACCTGACTCTCTGAGGGCTTGCCTACTACAAGTGAACATCAGTTCTACTTCCTCACCATTTGAGACTTTTCAAGGGGCCTAACAAATGAGCACAAGACTCTGCCTCCAGAGGGAAAGCCCACAGCTGGAGTGGGAAAATAAGGAGGTGCCGCTCCACTCCCTAGGGCCTCTTGACGGTGTATGTGTGAAGAATTAGTTACACTTAGTCGAAGAAAGAAAAAGCACTGGTAAGCCTAGAAGCCAAAAAGAAGGAAGCACATTCACATCTAGAGGGAGAGTACTGAGGAAACACTTAATAGTTTAAGACAGAGACTCTCATTCTACTTACAAAGGAAACAGTAGGAAACCGGAGAAAGGGGAAACTGCATAGATATATGCAACCCATGCAAACTTCCTGACCATGTAACACTGAATGTCCATATACTATAGTAAGGTAACACTTATTCTATAACTGCTTCCAGTTTAATAATTTAGAAGGTGACACAAAGGAAGAATGGTATGCTGAAGATTAGCAAAACTATCATAAAAGAATTTTTCAATGCTGAAAGTAAAAGCAAAAGGAACTCTGCCCCAGAAAGAGTATCATTGTTTAAGAATCAGGAGTGTTCATATTTGCTTAAGAACTTAGGAATTAAAAATCCCTGCATTGGAGAATTCACTTTAAGACAGCTGCCATACAACAATCAATGCCCATATTGGTGCTCTCTTAAACCTATTTTCAGCTCCTGCTTTTTCTAATGTAGTACAGAAACTCTACAAAGAAGACTTTATTCAAAGGCTTAAAGGAATAAGAAAAATGCTGAATTTTCTTAAGTGTTCTCTGTACTGAGAGCCTCTTACAACACCTCTTCTGCACACGTCCATTTTCAAAACTAATGCCCTTTCCACAATTTTCCACTCCCCCTATGTGGCTTTGTGTTAGATAGCTTCTCATTCAGAAGCAGAAAAGAAAACGATACATAATGTCTAAAACTATAGATGAGAGAAATGTACATATACTAGGACCAGTTAAGTGAGAGGTTAAGTGAGAGGTAAAGGTTTTGCCCTTTAGGTTGTACCACATTAAATCCAGAATTACACCTTTGCCCTGCTTCCCTTCTGAAGCAAAGTGCAGGCTTTTCCAGAAAAAGCTTCCAATTCTGAAAACTGTCTTCTTTAAAATGTGTGAAGAAGGTTATTTTTTTTTCAAGTTCCTTTCATCTTTAAGTCTTTCCTCAACTGTTACAGTCCTCAAGTAGTCTTGCAATTATCCAATAGCCTATTGTTATCAACACATACTCTAAAAATAGTTGGTTTCACAGGGTTTGAATCCCAGTGTACTGCTATGTTTTGTAATAGATATCCTAAAGCCTTCCTTCAGTGACTAACTTCTGCAAATTCCCAGCTTTGGAAAAGGTTGGCTTCTCAGATGAGATGACTTTCTAACTCTGCCTAAGAATACACTATTAATGACAGCTGAATTCCCAGAGAGGAAGAAAATAAGGACTCTAACATGGTATCTCCCTCAAATAGTCAAGATTTCCAAACCAGGCAAAGGTTTAAGCCTACTATAACAATTCTGAGAACACCACAGAAATGAGGTATAATTTCATTAGATATTTATTATTGGCTTTGGAATAATGGTTTTCAGTAGAGTGAAAGAGAAAGATCAGAATCACCCAAGCAGCTTTTGCAAGCCACAAATAATCACCCCTTCTCATATGAAGAGTCAGACAAGCCCATTTTAGAATTAGTTATATGTATATGATGGCATCTCCAGGGGTAAAAAAGAAAAGGGTAAAGGCAGCAATGCATGATTTTTAAAAATAATAACACAAGTCATATAATATGCCCCACCACCAACTTATCTCCCACCCCAGAATCATCGCAGATCAAAAACAAATGCTTTAGAAAATATGGATTGTTTATATTTTTAGAGTTTTCCGGTAAAAAAAAAAAAAAAAAATGCAACAATTCATGTGAATGATGCAGCTGCAAAGTTTAACAGGGGACCAAAGACATTTTCACATTTAGGACATAGATACTTAGCCCTTGGGTGGCCACCATCACTGTTCTCCCCTCTCCTTGTTCACTCAAAAGCTGCAAGACTCCCCTGCTTGCAATGAGTCACCCACCATTACTCACAAATGTCTGCCAAGTTCGCGTCAGCAGCTGTTGTTTTCAAAGTCAACATCCATGCTGTACTGTTTTGAGGTTTCTCCATTACTTTATATTATTTCTTCTACGTACTGTATTTCTCTTCTGTCTTCCCAGCTACATTTGCATTCAGAAGCAGGCATCTTATTAGCATTGCCCTCATAGACAAATCCAGAATATCAGAAGTAGAGAGTCAACCATAACTAATATTTTAACTAAAATTTGTGACGTCATTCTATAGTTTCTCAACAAAATATTCTCACATCCTTCAAACAAATAACCACTATATTACTTAGAGGCTGTGAAGGTAAAGGACATTCTCAACTGGAAACACATTTGGGTCTATGGGAGGGTTGTGATTTCAATTTTTGCAGTTAGCTAAGGCAAAGGGACACACTGCAAATTTTCTTCAAGCGTCTGGAATTTAAAGTTTTATTAGGTATGGAACCAGTAGATTAACTAATCTACAAATATATGTTCATATTACCAAATACATACAGCCTCTTAAAAATGTTAACATCTGCCCTATCGACAGGTAAGAACTTGGATTGGGTCTTCAGTACGTAGACCCTTAGAACTGAATATGAGGCATCTTGCGAGATAAAAACTTCTATTTTTTTTCTTTTTTATTACTTATTTATCCAAGAAAAAAAAACTTCCGATCCTGCATCAAGTCACAGAATACCTTTCAGAAAATATCATAATAATGCCACTGAATACTTTAAATATATATATATTGTTAAAAATTATTTCTCCAATTTTCTAGAGCTGAAAAGGAAACATCTAGAAAAGTGTGAATTGCCAAACTTTATTAAAATATATTAGCAGTTAAAAACCAGAGCCCTGAGCTCACTGAAGGGCAGAGGGAGGTATTAAATAGCACCCTTTTTCTCCCTGCAGAACTCGGTTGTGCGGCTTTATGTTAAGCGTGTGGGGAAGCACTGGAAGGAGGAGGAGGTTGGGATGTCTGAGGTGGAGAGGTTGATGGAAGTTGGAGTATAATTGCTCTCTGATAGTAGAACAATAGAGCTGTAAAAAGCTCTGCTTCAGTTCAACTCAGCTTTCTCTCCCTCTTTCCCTCCCACCTACATGACAAACAGAAAACAATCAGGCACTTTTTGTCCCTGACAGCGACTATTACCAGGAAAAGGACCAGGGTAAAAGCATGTCTTATGCATGATCAATCTCCTAAGGAATACTTTGTAAACAACTAACAAAGCATTGTCAGAGTGGGATATTTGTGAGGTGCTAAAATAGGGAAAAGGAGGTTGATGATACATTTCAAACATTTCCATTTCTTTTACCACTTATATTCCTGACGTTTCTTTTGCCCCTCTTCCTAGTATTGCCATCACTTGATTGGTAAAGGGGCAGCAATATGACTCGGCAATTCAGTTGACTGGGATATATTTTCTAGCACTTGAATGAAGAGGTACTAGGTGAGGACCAGAATCAGAAGGAAGCCCTAAATTGTAGTTCTGTCTATGCCAAGTACTAACCAAGCAACCTTGGATTAGTCACTTAGCCTCTCTGGGCTTCAGACTACTCATAAAATTTATTTCACAAATATGTCTGATGTGAAATGTAATATGAAAGTCAAAAATAATAATATCTTGCCTACTTATCTCAGGGAGCTGTATAGGCACTAGACACCATATGAATATAAACAAAGTTAAGAAGAAAATTGTTGAGTTTAGGAGTTAAACTGAATATGCAGATATATTTTTGTGGCTCTTATGGGCCTTCATTTTTAATTGCAACATTCAATTCAGTTAATAGCGATACTCAAAATGACCAAAGCTAATAAATTAGGTATTTGTTTTAAGTGCTCCCTAGATGCCCACTGTATGCCTTGTACTAAGAAGGGTAAGAAACATTAGAAAGGCTGAATTGAGATCTTCCTGCAGTTACCATCTGAATGGGAAGATACATGGGAAACCACCAAGGAATGGGACAAGTCAGTACACAGGTGCAGTGACCAACACTATAGGAATGAAACGATGAGCTGGAATGAGTTGGAGTAAAGAGGAAAGACTCTGTGAAGGAGACGAAGCTCCAATGGGACCTTGGAGGAACTCAAGTTGTAACTGGGGAGAGAAGGAGAGAAGCATAGGAAAAGGCTGGAGAATCAGGCTTGTGGACAAGGGAGAGTTTAAAAGCACACGATGATCTTGGACATATAAGATAAGATAAAATGATCGAAGGCTGTGCCTGCCTGAGTCTCTGGTTTTGATAAGTCACTTCACATGACTAAGATGTTGGAGAGTTAAAACAGTATGTGGACTGAAGAGTGAGGAGAGAGTACACAGAGCTCAACAGGAGACCAGTGAAAAAATTCAGGTATCAAGTAATGAAAACTATTCATCAGAAAAGTAGCAGCCAGAATGGACACTTGAAACCAGGACTACAGTTCCTAGGGACTGATAAGATATGGGAGATGAAGAAAGAGAGAGAAATCAAAGACTATTCCAATGTTTTGGTCATCAGGGACCACAAGAATGGTTATCTCATTGAATAAGTAGAAATGTTATAAAAAGAAGTCAGTTTGTGAACAAACATCAGTTTTGGATATGTTGAGTTTAGAGGTATGAGCTAAGAGCAGAGATGTGAGAAGTTCAAAATTCCACACCAAAGCACAGACCTAAAGCCCAGACTTAAGATATAAATGGAGCTATAACTTAGAGATTAACAGTTGATTGAAAAGAACTGGCCGAGGCCTACTTCTGTGAGGAAATACTGCCCACAAACGTGACAGAAGAGAAGCCATGCAAGACAGAAAAAAGTGATTCAATAGCAAGATTAGAATCCCAGTTTTTCTAAGACTTGATGAGCTTGAGAAAGTAACTTAAACTCTACTTCTTCAGTTGACAAATAAGACACCTACCAATATAATATTGTTGACAAGATTGAGATAAAGTTATAAAGTATGCAAATAACATTTAGCAACCTAAAAACCAGAGAAGGAAAACAAGAAAAAGTGCTGTCATAAAATGCAGGGATTGTTTTTCAAGGTAAAATCAGAGAATGGAACTGATCAAAGGAATATTTTAGCAAATGCCAGTATCTGAAAGGTAAGAAAGTACAGTGCGTAACACACAAAAACTATACTGACCCACTCACTGCCGCAATTATCTCATCAGAAGAATTCAAGAATGCCTTTGCGCTTGCTATTCTCTCCACCTGGAATGCCATTCCCCCTCTGGATTGTGCTAAAATATCACCTCATCAAAGACACACTGATCCTAGTTGAACTACTATTCTTATTATTCTCTACCCTTTTATCCTGCTTCATTTTTATTTAGTATACTTACTACTAACAATATTACATATTTGCTTGCTATTAGTTTCAATCATAGGAAAAGGAACTTTGTTTTCTGAGAAATCCCCAAAATCTGGCCATAGTAGGCACTCAACAAATATAAATTAAAATCTCAAACTGCCTCATCATAAACAGTAAATGCATTTGGATTTGGTAGAGCACTACAGAAATGCAATTGAAAATGTATTTCCTTCTCTGGATCATCTTGAAAAAACGTGCCTGATCTTAAGAAAGAAGTTCAAGGTTTTCATAAGTACTCCTAGTGTAAATCCATAACAGCCATAGCTGAGTAAATTTACAGTCATTTTCAGAAAAGCACATTTACTTAATATTTATTGAATGCCTACCACGTGCATCAGAAACAAAAGGTTTGGGGCATTTTGCGGGGAGTAGGTAGAGTGATTTCCCAGTATCAGAAATTTTTCAAACTACTACATAAATGCTACCTATTTCCAGAATTCACTTCTCAAGTTTCCAAATGCACCTCAAAGTTGTCCCTATATGCAACAGCTCCTTCAACACACATTGATCCACGTCTTCTTCACCATTAACTTGCGTGTGTGCCGTTATTACTCCTCAATATTTTAAACATCTTTATCACTGGGGAGATTCGCCTGTGATATGAGAGATGTCCTATGTACATTTAATTAAACAAAAATAAGAATACACACCAATGCACTATAACAGACAAACAAATGAATACTGGGGTAACCCGTAGCAAGGTTCCAAATTCATAGCAATTGAATCTTAGAAAGAACATTAAAGATCATCTGGTTCAGTGGACTGCAAATGTCAGGCTTCACTGAACTTTTTACTGCTCATTTTTACAAAATGAGGACAATGTAATAAGTTTTCATAAAGCTAAATTTTTTAAATTAAAAAAATTTAGTCAGATTACATCCTTCCTTATATTTGAAGGATGTTAAAATGTTTTTTTCTGTCATAAAAAGATGGTGATAGGTGATCATTGTTGTTTCATAGATAATTATTTTACTTGGCAAAACAAAAAACTCAGCAATTCTCTGCTAGACTTCAATTTTTTTTTTTAATTTTACAGGTCAGAGAAATTAAAAAATGTGAGAACCTGTGCTCTAATCCAACCAATCTTCTGCTGCCTAAATGCCTTAAAACATGGTCAACAAGTTGTTTGGCTGCCTATGCATGAACACCTCTGATGACAAATCTCTAGCGATGTGGAATCATCAACTGAAAAAAGGGTATGGTTATATCTGAGGTATGTTTGCTTTGTTTTGTTAAAGAAAAGCAAAAAAATCAAGGCTTATAGAGAGTAAGCCAAGTTGTAAAAATGGAGCCAGTAAAGAAAACAAGTGCTAAGAAAACTGATCAGTAAGAGAAGATCGAAGGGATGCACTCAGGCCTATACCTCACAGTCTTCCTTCAACTTACTGTGAAAATCTTTACAGAAATAACCATAAAAGCCAGACTGTAAAATACATTCCTGAAGTCAGGGCTGGTCAATTTACATTTCCTTTTGCACATCTCAGTTTACCATCTGAAATTCCTTTACTAAACTACATCTAAACTGCATCTCTCAATTTACTACCTGAAATTCCTTTACTAATCTACATCTAATTTTTCAATTACACATCTTTAAGATTTGAGCAGAAGCAAATGTAACACAGTCTCAGTATCACCCAAACCCCGAAATGCAACCGAATCTAAATGCCCCATAGACTCAAGGTTGCAAAGTACAATAAGCAGAAATATATAGTCCAATGACACTTTTTAATTATATCAGAATTAAAAAGGATGAGAAGAAGTTGGAGGCAAGAAACAGAAAAAGCACAAGAGATCAAAAGCTAATTCCAAGGAGTCCATCCTGAAGGAAACAGGAAGGTGGGTACAGATGCCTCATATCCCTCCAAGACAATGTGCCAACAGGCCAATGGAGTACGAGGTGGGATCTGAGAGCAATGTAAATCTTGTTGTTAAAAGGGAAGCATAAGCAAAAGCACCACGCACAGTGCCAGGCAGAGACAGGCATTCAAATATTTGCAGATTGAATGAATTAATAAACAGACACTTAACCCAAAGATAATCTGGGGCCCTGCTTCCAACCACACCATCTAAGGTACTTTAAGTCCAGGTCAAACACCTTTCTTTGCCTTAAAGCTCAGGCTAAAAAATCTAACTTTATGAAAAGCTGAGTCTTCCTAATAGTTTCCACTGGCCTCTGTCCTAGCCCATCTCTGGCAGTGAGGCCCAGTAAAGTTCCTTCTTAAAGACACTGCCTGCATGTCTCAAATCTAGCACACGTGATCCATGGTGGAGGGATGTTAACAGGAGTGGAGGCAAACAGGCCAAGGGGTGGCAAGGAAAAAAACGAATTCTGATCCACAGAAAGGCAAATAATGAGTTTTAGAATTAGGATTAATCCCGGAGAGAACCAAATGAAAATAAAAACCCTTTTGTATTCATAATTAAATAGAACCAATGGAAAAGTCTCACCAACTTTAGCTACCCACGATTGAAAGGAGTTTTAACAATTCTCTCATCCATGCTGGCATTCCAGGTTTTCCATTATATCTCAGCCTCTCATTGTTCCAGCACTACTGATGGAATCTCAATACCAAAAAAATGGTGCTGGTCATCAAAATCACGATTAGCTGATCTACCCTAGAGTCAGTTTATCAGTGTTTGCATGCATACATCAATTTCATTTCTTATTATTTCAATTTAAATAATCTGTGTCTCTATCCCCTTCCACCAGAGCCTGCCTGCTTTTCCACATCTTTCTTTTCACCTGCATTCTAAGATTCTCTTGTTCTTTCCTTTAGTTCTCTCTGTTCCAAAAGTAAAAAGGAACTGCAAGAACTGATACATAGAAGGCAGATTTACTACAGATAACATATCTACATGTTACATATTATATACCATGTGTTGTCTAAATACAGCTAGCATATCCTGCTTCAAGTGCTACTGAGCCTGGGCAGACCCCCATGTGTTCATTCTGCTGATGTTAACCATCCACCATCATAGTTCCTAGGGGTTCAAGTGCCTTCCTCCAGCCTGCTGAAGAACACGACTAGATCTCAGAGCCCTCAAAGTCTATCGAGAGGAGGCTAAGCCCTTGCTTCTGTCAGACCAAGAGGGCCAATCCAGGAGTCTTTATCATCTACCACTACATTTCCAGGACCTGTTCCACTCAAGCTAAACATTCTGAAACACCCCTTTGGAAATTGTCGTTCCAGAATCCCATTAGCTCTCCCAAAAGGGCTGAATATCAAAAAATTATTCAACCCAAGCCAAATATTCTTATTTTGGCTGGAATTCTGCCAAATAACCACAAGAGGCTGGTGCGGTACAATTGCCATGGAGTTGAAGCTTGCCATATCTAACCGGAGAACGACAAGCCTCCATGAATAAGCTCTCATGAAAAGGTACACCATTCTTCAGGATTAGATTTGTCTCTGGTTTAAAAAGTCAGATTCAAAGGACTCTTACTCCTTCCTAAGAGAAGAGGGAATCAAAATTGAAATTTTCAAAACTCCTGGGTATTTACAGTCCACTTTTACCAAGATGTTTTTAAAACTAAAAACTAAAATTAAAAAAAAAAAAACCTTGTTCTGAATAATGCAATAACGTCTTCTACATGTTTCAGCTATTATTTTCAGAAAATAATTCTGTTGCCAGTGATCTTGAATGTACCAGGGTACCAAAGAAAAAAGACACCTGTGCCTGGCAGGTCGATACGCTACTAATTTGCCCGAGGTACTAAGGAAAACAGAAGATGCTCTGATTTCTGGATAAAACGTTCTGCGTGCCAGGTAAAAGAGGTCACATGCCCTGAAAGGCCGCTGCTCATTTTAGAGTGATGTAAAAGCTCCTCAGATATTAATTTTGTTAGAAATTCGGGGAATCAAGCAACCTAAGATCAATTCATTTAGACAGCGGGCGACTGGTACTTTCCAGTTTCCTTTTTACAACGGACTCCGTGCATCCTAGCTTGATCCCCTAGAAAGGGGTGGGCAAGCTGGGCACCAGCTGCCCATGCATTTCAGGGAGGTGCACACAGGACCGGCAGGGTCCCCCATGCACAGCCCCACTCCGAATCTTCTATCCGCCTGGCATGGGGAAGACCCTTCCCTAGAAATCCTGGGCAGCGTTTTAAGTCACCGCCTGGCGAAGCTGAGTTTCCGTCCGCGTCCGCTGAGGACTGCGGGCACCGCGCCTCGTCACGCCCCGCATCTCCCACCTCCCGCCGGCCCCGGCGGCTCCGGGCGGCCGTACCCCAAGCTGCGCCCGCGGCCGGCGACACGCGCCGCAGCGGCGCGCTTATCCGCAGCGGCACAGCCCGCCCGCCCGCCCGCCAGCTCACTCACGCGGGAGGCAGCGGCGGCGTCTCCATTGTGGCTCCTCTCGGGCTTCAGAACGCAGGCACCGACCGCCGCCGCCAGCACCATTCCAGCCGCGGACACCGGCACTGCCCGCCCGCCAAGCTGCGTTCCATCCGCCCCGGAGGGGGCGCCGCGCTCGCCTCACCGCGCGCCACCACCTGCGGCGGCGGCCCCCGCGGCCATGGCCCGCTCGGCCGGGCGCGCTCCGTCTACTGCGCGGCTCCCGCGCTCGCCCGACTGCGGGGCGGCGGGGGCGGCGGCGGCGGCGGCGGCGGCGGCGGCGGGACGGCCGGGCGCGCGGGCTCGGCCACTTCCGGGTTCGGCCCCGGCCGGCGCTGACGCCGTGACGGGACGGCTATGCGGCCTCCCGCGGCGGCCGAAGACCCCTCCCTCGGCGCCTCCCCTTCCTCCTGCTGCTGCTGCCGCTGCCGCTGCTGTATTTGGAGGCGGGCGGGCGCCAGCCGGGAGCTGGGCGGGCGTGCCCAGACGCGGGCCCGCAGGCCGGGACGCGGGCGGCGGCCGCCCACAGAGGGTCTGTGGATCACCGGGACGGGGGCGCTGGAAAATGGAAGCGGAGAGGGTTCTCCGTGCGGAAAAAGGGCGGCCGAGCGCACGGCGTAATAACGCTCGGTATCCACTTACTGCTCTGCTTCGCGGGCGTCTGTACACGTTATTCTTTTTATTTGAGCCTATACCCAGGGAGATGGGAAGGGTAGGCATAACCAACCAGTGCCCTTACAGATGGTGGAACTGAGGCGAGAAGAAATGATTTGCCTGTCCAGTGTCCCAAGCAAGAAGCTGGCTCTCCCTCCAGTATGCTATCCATTCCTTGGACAAGTGAAGTGAGCACCTGCTAGGCAAGGTTTTAGTGCTGGGGATGCGACAGCAAAACCAAGACTGTTTGTGGAGCTGTCCATCTAGACGGGGTGACTGAAACAAGCGATGCTTGCCAACAAGGAACATGAGAATGAGGAGAGGGGAAGAGATTTTAGAAGGAGTGGTCAGTGAAGGCCTCTCAAAAGGTGTGAGTTAAACAGAGATGGAATAACGTGGGCTTTGAGTAATGCAAATAAATGCCCAGGGCGGAGGGAAGAGCAGTGTGGAGACTGCTAAGCAAGATCCTGCCTGTCTTGTTGAGGAACGGGAGGGAGAACAATGCAGCTGGTGGTTCTCCAAGTATGCCCGCTGGAAGCAGTAGCACCTGCGAACTTGTTAGAGCTATGAATTCTCCAGTTCCACTTTAGACCTACTGAACCAGAAACTCTGGGGGTGGAGCCCGGCAGCCTGTGCTTTAACAAGCTCTCCAGATGATGCTGGCTGGGGCCGCAAGGGTGGGAGACCCTCTAATGAAGCAGAGTGAAGTCAAGAAGACAGCGGCAGGAATAATGGGTGTGGCGGGGAATAATCACAAATCACCTAGGCCCTGTAGGCCATGATAAAGGACTTGGCTTTTACTGAATGAGAAGCAATTAGGAAGTGGTGAGTAGCTTGATCTGATCACTAAAAGGATGACTTTTCTGGGATTTGTTTGAAAATATCCCAGAAAAAGTAGAAGTGAAAAGAGAGAAGTGAATAGATGAAGATTTGTAAAATGTTAATTCTTGATGGGGGGTGATCATTATTTATGTGTGTTTATGTATATGTTTTAAAAGTTCATAATAGGCCGGGCGCGGTGGCTCTCGCCTGTAATCCCAGCACTTTTTGGAAGGCAGACGTGGGCAGATCACCTGGGGTCAGGAGTTCAAGACCAGCCTGGCCAACATGGCGAAATCCTGTCGCTACTAAAAATACAAAATTTAGCCCTGCGTGGTGGTGGGCGCCTGTAATCCCAGCTACTCAGGAGGCTGAGGCAGGAGAATCGCTTGAACCCAGGAGGCGGAGGCTGCAATGAGCTGAAATCACGCCACTGCACTGCAGCCTGGGTGACAGAACAAGACTCCACCTGAAAATAAAAGTTCATAATACAAAGTTTTTTTGTTTTTTTTTAAAGGTGACTGCTGTATGGGCAACATGAGTAGAGGGGCAAGAGAGCAAGGAAGAAGATTAGCTTAGCTGGGATGAAAAGTAAGGATGGCCTGGATTAGAGTCCGAATGATTGAGAGACATGGTCAGGTTCTGAATCTGTTTAGAAGGTAAAGAACACAGGAACAGCTGATCAATTAGGGTATAAAAGAAAGATGGTCCTAAGGGTTTTGTTCAGAGTTCTGGGGAGAATGGAGTAGCCCTTTACGGGAATTGAGGAGATAGAGAAGAAACAAATTTGGGGGTGTGGGGTGAAGATTATATTTGTAAACTCTGATTTAGATATGGTAAGTTTGAGATGTCTATTAAACATTCATGTGAAGATAGGTGTAGACCATTAGATATATGTATCTGGGGTAGATATAAATTTGGAAGTTGTTAGCATACAGATGGTATTGAAATCAACTAGATTATGTAGCTACAGAAAAGAAGTAGAACAAGAAGTAAGTCCTGGGGCACTCCAACATTAAAAAAGAAGAGGAGGAGGACTCAGCAAGGGAGATGGTAAAGGAACAGCCAGGGAAATAGAAAGAGATCCAAGGAAAGTGTCTTGGTAGCCTAGTGAAAGTTTCCAGGAAAAAAATTTTAAAACCTTAGTATGCTTTAGCGTGAGCTAACTTCTCTGTGTGATGGTTCTGTTCAGAGCCATAATAAAACTTTCTACTTTACAAGGTTGTTTAAAGAATTAAATGAAATAATTTACATAAAGTATATAGCACATAAATGTATAATGGAAGCACTTAGTAAATGTTAGTTGCTATTATTATTTCTGAAATTTCTGTGGCCATCAGTCATACCTGACTCAGCTAGGAACTGGGTTAGGTCCTAGAGCGGAGATACTAACTTAGGTTTTAACCTTTGACCTGACTTCCTTCTGCATGCAAGCTCCATGAGTAGGGCTGACTCATCAGCCATTTCAGGAACTCTTTTGAGGCAAGGGGTGGGGGGGTTGGAGGTGGACTTTTCTATTGCTTTTGTATCTTCCCACCCAAAATATGTGTACAAATAAATACTAAAAAATTAAGATGTGTTCATCTGACAACTCGGCACATATCTTCAAACCATAGCCCCTGTCACATCCTCCTCTGGGTTGGTTTTGTCTATCATAACTCTCTGCTTAAGGGGTCCGACTCATCTAGCATGCTAAATGTCAACCCAAACCTTTCTTTTTTCACAACCACCCCCATTTTGTAGGCTTCACAAGTAGACTGAGAAAGTACATTACCCACATACAGTTCAGCCTTACTTGGAGTTAAATGTCACATCACAAGCTCTAGTCTCCCAGTGTGGTCACATCAAGTAGATATGAAGACAGTCCACAATCTTAATCCATGTCTGTGCTCCAGACCCCATTCCCTGCAGAGAAGAGGTAGAGCAGAACTCAGACCCTGAAATCTAGATCAGGCTAAGATTTAATCCATTATCTCCACTAAAGGTCTTGAAGCAATTTGAAAATATTAATCCACATTGAGTCTTCGTTGTTTTCTGAAAAGCCAGTGACAGAACTCTTGGCTTTCAGACATAAGCAGACCTGCCTAAGATCAGCAGCAATTTACAAGGCCAACGTTTCCATTTTCATCTTTATGTGGCCAAGTAACCTCAGCCAGTTATAGCTTCCACCTTTAACCTTGTCTCCCCACTCACAAGAGAAAGTAAACAAAAATGCTTGACAGGCTGAGCCCAAATCCAACGCTACAGTGGGGAAGAAACTTTTTAATGCTTCCTCCTTTGACTCTCAGTTTCACTATCTTCTCAAGTAAAGGACACTAAGGATTAGGAGCAGCTCTCCAAGGCCACCAAACTCTTCTCTTTTTCATTTCCCTTGACGTAAGGACTGACTGAACATGCAATGGTGTTGACCTCCCCTTGCTTAGGTTATTACCTCCACCCACCTTTTCATCATTCTTTAGCTGAGCCCTTTACACCCTTGGCAGAGGGATGAGATCTTACAAAAGTCCATCTGTCTGCTATACTGTTGAGATAGAACAATTCCTTAACCATATTAGTAATCCTAATCTAAAGCTAATGTAAGTAATAGAAATGTATTACTTGTAAAGAAAATGGAAACATGCAGATGAACAAGTCCGTGACAGTACCTGGTGGCAAAAATCTCTTAGATTGAGCTGAAATCAGATGTTGCAATAGAACTAATGACATGACATGGCAGGCACAAACACATCTCATGGCAAGAATCTGGGAGCTGAGAATTGCTCCTGTAAAGAAAAGACTTGACTTCACTGAAGAATATAAAACTGTTAGATGCTATATTTGTAATTGCTTCCAGTGCAAAGATGGCAAGTATGAAAAGACTCACTCATTCAAAATTAGGTACTAAAGAAGATAAAGGCCCTCTAAAAAGTCTCATTTTCTATCCTAAAGACTTAGTTTAAGTTGCTTTACTAATTTTAAATTAGGGGTTTTGCTTTTAATATTTTGATTTAGAAGAAACTTATGCATAATATGAAGCATTTCAAAATGTTCTTGTGATACTTTGCTGTTTAGCAAGTGGATTTGTCAATACATTAAGATATCTATTACAAGCTTTGTGGTGTCAAATGGGGTGATATGAGTCTTGTGCTCCAGATCAATAGAAAGTCTTTAATTGATGGAGTCCTTTGTTTCCGTGAATCCAATTTACTCTTTAAATGCTTGCCTCCCTGTTTTTGTAGTTTTTAATATACCAATTTTACTTCCAACACAGCACACCTCCCCATTATCCTATCTGAGCTTCCTGGAGAAATGAATGCAAATTGTTTGCTGCAAAGTTTAATTGAAAATCTGTTGGAACTGGTACAGGAAGTATCCAAAAATAGATTTCACACTAATGTATATCAGGTAAGCAGTTTCTCTGTGCTTTTTTAAGAAAAGGAAATTTACTTAATCTATTTTTACTTGTATATAGCTTTATGGTATCTATTTATGTAGTCTGGTGATGTAATACCTCATTATAGAATTATCTAGGACTGAACATCTTTCTACACAGTCAGCAATGCTGGGGGGAAGAAAAAGCATGTAAAAATTCTTGATAAATTATGCAAAGCATTATTATTAGCTTGTTGTCATTCTATCTCAAATTATGCATCGGCACATAAACAAAAACTTCTCCCTACAGCTTCTGCCTGTCCGTTACAGCTGACTGTTAATAGCACAGACCCTAAACAAAACTGTGAAATAAGTTTATTTTGGCATTCTCATTTTTCCCATTTTGTTCTCTTTTTTCATGTTAGCATCAATACTTCTCTCACCTTTCACATCACCTACAGATCTCCAGTGTCCTCTCTCCATCCCTAATCAAACTTAGCAATGATCAGACATCAGCCAATGGAATGATTAGTGAACTACACTTTAAAACAAATGGCTTTTAGACATGGGGTAACCCCATACTTGTATTATTTGAGCTAAATAATATCTTTATACCCTACTCCTATTCTCCATCCTAGAATGCGTTCCAATGTCATCTGTATTATTTTAATCACAAAATTATTTACAAGTTGTGATGTTTAAATATGTCTTTCATTAATAGAATATTAATGAATAACACTGTGAAATGAATGCTTTACTTTGATAAGGGACAATGCAGAGTATAGGAGATAAGAAAAAATATTCTTCTTAAACTCTAGACCTTTTGAGACCATACCTCAGAGAGTTTGTGTTATTTGTTCAAATGGTAATATAAAAAGATAAGTCTTGAATTTCCACATAAATCATAAAATTTGAGCTCAGCCCAAGTCTTGGAATTATTTTTGCAAGAAAGGGTCCTTTGCCAAGAAATCCTTTCTAGTTCTTAATCTGGTACTAGTCAGCTTCTGGATGCAGAGAAGCATGTTTAATGCAGGATATAAGTGGTTAGTCAATTCCTGAGGCATCCATATTTCTTCATTTTCCTTGTTAAGATCTTGGTAATAATCCAACCCAAGAAATAGAATTAAACCCAGGCTGCATATGTATGAGAACTATTCTTCATTGAACTAAAAATGAACTTGAGCTGCCATTTTGAAGTCTTTGTTAAAAGCCAACTAAAATTAAATCATGAGAAAAATATTCCAAGTCATATTTTCTGAGGCAAACTGATTCAAGCCAATCTTGATGGTGCTATATTTAGATATACATATCAACTTTTTTTCTATGTCACATACAGAAAATACCGACCACCCTATTTTAAATTGCAACTAGCACTCCCCCTGCACCCTCAACACTTCCTAAACTTCTTTTCTAATTTGTTTCTTCCCCGAGCACTTATCACAATTTGACCAACTCTGTGTTTTACTTATTTATTTCACGTATTGTCTGTTATCTCCTTTGGAACGTAAGCTCTATGAAGGCATGAGCTGCTGTATCTCCAGGGCCTAGCAAAACACCTGGCACGTATTCAGCAAATACTGTTGAATGAATGAACTGGCACCAACTAAAATGTTTACCTCCAGGAACACATATTCCAACTCAAAATTCAGGCAATGTGTGTTTTAATAGATAAATGCTACATCAGTCTATCAAATTTATTCTTTTTTACTTTTGGAAGCATATAAACAATGATCCCCAGAAATAAAGAAGACACAGAGAAAGTTTATTTGATTTCAGTCAGTCAGTCAGCCCACAAATTTATTGAATACCCTCTTTGATGATTACAGTATTATAGGTGAGTCAGTCTGGGGCAGTAGTTAGGAATAATATGAAACTTAGGACAAGGATTCTCCCCTTAAGATCCTTGTAATCAACTTCAGTCGTAAAAATAAATCCAAATTTTAAATAAAATTAATCATCCCAGCACTTTGTGAGGCTGAGGTGGGAGGATTGCTTGAATTCAGGAGTTCAAGACTGCAGTGAGCTATGATTGTGCCACTGCACTCTAGCCTGGGTACAGAGCCAGACTCTGTCACTAAAAACTAAATAAACTAGGCCAGGTGCAGTGGCTCACACCTGTAATCCCAGCATTTTGGGAGGCTGAGGTGGGCGGATCACTTGAGGCCAAGATTTCAAGACCAGCTTGGCCAACATGGTAAAACCCTACCTCTACTAAAACATAGAAAAATTTGCCTGGTGTGGTAGCACACACCTGTAATCCCAGCTATTCAGGAGGCTGAAATGTAAGAATCGCTTGATCCTGGGAAGCAGAGGTTGCAGTGAGCTGATATGGTGCCACTGTACTCCAGCCTTGGCAACAGAATGAGACTTCATCTCAAAAGAAAAAAAGAAAAGTTTATCCCTGGTACGATAAAAGCATGAAGCAGTGTACTTTAGCATAAATGAAAAGAAGCAAAATGGCAAAGGTGGAATAAACATGACTCAGTGACTAATTTGATATGGGGGGGAGAAGAAGACCAAGTAGCCTGAAAATATGATGATAAAGCTGGTAAAAATAAGAAAGTCACATGAGTTAGATGATGGTGTGTGTGGTTTTAGGCCTACAGAGTTTGCAGTAACCTCAAGATATCCCAGTAAAATGTCCAGCAGGAAGTTACAGCTTAACCAGGTCAGGGGCACCTGGTACAAAGATAGACTCACTCTCATAAAGCTATTGGCCCCTGAAGAAACTGGTAATGCAGCTTTCTGTGATCAACTACATTGTTCTTCACATTGCTCTGGGCATTGGCTGGTGTCCCCATGCTGCTTTCTTGATTGCTAATTTTTAAAATAATTTAAAGCAAATACATGATTACATTCTTTTTTTTCCCCACTGGGAAGAAAATGATTACCTTCTTATAGTAAAAATTCAAACCATAAAATGAAAGTTCTCATTGATCTTTCCCTTAATCTCCTCAACAGAAGTAGCACATGTTAACAGTTTTAAGTGTATCTTTTCAAACACTTTTCTATGTAGTCATATACATATGTGGTACACATAGAAATAGGTGGGTTTGTATTTGTTTCACGTAAGTGGAATCATGCTCTAGGTACCTTCAGCTCATTAGCAGCTGCTAAGGAAGGCTTACTGCCAATTTGCTGTAGCTGTGGGAGACCCAGGCAGGGAGATCTCAGCTGCCAGTTGCCAGTACATCCAGGAGTTAAAAGGATACAAATTTTAGGAAAAAATGTGATCATTAGAAGGTTGACTAATGCGTTAGGTTAAATAGTACAGTGCCAGGTGGGTACTGCATTGCATCTTAGTGCCACAGACAACTTCCTCCTCCATTCTAACCAAAACACACTTGCTCTTTTGGAAATCTTATTTTTGATCTAATCCTTAGGGAGAAAGATTCAAAGCCACTATTCCTTTAGTAAAGATTAGTTTTTATTTAAAAAAAAATGGATTTTACATTGCCTGAAGTTCTTAATACTTCTAGATTCTCTATTTCTATTTTTTCTTATCTTTTGTTACAACTTTTACTTTTTCTCTCTATCATTTTTTCATTCCAGTTAACTTGTCTAGGAAGACCTGGAATGAAGATTAGAGAGCTGAGTTATGGTGGGTATCTATTCATTGTATTTTGGTCAAATGCTCCAGAAATTTTATTCTTTTGTGTTTTAGTTCCCAGTTAAACCTTCCTAAAGCCATAGTAATTACATACCTACTTATAATAATGATTTACTTTAAAGCATATTTAAATATTGCAACAACATGCATTTTATTTGGCACAATTCATTTTTAAAGTTCTAACTGTGGGAAGCTATATGTGTTCATAATTACAGTTTATTTGAATGTGTAGTATTTTTGGAACAGTAAAGTACCGTACTTTGGGGTGGGTGAAATGAAAGTAATTTATGTATTTTAAATGAATCAGTTTGTCTTAATGTTCAGTATCTAGGATAATTTTAAAATTCATTGGCTCAGTTTTATATAATAAGCTACGAATAAAAATATCTTTATACAGTGGAACCTCACTTATGTGGTTTTCAACATCCATCATGTGACCACCAACAACTGCTTTGGTAATTGTGGTGATTAAATCATCTTTGAGAAATTTATACCAAATAATTTTTGTGAGTAAGTGGAGGTATGTTTCTTTTTTTTTTTTTTTTTTTTTTTGAGATGTAGTCTTGCTGTGTCACCCAGGCTGAAGTACAGTTGTGCAATCTCAGCTCACTGCAACCTCCAACTCCCAAATTCAAGCAATTCTCCTGCCTCAGTCTCCCAAGTAGCTGAGATTACAGGTGCCTACCACCACACCTGGCTAATTTTTGAATTTTTAGTAGAAATGAAGTTTCATCATGTTGGATCAGGCTGGTCTTAAACTCCTGCCCTCAAGTGATCTGCCCACCTCAGCCTCCCAAAGTTCAGGGATTATAGGCGTGAGCCAACGTGCCTGGCTGGTAAGTGAAGGTATCTTCCATTGGGCCAGCTGAAAATTATTTATACTCAGAAAAATATTGCTGAAGCCTCTTTGAAAACTCATTTAGTCCATTTACCTAATTTCAAACTGGCATATAACCAATTTTAAAGGCATTCAGAGAATATTCAAAAACTTTCTTCAGTAACTCATTGTACAATTTTTTTTTTTTTTTTTTTTTGAGACAGAGACTCACACTGTCATCCAGGCTGAAGTGCAGTGGCATGATCTCAGCTCACTGCAACCTCTGCCTCTGGGTTCAAGCAATTCTCCTGTCTCAGCCTCCAGAGTAGCTGGGATTATGGGCACCCGCCACCATGCCTGGCTAATTTTTTTGTATTTTTAGTAGAGACAGAGCTTCACCATGTTGGCCAGGCTGATCTCTAACTCCTGACTGTGTGAATCACCCGCGTTGGCCTCCCAAAGTGCTGGGATTACAGGCGTGAGCCACTGTACCCAGCCCTCATTGTACAATTTTACAGTACTTTTCAAGATTCAGAACTTAGCAGTGTGTTTGCTGTGGAGGCAGATTCAATATATAACCTGTCCAGAAACAGCTTGCCCACCCTGAAGGCATTTTAGTATATACATACTAAAATTACAGAGGAACATGATTTATGGGTGCATAGATAATTTGGGGGTGGGATTATTACAGAAACACTTGCTGGAAGAGGCATATTTTGATCTGGACTTCATGGAACATATAGGATTTAGATTAGCAGAGAAGAAAAGGGAGCAACTTCCTCATGTAAGGAAGAAAAACAAAATAGAAATGTTGGACCTGGCAGAAATTATAGATCAGCCCTAACTGGAATTGAAGAGCAGTAAGTGAAATTGAAGATATTTTCCCAGGGCCTCCCCATAGCTCTTAAATTTATCTAATAAGCTAGAAACCACTGAGGCTTTTTAACAAGGGAGTACAATATTCAAGTATGATTTTAGTGAGATTTATCTGACTGAAGTAGTCAGACCTAGTTAGGAGCTGGGAGATTTAGGAAGGAGGGGCATTGATTAAGGAGTCATTACATGTACATCAAAATTTTAAAAATAGATGTATCCTGTGACACAGCAATTCCACTTCTAGGAATTTATCCCAAAGAAATAATCATATGGCCAGACATGGTGGCTCAGACCTATAATCCCAGCACTTTGGGAGGCCAAGGCAGGTGAATCACCTGAGGCCAGGAGTTCAAGACCAACCGGCCAACATGGTAAAACCCTGTCTCTATTAAAAATACAAAAATCAGCCAGGCATGGTGACACATGCCTGTGATACCAGCTGTTTGGGAGGCAGAGGCAATAGTATCATTTTAAACTGGGAGTTGGAGGTGGCAGTGAGCTGAGATGGCCCCACTGCATGCTAGCCTGGGCAACAGAATGAGACTCCATCTCAAAGAAAAGAAAGAAGAAAAAAAAGAAATATTCATAGATGTACATGAGTCAGCTACAAGAATATTTAGTGCAACTTATTTATATAATAATACATTGGAAACCCAAATTGATCCACAGGTTACTGGATAAATTTTATAAAACCACCATATAGTAAACTACTATGGGACCACCAAAATTGATACAGTATAAGAATACTTAATGTCATAAAAAGATGACATATTGTTGAAAGGAAAAAGTAAGTTAGAAAATACTACCAGCCTGGGCAACTTGATGAAACTTTGTCTCTATAAAAAATAAAAATATTAGCCAGGCATGGTACCATGCACCTGTAGTCCCAGCTACTCAGGAGGCTGGCGTAGGAAGATCACCTAAGCCCAAGGAGATTGAGGCTGCAATGAGCTGTAATCATGTCACTGCATGCCAGCTTTGATGGCAGAGTGAGACCCTGTCTTAAGAACAACAACAACAAAAAATACTGTATATAGTATGAGCCTATGTATGTAAAAGAAAAAAAAGTGTCTGTGTGTGTGGTATGTGTTCACCTTGTGTGTAATTGGTAAATTGAATAAATATGACACATTTTGATTGCATAGAAAAATTCAGTTTTTGCTTCCATTGTCCCTTTACACATGTATTCATTGGTGTGATCTTTTTCTATCCTAAGAAGAAATATTGAACCGGCCCATGACTCTCAGATAATGAAACATCCTTCAGCCACTTAGTCCTAAAAAGCCACAACTCAGTCTTAAGTAGTAGTTAAAATTCCAAATTTAGCCTGAAGCGGTGGCTCACAGTCATAATCCCAGCACTTTGGGAGGCTGAGGCAGGCAGATAACAAGGTCAGGAGATCAAGACTATCCTGGCTAACATGGTGAAACCCCATATCTACTAAAAATACAAACTATTAGCCAGGTGTGGTGGCGGGCACCTGTAGTCCCAGCTACTCAGGAGGCTGAGGCGGGAGAATTGCTAGAACACGGGAGAATCGCTGGAACCTGGGAGGCGGAGGTTGCAGTGAGCAGAGATGGTGCCATTGCACTCCAGCCTGGGAGACAGACTGAGACCCTGTCTCAAAAAAAAAAAAAATCCAAATTTAACTATGTGTTTATTTTTCTGCCCCTCCCAATCTTGGACATATTTCAGTCTAAAATCTTGTAGTGAGGAAAGTGAGGAAGGGGATGAGATCCCTCTGCAATGCTCTTTAGACTTAAGGTAGCTAATGAGTACATGTAAATTCTAGAACCACCACTACACTCCAAATCAGTAAATTAACCACTCTAATTTTGCATTCCCTTGTGTAAAAATTGGAGCTGCTTTTTTTACACAAGGTAATGCAAAATTGGAGTGGTTTAGATTTATCTTAGATTTATTGTGAACATCAAATTATATCATAGAAGCAGAATAATTTTACAGAGTTAAAAAGTGTTCAGTTATTATCAAATACAGCACACTAGACCAGGGATCCACAAACCAAATGCATGCAGGAGGCCAAGAGGGTAACTAAATAACTAACCAGGCTAGGTACAAATACCAACTGATATCTGACCTTAATGTTGAGAAACAATACATAGTAGTAGTGAATATGGTGAATTAGAAATGGAGACCTCATGCCTCAAATCTGAGCTGCTTATGCTATGTAAAAATGCAGGCCATTTTGTTACATCTTTTCATATTTCAAGGTAAGCTAGAAATTCTTATTTTTATCTAAAATATTATAATATTTTTATTTTTTTTGAGATGAAGTTTCCCTCTTGTCACCCAGGCTAGAGTGCAATGGTGTGATTTCAGCTCACTGCAACCTCTGCCTCCTGTGTTCAAGCAATTCTCCTGCCTCAACCTCCCAAGTAGCTGGGATTACAGGCACCTACCACCACTCAGCTAATTTTTGTATTTTTAGTAGAGATGGGGTTTCACCATGAGAAACCAGGCTGGTCTCGAACTCCTGACCTTAGGTGATCCACCAGCCTCGGCCTCCCAAAGTGCTGGGATTACAGCAATAAGCCACCCCACCCAGCCTAATTTTTCAATGTCAACAGCCAATTTAAGTATCAAACATTGTGTATACTAATAATGAACTAATAATAAAAGCTTATTTAATGAATAATAAATAATTGATAGGATTAATAATTGTATGATTGATAGTATATGATAGTGATTACTAAAGATTATACGGAAGTTGAAGGCAGTGACTGTGATTTTGATTTCTGTGGTCTCAGTACTTTATACAATGTCTGACATATTTGGTGCTTAATAAATACTGGTAAAATAAATAGAGGCATGCTGTTAAATTGGAAGACTGTTTCTGCAGGTGGAGATATCAAACAGCTCAACACTGCCTTCAGTGTAAAGCTTCTTTTTATAAATTTCATTGTAATACATCCTCCTTTTTATTTTTCCCAATGATTCAAAGTAGAATAGAAGAAAGAAATAGAAGAAATCTAAAGGAATAGAGGCAAAATAGGAGGCTAATGGGAGCAAAGAGATAAGTAAGTTAAATAAATAAAACCATAAGATGCTTAGTTATTTCTGGTGTTTGACTTAATCTCTTGAAATGAGGTTATATTAGTTTAATTAAAATGGATGGATTTAGCTAACTAGGAGATAGAAAGAAGAGTGGCCTAACTTAGGGTAGGCAGGTGTCTATTTTGGGGACAGCGGGTAGTCAGAAAAGACTTCCGGGGGATATGATGTTTCTATTTAATTCAACAAACATCTATTGAATATTTACTGTGAAATGTGCCAGCAAACAAAAACGTCCTCAATACCCATGGAACTTACATTTTAATGAAGGAGACAGATGACAGACATAAGAAATTAGAAAATTATGTAGTATATTAGAAGATGTGATGGCTAATTTTATGTGCCAATTGGCCAAGCTATAGTCCTTAGTTATTCAATCAAACACCAACGTAGGTGTTGCTGTGACTATTATCCTAGATCATTCAGATAGGCCTGATCCAGTCAGGTGAAAGAACTTACAAGTAAAACTGTGGTTTCCCTAAAAAACAACAAAAAACAAAAAAACAGATAATTCTGCCAATGGACTGCAGCCTTCGCTTGGGCTTGGGAGCTCAGTCTGTTTTTTCTGACAGCCTGCCCTGCAGATCTTGGTTTGCTTAGCCAGCCCCCACAGTTGCATAAGCCAGTTCCTTGCAAGGCTATATGTGTACACACACACACACACACACACACACACACACACACACACACACCCTTCTGTGTGTATATATTCATCTATATCTATATCTATATATGGATATAGATATATCTCCTTCTGGTTCTGCTTCTCTGGGGGGTCCCTAACTAATACAGAAGGTGACAGAGTAAAAGGAGGAGTGACAGTGTAGGGTGACATTAGGGAGCAGGTTGCAGATTAATAGTCGATTTAGGTTTTATTGAGAAGTATTTGAGCAAAGACTTGGAAAAGGTGAAGTAGTTAGGCAAGTCTGTTCTTTTAGGACGAGCATTTCAAGCAGAAATAACAGCTAGAACAAAATCTCTAAGGTAGGATTTTTGAGAAAGAACAAGAAGGCCAGTGTGGCCTGAGCAGAGTGAAGGAAGTAAAGAAAATCAGAGAGGTAAGGGACAGAAGTAGAAGACTCAGACCTTGCAGGACTTGTGAACCATTGCAAGGACCTTATATTTTACTCTGAGAGAACCGAAGAACCATTGCAGCTTTGACTCTCTGCGTAGTGATATGATCTGACTTATATTTTTAAAGTACCATTTCCTTTGAAAAAGGACAACCATGTTTAGAGCAAACTATGGGGTGAGGATGGAGAGATGTAAGGAGAGAAGCAGAGAAATCTGATGAGGTATTATAATAACCCAGGTGACAGATGATGGTGATGCTTCATCTGAGTCTTGAAGGCAGACCTGACATTCGGGTGGTACACACTGGATTCTGCTTAATGGTATCCATGCCATACTAATTGTTAAATATTTTAAATATCCCCTCTTCTTGAGGGACAAGTAGGAGGTAGGCAGTCAGTGAACACATTTTTGAAACTAATCATATGCAAAGGCATGGAAGCGTAAGAAGGCTCAGCCTATTCCAGAGTTTCCAGGATGACCCCTATGACTCAAGCTAATGATAAATGATAAACAACTACTGACATACCATGTGTCAGACACTTTTCTAAATACTTTGCCTGTGCCAAGTAAAAATTCACTCGTCTTTCTATCAGTTAACAAATCATTCCAAAACTTAGTGACTCCATCACCATTTATTAGCTCAAGATTCTGTGAGTTGGCAATTTGGGCTGGCAAAGTCCATCTTTTTGCTCCATATAATAGGGGAATTACTCGTGTATTTGCAATCACTTGGCAAGTTAGCTGGGCCTGGCTAGTCCCAGATGCACCCCTAACATGTCTCAATTGACTTGGGGGAATGGAGTCAGTTGAGACAAGCATCTCTCAGAATCCAGCAGACTTCCCTAAGCTTTTTCAGGTGGTGGTTGTGTTCCAGAACACAGCAAGCCAATGAGTACAAAACTCAACTTGCAAGCACATATCAAATTGCTTGTGCCAAAGCAGGCTACGTGGCCAAAACAAAATCAATGTCAAAGAGGACTTCACAGAGCGTGGTTTCAGGGGGGTATGATTCATTGGGGTTGCCATTTTATTGCAACAGTCCTCTCACTGTCTTTATAAAAACCCTGTGATGTGGTAACTGAACAAAGATCTCCATTTTCCAGATGAGGAAATGAAGTTCATATGGTGTTAAGTAACTCATAACTCATAAGAAACAAAGCCAAGATTTGAACCCAGATGTTGGCTCCTGAATCTACACTTTTAATTACTATGTTACATATGAGAAAGCTGTGGGAGGTGAGACCAGCTGGGTGAATAGGGGCAGATCATGATGGGCCATGAACACTGTCGAGGTCCCATCATCCAGATAAGTGCAGACTGCAAGGGGAAGGTACAGGCAGCAGTGGGTGGAAGACTTGTGGGTTGGGATTCCCGGAGAAAGAAAAGGGAAAATCTTCAGTGGAAAAATGGAGTCAAAGTCACAAGCTAAAAGATGATCCCTGAGTCAAACTGCAGAAGGCAGGTAGTGGCATAAATAGAAGTCAGTATCTCAGAAGTCAGCCCTGAAGGAGGTCAAGAAAATGAGTAGAAACAGAATGTTCTACACATTGCTGCTGAAAAACTAGAAGTTAATTTTGCCTTTTTGGGGTGAGGTACACCTAGAAAATGATGACTAGTTTTGTAGCAATTTATCTGGAATCATGGTCATGATAGCAGAAATAAATTCAGTTTTACTCCTTTTTTGTGAGGGTGCGGGTGTATGTAAAAACCGGGAATAGTGAATGTGCTGAAATAACAGTGAGCAGCTTTGAGCAGCCTCTGAGTATATTTATAGATATCAAGCACACGAAACACGCCCACATCATACACCCTCTCCCCAGGAATCCAGGATGTATGAAGAATAATATAAGGTGTACGTTTGACAGTCTGTACCACACACAGGATGTACTAGGAGTAATAACTTTCATATCCTTTATAGTACCTGACCAGTGTTTCATCAAAACTGTAAAGTGAACTATTGGAAGGCATGCAGACAGAATTATTTTGAATCTAAGATTTTTTTTTCAAACATTGGCAGTGATGTAATCTGTCTGAATCTCTGAAGGTCAGGATGTTATCATCGGCGACCTCTAGCGAAAGGGTTCAATGATAGGATGGCAAAGGTTTGGAACACTCGCCCTTTTTACTCCGTACAGTTGTCTGCAATCACTTTTTAACAATAAAATACATGCTTTTGAGATCAAGAAACTTAATTTTTTTAAAAAAAGCAATAGGCTCTCTAGACAAAGCTGTCTGGTTCATTAATGTGAAACAAGTCTATAAGTGGGAAGAAGAAGGACAGATATTTCAGTCAAACGTGGACCACCCCTCCCAGCCTAGCTCTCCACACTCCAGAGATTTGGGAATGAAATTATTAAACTCTGAGACCCAATTCCAATCAATAATAGTTGCCAGGCATGAAAAATAGGGGTCCTGGAAGTCTTTTGATGTAGCATCTTTAGAGGCAGTGGAGACATACATCATTTACCAGAAAAGTCATCACTTTTTCACTAGCACACACACAAAAAAGGAAAGAAGTAACTGTGAAACCCAGGCTTAGAACAGATAGTACAAAAGACTAAGGGCATCTGCTTTTCTGTCACCAATTTGTGAAGTACAAAGAACAGAAAAGATTTGCAGAGACTCAGAAATGCCTGATATGAGAGATAACTAACATAGGGACATGGTTGCCTTTGCTATTCCAAGCATAGCTCAACACTTTT
Organism: Sapajus apella; assembly: GCF_009761245.1. NCBI lineage: Eukaryota > Metazoa > Chordata > Mammalia > Primates > Cebidae > Sapajus > Sapajus apella. The sequence continues at coordinate 1,424,813 of NW_022437117.1, forward strand.
CATGCAGCAAACATGGACCAAGCACCTACTCTGTGCTGCTGAGTGCTTAAGGGAATTCATAGGTAAAATAAAACACAGCTCTGCCCTTAAGTAGTTAAGAATTTGACCATCTGCTTTGCTTTCCAGGATCAGCTGATTGTTTTATTTTGTATTGATCTCATCACTGTTCTACCATTAGTTTCTTCAGATACTTGATAGGCAGTGGACTTTAGTTTAGATTTTTAGTCTCACATCAAATTTTCTAGGAGAAGAAAAAGATTAACAATATGTTATCTATTGGGACATTTTCAGTGACTCATTCCATGGGGTTTCTAAATTCACAAGAGCTCACTGACAGGGGAAAAAACATCTCTATTTCCGAGCTGTTAATTCCTCCTTTAGGTATAAACCATCTTTTTGCTTTTAATGTAATTTCATAATGACTTCTCTTTTACCATCACCATAATAACAGAAAGAGTTTTAAATCCGTCCTTTCTTATTTTGAAATGATCAGTTAGCTGCCATATATCTGACTAATTTTTCTGGTTCTGTGACCCCCACACCACACTAGCCATGTTTGGGTTGCATTTGTTGCTACCTGACTGTCACTCAAAGTAGAAAGCAGAGAGAAGCTGACATCATCTAGCCTTTGGTCTACCAAAGGTCCCTAGAATTTATTTATTTATTGGAATCATAGCATGGAGGTAATAGAATACTCTGAGGAGAAACCCTAAAAAACTTACCTCCTAGTTTCATAGGAATAGGGAGAAATAAAACAAGTAGAATTCATGAAGGTCATTTACTGAAAAAGAGAAAAAATGATGAGGACAGGGTACATTTCATTTTTTTCTCCCTGTTCTTTTCTCTCCAGCAAGAGGGCATGCTATGTTGAAGGCCCTCCCCGCTTGCATACTCATCAGTGAACCTCTCTCTTTGAGTTCAAGCATCCTGCAACAGGAACAGGATAGTAAGCCAAGAAAAACAAGATGAAATGGTTTTGCTTTTAAATTCTGGGTTAAAAAATCTGGGTTAGAAAATCTGTCCATTAAATGGTCTTTAAATTTATTTATTTATTTTTGAGACAATGTGTCACTCTGTCACCCAGGCTGCAATGCAGTGGTGCCATCATAGCTCACTGCAGCCTCTATCTCCTGGACTCAAGCAATCCTCCTGCCTCAGTCTCCTGAGTAGCTAGGACTCCAGGCACATGCCACCACACCTGGCTAATTTTTTATTATTTGTAGAGGCAAGGTCACACTATGTTGCCCAGGCTAGTCTCAAACTCCTGGGCTCAAAAGATCCTCCTGCCTTGGCTTCCCAAAGTGATGTGATTACAGAAGTGAGCTACTGTGCCTGGTCCATTCATTTATTCATATCAACAAAAGTTTATGGTTGTCACATACATGGTACATACAGTCTGAAGACTACAAGAGTTAAGATATTACATACGAATGACCAAAATATAAGTAGAAAGTGTTATATAGACACTACTAACATTTAAATTCAGAGGTGAAAGAGGTCATTTTTAATTAGGAAAAACAGGGAAGTGTGTAATGAGGAGGTGGCTTTTGAATTGATCTTTGAAAGATGGCTAGGATTTCCATTGTAGAGATGACAGATAAAGAAAAATAATGACATACTTCTGCCATGGGGTGAGCTTGTAACTCCATCTCCCTCAGATTCAGTTTTCCTTTATAAATGAAAATTTGAGGATCAGGAAGTTCCTCCGCCCCCACAACTCATCTCTGTTCTGGCATGCAATATGGAATTCAATTGAACTTACCTCTGTTCTAGCATGCAATACAGATTTCCAATGAATTCATCTCTGTTCTAGCATACAATATAAACTTCAGTGGAACTCATTTCTGTTCTAGCATGCAATATAGACTTCAATCAAACTTTGGCTGACATTTGCCTGGACCTTGACCAAGATCTTTTCCACCTATCTTGTCTTTATAACACTTCTTTTTATCTTAATTTCTTTCCATTTATCTTCTTTAAGTTAATAATGAAACAGTCACCACTTATATCTTTGTCAGCCATTGCCATGATTATGCTGCATTTAACACACACCCCCCACCTTGGTATACTGGCTTTGACATTACTTCTCACACTCACAGGTTTCTAGGGTATCCTACTAATATGGTTTGGCTGTGTCCCTACCCAAATCTTATCCTGAAGTTGCACGTGTTGTGGGAGGGACCTACTGGGAGATAATTGAATCATAGAGGCAGGTCTTTCCCATGCTGTTCTCATGATAGTGAATAAATCTCACAAGATCTGAGAGTTGTAAAAACAGAAGTTTTCCTGCAGGAGCTCTCTTCTCTTGTCTGCCGCAATGTGAGATGTGTCTTTCACCTCCTGCCATGATTATGAGGACTCCTCAGCCAGGTGGAACGTAAGTCCATTAAACATCTTTCTTTTGTAAATTGCCCAGTCTCTGGTATGTCTTTATCAGCAGTGTGAAAATGAACTAATACAGTAAATTGGTACCAGGAGAGTGAGGTATTGCGGAAAAGATACCCGAAAACATGGAAGCAACTTTGGAACTGGATAACAGGCAGAGGGCGGAACAATTTGGAGGGCTTAGAAGAAGACAGAAAAATGTGAGAAAGTTTGAAACCTCTAGAGACTTGTGGAATGGCTTTGACAAAAATGCTGAGAGTAATGTGAACAATAAGGTCCAGGCTGAGGTGGTCTCAGATGGAGATGAGGATGTTGTTGGGAACTGGAGCAAAGGTGACTCTTGTTATGTTTTAGCAAAGAGAATGGTGGCATTCTTCCCCTGCCCCAGATTTTTGTGGAAATTTAAACTTGAGAGAGATGATTTAGGGTGTCTGGTAGAAGAAATTTCTAAGCAGCAAAGCATTCAAGACATGACTTGGGTGCTGTTAAAGGTATTCAGTTTTATAAGGGAAGCAGAGCATAAAAGTTCAGAAAATTTGCAGTCTGACAGTGAGATAGAAAAGAAAAACCCATTTTCTGAGGAGAAATTCAAGCTAGGTGCAGAAATTTGTATAAGTAATGAGGAGCCAAATGTTAATCACTAAGACAATGGGGTAAATGTCTCTAGGGCATCTCAGAGGTCTCACCTCCCATCACAGGTCTGGAGATTCAGGAGGAAAAGTGGTTGCGTGGGCCAGGCTCAGGGTCCCTGTGCTGTGTGCAGGTAGGGACTTGGTGCCCTGCATCCCAGCCACTTCAGCCATGGGGAAAGGGGCCAATATAGAGCTCAGGCTATGGCTACAGGGGTGCAAGTGTCAAGGCTTGGCAGCTTCCATGTGGTGTTAAGCCTGCCAGTGCACAGAAGTCAAGAATTGAGGTTTGGGAACCTCCACCTAGATTTCAGAGGATGTGTGGAAACTCCTGGATACCCAGGCAGAAGTTTGCTGCAGGGACAGGGCTGTCATGGAGAACCTCTGCTAGGGCATTGCAGAAGAAAAAATGTGAGGTTGGATCCCCCACACAGATTCTCTAGTGGGGCACTGCCTAGTGGAGCTGTGAGACGAAGGCCACCACCCTCCAGATCTCAGATTGGTAGATCCACTGACAGCTTGCACCATGCACCTGGAAAAGCTTCAGACACTCAACGACAGCCTGTGAAAGCAGCCAGAGGGGGGATATACCCTGCAAATCCATAGAGGCAGAGATGCCCAAGGCCATGGGAGCCCACCTCTTGCATCAGCTTGACCTGGATATGAAACATGGAGTCAAAGGAAATCATTTTGGAGCTTTAAGATTTGACTTCCCCACTGTATTTTGGACTTGTGTTGAGGCCTGTAACCTCTTTGTTTTGGCCAATTTCTCCCATTTGGAATGGCTGTATTTACCCAATGCCTACACTCCCACTGTATGTAGGAAGTAACTAACTTGCTTCTGATTTTACAGGCTCATAGGTGGAAAAGACTTGCCTTATCTCAGATGAGACTTCAGACTGTGGACTTTGGAGTTAATGATGCAATGAGTTATGACTTTGGGGACTATTGGGAAGGCATGATTGGTTTTGAAATGTGAAGATATGAGATTTGGGAGGGGCCACAGGTGGAATGTATGGTTTGGCTGTGTCCTCACTCAAATCTCATCTTGAATTCCCACATCTTGTAGGAGGGACCCAGTGGGAGGTAATTGAGTCATGGGGACAGGTCTTTCCCATGCTATTCTCATGATAGTAAATACATCTCACAAGATATGATGGTTGTAAAAAGGGGAGTTTCCCTGTGCAAGCTCTCTTCTCTTGTCTGCCACCATGTGAGACAGGCTTTTCACCTTCTGTCATGATTATGAGGGCTCCCCAGCTATGTGGAACTGTAAGTCCATTAAACATCTTTCTCTTGTAAATTGCCAACCTTGGGTATGTCTTTATCAGCAGCATGAAAACAAACAAGTACTCTGACCCAGCCTGGACTTTGCTGGGTGGCCTGCTTCACCCTCCAACCTTAGTATGCTGTGGCTTGTTTTCACTGTCACTTTCAACTGATAATTTGGATCCTTACCTTTGTCTATACCATCTCCCAAGATATTGCTTATGAGAAAAAAGATACAGATAAATATGCATTAAACAAATCAACACAAAATCCACAAAATTTTCCAGAATCCTGTTTAATGTTAAATGTCCTTTAAATAGCTAAAATCAAACCATAAGGAATTGACATCTGGAATGTTTTCCACAAGGTTTATACACATGATACAATTACCATTCTTGTGTGTTAAAACTAATGACAAAGATTTCAGTAAAATCTCATTAAATAAACAGTATTTAATAAGCTGAGATAATTCCAGCATGGGTAAGATCACTATCTTTGTACTTTTTCAAAGAAAGTGTTTGCTAAATAAATGATAAATGAGAAAAAAAAATCATGAGAGAACTATTACCTTTCCTTACGAAGTCCTTTCAGGGACTCTTGAAATTCCGTGGCAGCATTTATTTGCATATGGAATGATGAACTAATTAAAAATGAATTTTACCTGTTTGTTAGAATAGGTCCAAAAGGAATTCCCCTTGGAAATTTCTAAGAATCAGCTCATATTCCAAGATAACTTAAAAATACAAACTCGTAGATATCAAAAAGAACTTTATAAATCAGATTTTAATTCACGTGAGCCTTTCAGATAATTATTCTGAATTAGAGTTTTTACTGTGTTAAACTATTTTACCTACCTATTGATAACTTTTAACAAAGCATTTTGGGAAGGATAGCAAATGGAGAATTATATCAAATATTTTAACCCAGATAAGTCAGCCCAGACAAACCTGGTTGCATGTTATGGAACCCAATGCAACACATTGCCTGAAGAGAAAGGTCATGGAAAACCCAAAAAGATAGGAGCAGTATCCTTCCACAAGTGGCCTTGCTTGTATCTTGAAATAAGCCTTCCTCCATAGAATACAGGTGGAATGTCTCTATTTGTTCTCTCGAGAATGTATTTCTTCTCTAATAGTTCAGCATAGTTATTATGAAGCAGATGGGTATAAATGTGAAAACGTTAATGTTTACTGTGTTATTTGCTTCCAAATTATATATGCTTTTGATTATTATTTTGTAATTCCAGTTTTTGGCAGCAATGGACTTGTTATCCTAAAATGTTAAATCCCTGTGCATTATGGTGAACAGCATTTTATGCTTATTACCATAGATCCAACTTTACAATGATTTATTATTTGTGATTCTGTGGTCCTTTTTAAACTTAAAATCAAGTACATTTTTTCTTAATTTTCTGTCTGTCACTAAGTGCTTCCCACCCCCACACCTTCCTTATTACCAAATCTCCCTCTCTTTACTTTCCCAGTCACCTCTAGCCCCAATCAACAAAACCCATGAACTTTTGAAATTGCCTCTTGGCAAGGGTGGTGTTTATCTGTTTCAGCTCTAAAATTCATTGCCAAGTATTTCAACTTAATTCGGCCTTTAATCAAGCTAATTAAGTCACAGATTAAGCCATCCAAATTCACAGCTTGCTCATGAACTAGACAAGTATGGAATGGAGGAGGAAACTGGAACGGAACACTCTGGGTACGGCATGATCCTACTCGTTCCTCTGTCACCTCTTTCACCAAGAAAATTTTCTTTTTTATTTTTAGGCAGAGTCTCACTCTATCGCCCAGACTGGGGTACAGTGGTGCAGCCTTGGCTCACTGCAACCTCTGCCTCCTGGGTTCACATGATTCTCCCGCCACAGCCTTCTGCGTAGCTGAGATTACAGGCATGTGCTAACACACCTGGCTAATTTTTGTATTTTTAGTGGAGACGGGGTTTCGCCATGTTGGTCAGGCTGGTCTCGAATTCCTGCCCTCAAGTGATCCACCATCCTTGGCCTCCCAAAGTGCTGGGATTACAGGCGTGAGCCACCACGTTTGGCCAAAAATTTTCTTAAGCTTCCAGCTAAATGGCCAGTTCTTTTTCATTCTCCTTCCTTTACAGTAATTATTAGTATTAGCTAGTGCTTCTTAATCATTTTCAACATATATACATAGTTTTTCCCCAAAGTTTTGCTTTCTATAGTTTTATGACAAAAATCAAAGTGTCCTCCAAAAACATAAAAATATAATATAGAATTATTTTCCTGTCATCCATCCTGAATGGAGGGGTTTGACTCTCCAGTTTCCAACAGGGACCTCTTTGAGAATCACCAGACCAACTGTACCATTCTTTGGAGCTTGACTAGTGAACAGTCAAAATTGAGAAGGAAATCCTAAAGAGAAGTTGTTATTGTTATAGGTATTCTAAATTGCATTAAACCAAAAGTTTGGGCTATAAATAGGGATGTAGCTGGTCCCTGGGGAAAATGTTTAAGTTATAAGTTGATACTAGAACTTTACAATAATGACTTTAGATTCTAATAAAAACTAGCAGCCCATGATAATCCTTGTGCTTCCATCCATGATAAAGAAGATGTAGAGAGCTGTTTGGCTACTTTAAACAAGTTTTCTGTTTTCAATCTCTTTTCCAAAACATGTGGTTCTGCGTTGTAACTTTCATACTAAATTGGCCTATGCACAGTACTGGATAAAAAAAATAAAATCCAGAAGTTAGTGATGGACTGATGGATAAAGCTGAACAAATTGGAACAATGGAGTAAGCTTAATTCTGTGTGCGTTTCTCTGACTTTGGGAACTTTGAGCTTTCTAAAATAGAATTTTTTTTTTCAGTCTTCCTTGGCAAGGCACTGAGCTAGGATTCATCTATGAACATGAAACATTGAAAATAATTAAGTTTACGCAAGTTTTTCATTGGGAACTATATTTTTCCTTTTAGTTATCAATATGCAATAAGTTTATTCATAGTATTTTTTCTTTTTGATCAAAATAAATTATCAATATTATCTCATTATAACCCTACTACTCCCTGTGAAGTACAATAATTCACTCTCCCCCATCCTTTTAAAAAATTTTTTTAGTTTGACTGACAGAATCTAGAAATAAAGAAATTTGCCCAAGCTAACTAACAGTGCTGCAGGTAGAAATATAATTCAAGATGGCAGGGTCTAAAATTTCTCAATCATGTTTTAGTAGAATAAAAAATTTTGTTGACTCTATATGGTTTCAAGGAAACTTACTTAAGATAAAATTTTCTTTAGAGGATGTCGATTGGCATCATTTTACAAAAAAACAACCCTCCTAAGTAAGCATATGTAAAAATGTATAAGAAATATAAAGAACTTATTTATTGCATTCAATATTATTGAAATCTTGCCTAGCAGATATTGGTGTTCGGACATGCTTCAGGTCAGGGAAAATGAGATGAAATCTTCTTCTAAAGGTATTCAATTTTCTCTGGAACATAAAATAACCTCTTGAAATACACTTGATAGTTCAATTACCAATTCTTGTTTCTTTGCCAGAAATATGTTTCTGGCAATAATGTGCAATGTACTTGGCTTTGCCATAATACTATTTTTTGGCTTCTGGCTGCAGATTTATTTTTTCATGGGAGTCAATGATGCTTTACAATAATGCCTTTTCTGGTCTTCTGATGTCCTACCTTTTAATATTTCACCACAAGAATGTCTGCAAATTCAAAAAATTTAAGTTTCTGAACACTGAATGTCACTTTTGAATATAAATGTGATATTTTGGTGGTAGAATGTTTCAAAGTAGAATGTTTCAAAGGGATACATGAAGCCAGGCACGGTGGCTCATGCCTGTAATTCCATCACTTTGGGAGGCTGAGATAGGAGGATTGCTTGTCTGTTGCCCAGGCTGGTGCAGTGGCGCGGTCTCGGCTCACTGCAACCTCTGCCTCCTGGGTTCAAGCGATTCTCCTGCCTCAGCCTCCTGAGTAGCTGAGATTACTGGAGTGCACCACCACACCTGGCTAATTTTTGTATTTTTAGTAGAGACAGGTTTCACCATGTTCAAGACTATCCTGACCAACATGGCAAAACACTCTCTCTATTCTAAATAAATAAATAAACAATAAAAAATGAATGCTACCAGAACTCTTTGAGGCCACATTCTGGGGAATGGCATTATCTGACTATATGAATGACCATTTTTTCCAGTGTACTAGGTACCTTCTAGTATTTCCTCTGGCCACCGAGCTTTTTTTACATTTTCCTTTAGGACTGACTAAGTGTTCTTTTCGGAGACAATACTGTTGACATGATCATTGCTCTCATGTCTGTGCCAGACTGCTAACACATGCACTGCCATGTTGAAAGGAGCCACATGTAGGGCAATATATTAAAACCAACTTATTGTTTTTTAAATATAATGCATGTTCAATGTAAACAAAATCTCACGTAACAGAAAAGTACAAAAAGGAATGTAAACATATACCTAAAATTTATCACCATAGAGAAAGCTTGGTATCAGTGTGGTGAATATCCTCTAAACATTTCTTTATGCAAATATGCACATTTATAGACAAACATAATTTTACATAAATGAAATCATACTGCACACATGCTGTTCTGAAACATGCTTCTTTTCAGTCCATCATTTGTCCCAGACATCTTTCCATATGTATCAGCACAGAGCTACTTTTCTCTTTTGTAGGCTGCAGCATATTCTACTGAATGTGTGTACCATAATTTACTTAATTATCTGGGCTGATTTGGAATTTCTGCTATTATGAACAAAGCCACAATGAGTATCCTTACGGTTCCAGCTGTTCTCATGTTTTCAGTTATTCCTTTTGGATTAACTCCTGTATGTGGCGATTTGGGTTATTTTTATGCATACTGCCAAACTGTCCTCTAGAAGAAATATACAAATCTACATTTACACCAATAGGATGTGAAAGTATTCATTTCCTGAGACCATCTCCAGCTCTGAATGTTACTATCTTTCAAAATATTTAACAATTGGACAAAAAATGATATTTCAATGATGGTTTTAATATTGTTTGACTGGTCTTTGATTCCTAATAAATGAGAGCATCTAATATATATATTGGTCATTTGGATATCTTCTTTTCATAAATTTTCTGTCCATAGTCTTTTGTCAGCTTTCTTTTGTTTGTTCTTCCATGTAGGATATATATATTTTTTATTTTTAGACCTTTGTTATAGAGCATGCTGCAAAAATATTTCTCAATTTGTCCTCTTTCTCTCTTCCTTCTTTGTAGTGTGAGTTGTGAGTTTGTTTTTTGTTTGATTGTTTGCAATACAGAAGTTTAAAAAGTCAAAGTTATCAATCTTATTCTTTTTGGTTCCCGAATTTTGGTGATATTGTTTTAAAAGGCTTGCCATCCCTTAAAGGGAAAATATCCATTATTTTTCTTCTAACACTTCTGACATTTCATCAGTCACACTTGCATCCACGATTCATCTAGAAGACATTTGTGTGTAAGGAGTTGAAATCTTTTTTGTAATTGACAACTAAACATACATATATATATATATATATATATATATATATATATATATGGTGTACAACCTGATGTTGTGAAATATGTATATTTTGTGAAATGGCTAAATCTAGCTAATTTGCATTACCTCACATACTTATCATTATTAAGTGGTGAGAACACTTAAAATCTATTTTCTTAGCAATTTTCAAGTATAAAATACATTGTTATTAGCTGTAGTTACATGTTGCACAATAGATAGCTTGAATTTATTTCTCCAGTCTAACTGAAATTTTGTATCCCTGGAACAAGGGCTCCACACTCTACCCCACCGCCAGCCCCTGATAACCACAAGTCTACTCAGGAGTTGAAATCTTCAACTTTTTTATCTTTTCCAGATAACTGACTTGTTGTCCAAAACGCTTATGGAATAATCAACATTTTTACCACTTGTTTTGAAATGTTACCTTTATCATATAAGTGAATATGTATAAATATGTCCACAATGGTGATTAATTATATTTGGAATCAGACAGATAGAATTTGATCATTTTCTTTTCTTTTTTTTTTTTTTTTTTTTGAGATGGAATCTCTGTCATCCAGGCTGGAGTGCAATAGCACAATCTTGGCTCACTGGAACCTCCGACTCCTGGGTTCAAGAGATTCTTGTGTCTCAGCCTCCTGAGTAGTTGGAACTACAGGCGTGTGCTACCACATCCAACTAATTTTTGTATTTTCAGTGGAGACAAGGTTTCATCATGTTGGCCAGGCTGGTCTTGGACTCCTAACCTCAAGTGATCCACCTGCCTTGGCCTCACAAAGTGCTGGGGTTGCAGGAGTGAGCCACCAGGCCCAGCCCTGATCATTTTCTTTACATAACACTTCTTGTCAAGGTTTTCTAACATAAGTTACATTTTAGTCGCTATTATAAATTAGTGTGTTTTCTTACAATATGTTTTCTAATTAGGTAATTTTATTATGTATAATCAGACTATTAATTTTGTATATATTGTTCAAAAATCACCTGAAAAATAATCTTTGTGACCTCCAGCTCCTAGTTGATTCCTGCACTTAATATATTAGCAGTACCTCTATTTTATTCCTGACATTAATGAGTTTTTAAAAACCACTAAAGTGGTCAGGCTTGGTGGCTCATGCCTGCAATCCCAGCACTTTGGAAGGCTGAGGTGGGTGTACACCTGAGGTCAGGAGTTCGAGACCAGCCTGGCCAACATGGTGAAACCCCATCTCTACTAAAAATACATAATTAGCTGGGCATGGTGGCAGATGCCTGCAATCCCAGCTGAGGCAGAAAAGGCGCTTGAATCCGGGAGGTGAGGTTGCAGTGAGCCAAAATCAAGTCATTGCACTCCAGCATGGGTAACAACAGTGAAACTCCATCTCAAAAAAAAAAAAAAAAGGAAAAAGAAAGAAAATGAATGTTTGCTATAACCAATGACTATGAATTTTAAAAATGAATGCTAAATTTTATTAAATGCATTTTTGGCATCTATCAAGATGATTATATGGTTTCTCTTTTGTGAGTTATTAATATGGTGAATTATATTCATAGTTTTTTAAAGCTATAAGCCATATTTACATTTCTGGAATAAATCCTACTTCGCCATGGAATATCAGTCTTTTAACGTGCTTCTGGCTTCTGTTCAAGATATTCAAGATTATTTTTATATTTATAATTCCGTTGTAAACAGTGTATTATAACATTTAATTCTTCAATCCCACCATTTTTTGGTCCAACTTCTAAGAGTAAGTTAGTAGTCAATTAACTTAAAATATTTTATGTGTTATAAAATGGAAAAAAATCACATGTGAATTCACCCTTAGAGAGTGAAACAGTCTATCTGACTTTGTTTAAACAATAGTTTAATTACAATAAATTTTTTTTTTTTTCCTTGAGACGGAGTTTCACTCCCGTCACCCAGGCTGGAGTGCAATGGCGCAATCTCAGCTCACCGCAACCTCCGTGTCCCGGGTTCAGGCAATTCTCCTGCCTCAACCTCCTGAGTAGCTGGGATTACAGGCATGCATCACCATGCCCAGCTAATGTTTTGTATTTTTAGTAGAGACAGGGTTTCACCATGTTGACCAGGATGGTCTCGATCTCTTGACCTCGTGATCCACCGGCCTCGGCCTCCCAAAGTACTGGGATTACAGGCGTGAGCCACCGCGCCCGACCTACAATAAAATTTTGAAGTCATGGGTGAATAACCAAGAGAATCGAAAATGTGTTCATGTAAAAATATGTTTATAAATGTTCATAGCATTATTCATAATAGCCAAAAATTGGTAACAATCTAAAGTCTATCAATTCATGACTACATAAACAAAATGTGTTATATCCGGACAATAGAATATTATTCAGCAATAAACAGGAATGAAGCACTGACACATGCTACAACATGGATAAAAATCTTGAAAACATATGTTAATGAAAGAAGCCAGTCACAAAAGCCTACACCTTCCATTTATATAAAACATCCAGAACAGGCAAATCCATAGTCAAAAAGCAGACTAGTTGTTGCCAGGGACTGAGGGGAGTGGGAAAGAGGGAATGACTGCAAATGGGTACAAGGTTTCTTTTTAGGTTGATAAAAATGTTCTCAAATTAGGTAGTGGTGATGGTTGCACAGCTCTGAATATATTAAATATCACTGAATTACCCACTTTAAAAGACTGAATTTCATTATATGTAAATTATATCTCAATAAAACTCTTATTTTAAAAATTATATGAGGGGAAAGGAGTTACAGATGGTGTTTTAGTCAGGATTCTGTGGAGAGACAGAACTGATAGCAGACACATAGAGAGAGGTATATGAGAAGGGAATTATTAGGGAATTGGCTCACTTGATTATGAAGGCTGAGAAGTCTCACAACAGGCTGTCTGCAAGCTGGGAAACCAGAGAAACTGGTATCATGGCTCAGTGTAAGTTGGTAGGCCTTAGGACCAAGAGAGGTGATGTAACTCTCAGTGCGAGACCAAAGGCCTGAGAGGCTGTTAGTTTGAGTCCCAGAGAACTTCAAGTTTTAACATCCAAAGATAGGAGAGGAAGGGCATCCCAACTCTGGAAGTGAGGGAGCAAGCATTCATCCTTTCTTCCCCAACCCATCTTTTAGAAAGAGACTGGGGTCTTACTGTGTTGCCCAGGGTAGCCTCCAACTCCTTGGCTCAAGTAATCCTCCTGCCTCAGCCTCTCACCACATCCAGCCCATTCCTCCACCTTTTTGTTCATCTGGATCCCCAGCTGATTGGATGCTGCCTGGTGGATCTTCTCTTATTCAGTCCGCCGACTCACATGCCAGTCTATTCTGAAAACACCCTCACAGTCACCCTGGAGTAGCCGAATCATTCTAATCAAAAGCAAACCTACTTGCGTTTGCCTCTCAGCACAGGAAAAACAAGCTCAGTGCCTACTGAAGCATTGAGAATGAATAATGCTTTACTGGCTGAGTATCCCATATTCTTGTTAAGTTGACACTCAAAATTAACCATCACAGATGGAAGTAGTTACTCCTTTTCCTCCCTCTTTCCAAAGGCTAGCCTAAGAATTTTGAAATTCCTTGTTAAAAACAGAAGTTTGCTTCAAAAGGAGCAAAGTACACTCTAAACCTCTGTGTTATACAAACTAAGAAATGTATGGGAGTTTCCAGCCAAAAACCATGGATTAGCACCAGAGAATGATAGACTAATAATATTCTTGATCTGTAAAATTTTCCTAACAAAGGGCTTTACATTTTGGAAGACATAAATTTAAAATACATTGGCACAAGTCCAATGGACTCTCTGTGTCGTTCCGACTGCAAAGGTAATGACAAAACTGCTGGCATGGGTTGGGGGGTGGACAGGTAGCAAGGATGTGCAAAAGGCAAAGGAAGGCGTGTAGGAGAACAGTGACCTGTTTGTCAGGGAAAGGTGTTCTCATCCATAAAAGTGTTGTCTAGGCTTCATGCCCTTCCTGAGAAGGCTGTAGTTCCTGTTGTCAGACTCCAAAACCATCCTGAGACACTCATTCATCACTGCAATCCTTAAAAACCACACCAACTCACGCAAGTCACCAGTGAAAACCCAAGTTACCTTTTTGTTGCTGTTGTCTAGAAGATCATGTTGCTTCAGGCAATCAGAGCCTGGTCTGGGGATCTTTTAGAAAAACATAATCAAGTCTGTGTTTAATACTGAATTCCCAATTTGGTAGGGTGTGTTAATGAACACTGACTAATTTGGAAATTATAATACTGTAGGGCGCAGTGGCACTGATTTTAATTCTCACACAGGAAAAATTCTACCTCTGTGTTTGCCCTCACCTGCAATCACTGTGTATGCAGCCGTATGTCTTTGAGAAACTTGGATTTAATTATTGAAATATCGTTTTAAGGGTTTTTATGATCTAACAGTTGTGATAGTTCTGTATCTGCCTTACAGGTCTGCTTTAAGAAGCTATCGCCACATGAAGAATATTTTTTTATAAACAGTACAGAACTATATTACTGCTATTTTCAGGTCATTACTGGTAGTAGTAGTAAAGTGATACTTATGTAGGGCTAGACATACCCTTGTATAATACCCTTGAACTCTATCATTCATTGCCATAGAATTCCTAGTAATCAATCACATTGTTATGTAGCATTTTAGTAGCATTTCTTATAAGGACAAGAATCACAGTGGGGAAAAATGTTATAAAATATGTCAAGGATGAAAATGTCACTATTTATTTACTATTAATAGATATACATTTTAAGATTCTTTCCTATAGTAGGGATGAATTTGTACTGATCTATTCTGCCTTTCTTGCCAAAATTTTCTCATAAGGGAAGTATTTGTGTGATAGATGTCACAGCTGAAATATCATGGTCTTATTAGTCAGAAATAGATCACATGGACACATGGAGGGTACTGGCTGGGTAGATTGGGGTTGTGCTTTGGGTTGGGTCTGCCAACTAACAGGGATGGGAATGTCACCATCCCTCCCCTCATCCATTTCTAACCTCATTGAACTCAGTGAAGCTCAGTGATAGGAAAAGGAACAGAGATGTTTTGAGGATCATATATAGAGAAGGGTGCTTATTTCCCAAATTAATAATCAACTTTTACTGATAAAAGCCTAGGCTTAAAGGAGAATGGGAAAGGTGCTTTTAAGACTTACTATAATATTACAGTAATCAAGAGAGCATGATATTGAAATGGGGAGAGACATATAGATACAGAGGATTAAAACAGAATAAAAACTAAAAAAATACATCCACATGTATATGGTCAATTGATTATCAACAAAAATGTCAAGGCCATTTAGTTGAGGAAGCATGGTCTTTTTAACAAACAGCATTGGAATAATTGAATCTCTATATTAAAAAAAAAACCCATACACACTAAAATAAAAAAAAATTTAACTTGAATTAATGTAAAAGCTAAAACTTCTGGAAGAAAACGTAGAAAAAAATATTTCTGATCTTGGGTTAGACAAAGATTTCTTAGAGCACATAGAAGGTACAAACCAAAACAGAAACAAATTGATGAATTGGGGTTCATCATAATTAAAAACTTCTGATGTTTAAAAGATACAGTTAAGAAAACCAAAAGGCAATACACAGAAACTATTAGTTTCCTTTCTTGCTGGTGCTCTGGAGGCAACATGACAGATGACAGATGAATAGGCAACAAGGACGAGGAGAGTGAGGTCAGTGAAATGCCAGCCAACCTCCCAAACAACTCGAGCTTGACCCACGTTTGATTTGATGGCATTCCCATTCCACATAACACATATTTTTTTTAATATACAGTTTCGCTCTTGTTGCCCTTACTGGAGTGCAATGGCATAATCTCAGCCTACTGCAATCTCCACCTCCCAAGTTCAAGCAATTGTCCTGCCTCAGCCTCCCGAGTAGCTGAGATTACAGGCATGCCATCACTCCCAGCTAATTTTTGTATTTTTGGTAGAGACGGGGTTTTGCCATGTTGGCCAGGCTGGTCTCGAACTCCTGACCTCAAGTGATCCTCCCACCTCAGCCTCCCAAAATGCCGTGATTACAGGTGTGTGCCACTGCGCCTGGCCCATAATAAATATTTATGAAGTCTCTACTATGACCCAGGTACTGGCAAAGCACATAGAAGGACAGAAATGGAGCTGAAAGCAAACAGGCAATTGGCTGCCACAAAGAGAAAAAGATGAATGGCTGATTTTGTGAGGCTAAATTAGTTCTTAATTTCAAAATGGGATAAAGAAGATTCAAGGACTTAAAAGGCGTAGGCCCATTTTACTTATAAACCTAACTAAAATATTAGCTGTCTAATAGCTGAGCCCAGGAGGTTGAAGCTGCTGCAGTGAGCCATGATCGTGCCACTGCACTCTAGCACAGCAGCCTGGGCAACACAGTGAGACCCTACCGCTTAAAAAAAAAAAAAAAAGAGGTGTTTCATGCCTGTAATCCTAGTACTTTGAGAGGCTGGAATGCAACCTCCACCTCCTGGATTCAAGCGATTCTCCTGCCTCAGCCTCCCAAGTTCCTGGGACTATAGATGCATGCCACCACACCTGGCTAATTTTGGTATTTTTAGTAGAGATAGGGTTTCTTCTACTAACTTTATAGTTTTCACCTTTTCCATTTAGGTCATTAGTCCATCTGGAGTTCATATTTATATGCAATGCTAGGCATCCAGTTTTATATTTCTCCATTTGGCAAAGCACTTTTCCAACAATCTTTAGAAATAGTCTCTCTCTTTTAATTTTTTTAAAACCCCTAGAGATTTCTAGCATATTTTGTTATCTGGTGGGCAAAATGCACCTTTTTATTCTGCTTTATAAAAATTAAGACAATTTTTAAAAAGCAGATTACCGGAAAAATTGCAAAAAAATTAAAACAGTATACATTTTTAAATTTTAATTTAATTTTATTATGATTATTTTTTGAGATGGAGTCTCGCTCTGTGACCCAGGCTGAATTGCAGTGGCTTGATCTCGGCTCACTGCATCCCCCACCTCCCAGGTTCAAGAGATTCTCCTGCCTCAGCCTCCTGAGTAGCTGGGACTATAGGGATGTGCCACCATACCCAGCTAATTTTTGTATTTTTAGTAGAGATGGTGTTTCACTATGTTGGCCAGGCTGGATTCGAACCCCTCCTAACCACAAGTGATCTCCTCGCTTCGGGCTCCCAAAGTGCTGGAATTACAGGCATAAGCCACTATACCTGGCCTAAAACAGTATATTTTGAAATACATATACACATATGTATTTCACATACATAAAACAAAAATATAGTTTCACAAATTAAGGAAAACAACTGTGTAACCAAACTAGGTCAAAATAAATTATCACTAGTTCTCCAGTATTCTTTCCCAAATATAAACTCCCTCCCTTCAAAGAGCCATTCATATGGTTTGAATAGTGATACTTTCTTTGCTTTCCTTTACAGTTTTACTATCCATATATCAATTCCTAAATACTAATAGAATTGCTATTTTTAACGCTATAAAAATTGAATTATACAAATGTAGTCAATATTATATCTTTTAAGTGATCCATTTTGTTTTAGTTGCTGTATTTGTTTATTTTCATTGCAGTATGGTAGTCCATTGTTCCTTGGACCTTTATGCTTTCATGTAAATGGTAGCATAAATTTATTAAATTTATCAAAAAAATCCAGCCATAATTTTAACTGTTATCATTCTTTGACCCTCCAGAATGTCAACAAGCAAAATGCCTTGAACATCTAAAAAAAATAAACTGTTGCCCTGACTTTCACTCTTGACCCACCCACTACTGCTTTAACGGGCCCACTTCTCCCTATTGGTAGCCATTGCTTTGATTGTGCTTTGTCTCTAGGATCATACTGGTAAAGTGAAAAACTTCTGATCTGCAAAAGACAATGTCAAGAGGATGAGAAGACGAGTAATAGACTGTGAGAAAATATTTGCAAAAGAATAATATGTAACAAACAATCTGAGACCTCAAAAGCATAATGCTGAATTATAAAAGCAAGCTGCAGGACATTATATACAGTGATATACTAAAAATGTAAACTAAAAAAAGCAATACTAAAAGGTACTAATAAGAAATAACTAGAGTGTATATGGGGCTCATATTCTTTTTTTTTTTTTTTTTTTGAGACGGAGTTTCTCTCTTGTTGCCCAGGCTGGAGTGCAATGGCGCGATCTCGGCTCACCGCAACCTCCTCCTCCTGGGTTCAGGCAATTCTCCTGCCTCAGCCTCTGAGTAGCTGGGATTACGGGCACGCGCCACCATGCCCAACTGATTTTTTGTATTTTTAGTAGAGACGGGGTTTCACCATGTTGACCAGGATGGTCTCGATCTCTTGACCTCGTGATCCACCCGCCTCGGCCTCCCAAAGTGCTGGGATTACAGGCGTGAGGGGCTCATATTCTATGTGACCTCACTATTCTATGTGCCCTTCAAATAGCCTACTTAATTCCCTGGCCCTCTGAGGGAGGTGCTACTTTTATTCCCTCTTGCAGCCATGAAAATGTGCCACTCAGATCTGCTGCTGGGCATGTAATTAACTGATCACCCAGCTACTGTATGCCGACTCCATCACTTCTTTCACTCTGAGACAATATTTCCCACATGCTGCTTTTGATCAATGACTGAGTATTGCAAGGCTCTAAAGGCAAGACTCTTCTGGTTATATGGAGACTCCTCTGATGGGTGACTTTGGTCTAGCAGCCTAGCTAAAATATTATTAAAACTATGCTGCATCTGAATCTGTGCAATTCAACTCTCTTCTTCCTTTCCTCTTCCCTTCACAGGGATCAGACATGCGTCACTGGCTGCCAGGCCTTCCAAAGTCCCCTACATGTATACACGAATGTACATATGTATACATGAATGTACTAGCTCTATGGCAGACAGTCTCTACCTCCTGGTAACCATATCTTTGTGTAACCCTTCCATTGAGTGTTAGCTGGATCTAGAGACTTGCTTCTAATAAATAGAATGCAGTAAAGAGGTGGAATGCCACTTCTGAGAGTCAGTTTCAAAAACACTGTGGTTTTCATCTTCAACACACTCTAGTGCTTAGCTTTCTCCTTAACTGTGAGGTAAGTTGGGCTGGGCACAGTGGCTCACGCCTGTAATCCCAGCACTTTGGGAAGCCGAGGCGGGTAGATCAGTTGAGGTCAGGAGTTCAAGACTAGCCTGGCCAAAATGGTGAAACCCTGTCTCCACTAAAAACACAAAAATTATCCAGGTGCACACCTGTAATCCCAGCTACTCAGAAGGCTGAAACAGGAGAATTGCTTGAACACAGGAGGCAAAAGTTGCAGTAAGCTGATATTCTAAGATGACATTAGACACCCAAACGATTTATTGGGGGTACACTTGTGAGAGAAAAAGAAGATAAAATTTATTGTCTATTGCTGCATAACAAATTACCCACACTGCACTCCAGCCTGGGCAACACAGAGAGGCTCTGTCTCAAAAAAACAAACAAAAAAAAACTGCGAGGAAAGGCAGCAATGCTATAAGCTGCTCTTTGGAGGTCCATGTGGCAAACAAATGAGGAAGGACTTTGTACGATAGCTAGTAGGAACTAAGGCTCTCCGTCCAATAGCCCATGAAGTCCTGAATCCACACAACAACCATGTAAGGGAAATGAGAAGTGGCTCCTCCACACTCTAGGCTTCAGAAAAGACAAGACTTCTGGGTGACATCTTGATTGCAGCCTTCTGAGGGACCTTGAAGCAGAGGCACTCAACTAGGTCACTCCCAGTTTCCTGGCATACAAAACCTCTGAGATAATAAATGTATATTGCGTTAAGCCACTAACTTCCAGGGGGTAATTTGTTATGCAGCAATAGACAATAAATTTCATCCTCTTTTTCTCTCACAAGTGTTCCCCCAATAAATCCTTTGGGTGTCTAATGTCATCTTAGAATATACTTTTTGGAAGACTCAATTTAATGCATCTCCATTATAGATACAAAAACTGACACAAAGAGGTTCAAGAACTTTCCCAAGCTAACATAGCTGGAAAGTGGTAGAGCAAAGACTCATATCTTGGCTTCAGGGCCAGTGTCCTTAATGGTCATGTTATAATTCTGTATGTGCATTACAAATATATAGTAATTAACTGGAAACACACCATATTCATTATAGCAGTTATGTCTGGAAACAGGGGGAAATAAATAGGACTGGAGAGAGGAAGACAGGAGCATTTCGACATTACCTATAATGTTTCATTTCTTAAAACATTCTAGGCCAGGCACGGTATCTCACATCTATAGTTCCAGCACTTTGGGAGGTTAAGGTGGGTGGGTCTCTTGAGTCCAGGAGTTCAAGACCAGCCTGGGGAACATGCTGAAACCCCATATCTACTAACACTAAAAAAAAAACTTAGCCAGGTGGGTGACACATGACTGTAGTCCCAGCTACTCGAGAGGCTGAGGTGGAAGAATCACTTAAGCCCAGGAGACAGAGGTTGCAGTGAGCCAAGATCGCTAAACTGCACTCCAGTCTGGGCGACAGAGGGAGACCCTGTCTCAAAAACAAAAACAAAAAAACAAACAAACAAAAAAGCTTCTTTTTGTTTGTTTTCATCTGATAACAAATAAAACCATCTTGGGTGGCAACAGCCTGGATATTTGCTATTTTATATTTTGTACAAGTTTGTATTCGTTAGTAAGTAAATAATTTAAAAGGCAGTTTAACATTTTTTTCCAATTCATTTTGCTTATTCACTCTGAAAAGCAGTAGTAATTGGGCCTGTATCTACGGATCTATTCTTGGGGTGTTAATAAGAACTCATATTTCCACTGTGTACTACACTCCAGACCTTATGCTACATAATTAACATATGTTCGTGTAAATATTCGCATTTTACTTAATAGGAGACTGTTGCTCAGACAGCAAAAATCCCTCAAAGAGGAGAAATCTCACTTAACTCTGAGTTCATCAAATGGCATGTTCTATCTTGTATAGCTTCTTATGCATCTTCATTTATTTTAGAGTTGATTTTCATTATTCATAGCAGTTATGTTCTATAAAGTAGTTACTGAACATTGAATTAGCAAATATTGAGCCATTGCTCCTAAGAAATATATACTAAGCCATTGCTTCTAGGGATTGGAGGGGTATGTGTGTGTATGTGTATCTAACATCATGTATAATCTTAAAACCTGAAAGCAAGGCATTCTGATAGATTCTATTTTCTTTATTTTACAAAAGAGAAAACAACCACTTTGCACTCAATAGGATAGTTGTTATTATTTTTTAAGTGGAAAATAGCAAGTGTTTGCAAGTACATGGAGAAACTGGAACACGTGCATTTCTGGTGGAAATGCTTTAATGATGTGGCTGCTATGGAAAAAAGTTATGCAGCTCCTCAGAAAACTTAAAACACAAAATACCATATGACCCAGCAATTTCACTCCAACATATATACCCTAAAGAATTGAAAAATTGAAACAAGGGAATTCAGAGAACATGTACACCAATACTCATGTCAGTACTATTCACAATAGGTGGAAACAATTCAAATGTTAATCAACAGATGCATGGGTCCAGAAAATGTGGTAATACATACAGTGGAATCTTATTCATCTGTAAAAAGGAATAAAATTCTGATACTTGCTGCAACATAGATGAAACTTGAAACATTGTGCTAAGCGAAATAAGCCAGACAATAGACAGATATTTTCTAACTTCATTTGTATAAGTTTTCTAGACTAGGCAAATTCACAGAAAGTAGAATAGAGTTTACCAGCGGCTACAGGGAGGAGGGGATGGGAAGTTATTATTTAATGATACAGAGCTTCTGCTTGGAGGGAGAAAAAAGTTCTGGAATTGGATAGTGGTCATAGTCACAGAATTTTGTGAATGTATTTATGCCACTGAACTGTGCACTTAAAGTTAGTTACAATAGTAAATTGTATGTTATGTATATTTTAACACAGTAAGAAAATCACGGGGCGGGGGATGGGGGAAAAGAGAGAGCGAATGAGAATGAATGTAGTTCGAAAGTGTTAAGTGACTTGCCTGAAGCAGCTTCACAAATAAGCTAACAGGTGAATGAGAGTTGGATTTCTAACCGGTTCCAATTGGCCCACAGCTGCAGCTTTCACACTACCCTGCACTGCTCGTCCTCTGGCCTGCAGCATGAGCTCTGAAGTGAGGCAGAGTGACCTTGTTTGACCTCAGCTGGATATGTGTGTGTTAGGCGACAAATTTTTCTATGCTCAGCATATGTCAGCAAATGACTGTGAAAGTACCATGAGTGTTGATTTAGAGGGATTACAAATAAATTTACCAAGTAGGGGAATTCACAAATATAGAATCTGCATAATGAGGAGGATCGACTGTATTTACTAAATTGTATTTTTAGGTTTGGCGGGGTTTGGAAGTGAACCCCCAAGAAGATGGGTACATATTTGGGTAAGGGGCATAGTATCATTCTGGCTTTGCTTGGATGTACACTTTTTTTTTTTCAGGGTTTAGAATTCTAATTACCAGGTAGAAGTAGGGGAAAATGGGTCTACACCATCTTGTGTGGACTAAAAGTCCTGATGTTGTTTCTTATTTTTCTTTTTTTTTTTCCATTTCTTTATTTTATTGCATTTTAGGTTTTGGGGTACATGTGAAGAACATGCAAGTGGATGTACACTTCTTCAGCCTGCTTGGAAAATATATCAAGCAGTTGTTCACATTCATTCATGCACATAAGAATTCCCAGGAGACCTTGTTCAAATGCAGGTCCTGTGCCTCAGCAGAGGTTCAGGTGATCTAGGGTTGACCCCAGAAATCATTTCTAAATGAGGTTCCGGTGATTCTGATACATTCAGAAAAGACAATACATAGAAATTCTGACATATACAGAAATATATAGAAATCTGGGACTGCCTCTCATTGGTGTGCTGCAGCCAAAGACCACCGGTAACACACCTACAGTCAAACCAATCTGAGTTCACTGGCTTGGCACATTTGCAACCAGAGAGACCACACATCATGGGGGAACTTTGGTGGCATTGCATTCAGAGTTAGAAGAAACTTTCTCAAGGAATTCAGCCTGTTAGGTATTATGGGGAAGGGTTCAAGAAAGTAGGCATTGGCTACAAATTGGGTGCTGTGAGGAAACAGGAACAATTCCATTATTGGGTATCATAATAATGTTTATCTAGAAGGTAGGAGAAATTAAAGAGGACTAAATTCAATTGGTAGAAAACTGGCAGTTACTCTACTGAGTAAGTGGGCATTTGATCATTTTTATGGTTTTACAGTGGCCTTGGTTTTCTTCATTGCACTCAAACACAGTTACAAAGTGGCCTTGTTTTTGTTTCACTTCATCATGGACACAGAGCGATCTCACCTAAGTGCTCTAAGAGATTGTTTATGTTCAACAGGAGGAATCCATAGCTTAGCTGCAAGTGCCTCAGCCCTAAAGCCACGTTGCTAGTACCAGCTCAGCTCCCAGCTATGAGGAGCTGCTTTTTTCTTTTGTTTTTCTTTTCTTTTCTTTTTCTTTCTTCTTTTTTTTTTTAATTAAGAGACAGAGTCTTGCTCTGTCACCCAGGCTAAAGTGCAGTGGCGCAAGCGTTGCTCAAGAGATCCCCTTGCCTCAGTCTTCTGAGTAACTGGGATTGCAGACATGTGCCACCACATTTAGCTAATATATATATATATTACTTAAATAAAGTATTATTGTTATTTCACCTTTTTCTTTCTTGGACATCAGTTGTTTGTCCTTTTCCTTCTTATTCCATTTTTCTACCACATGTCCTTTTTCCATTTTTGCCAATGTCTGACCAGTTTCAAGTCACTCTGCACACACTGGGAGGAACGGCCTTTGTCTACCTTTCCTGTCACAGTCAGCTTGTCTAATATATGAATAAAATTCCCCATTCTCTGGTGGATTGCAACTCCTGTAGTTACTGCTAATACATATATATGTGTACATGTGATAGAGAAAAACACCTCCCAGATACTCACAATAAGATCAAAGTAAGGTAATACTTTAAGTTAGTGTTAGGTTGGTGCACAAATACTTTTAATGGCAAAAAACACAATTACTTGGGCACCAACCTAATATCTCAAGAGAAGAAATTTTGGGGTTTTTTTTGGTAGTTTTTGGCATATCATAAATGTTTAGTAAATATGAAAGGTGACATTGGTTGCAATCTTGGGAAGTAGAAGAAGGAAGTAATGTTATTAAAAGAAATCAGGGGTGGTTTATCTCATTTTAAGTTCCCCAGAGAAGCTATAAACACCTCTAACAAACAGCTCTAAAAGTGTTGCAGTAAAAAAGATGTGGATTTAGCGGACAAAAGGGCATTAGGAAAACCCATAGGCTGGGCGAGGTGGCTCACCCTTGTAACATCAGCACTTTGGGAGGCCAAGGTGGGCGAATCCCTTGAGGTGAGGATTTTAAGACTAGCCTGGCCAACATGGTGAAACCCTGTCTCTACTAAAAAATTAGCCGAGCGTGGTGGCACATGCCTGTAATCCCAGCTACTTGGGAGACTGAGGCAGGAGAATTGCTTGAACCTGGGAGGTGGAGTTGCAGTGAGCCAAGATGGCGCCACTGTACTCAAGGCTGCACCTCAGAGCGAGACTCTGTCTCAAAACAACAACAACTAAACATAGTTTAGATATTGTAGAAATATAGAATCTACTAGTTTTTAAGAATCTTAGGATGGTCAAATTAGCTTTTCCTTTGGTCCACAGTCTGCCTTGGATGCTGACTGAGACGGATGGGTTTGCAAGGTAAAGCAAATGGTTGGTAAAACTTAGATCTTTGTAAATGGAGTGATGATTACTATAAGTATGTTAATTGTCACTAACTAGAAATGCTCAAATTTAAGCATTCTCAATATACTTTTTTTTTCTTAAGACAGAGTCTCACCCATTCTGTTGCCCCAGGCTGGAGTGCAGTGGCTCGATCTCTGCTCACTGCAACCTCCACCTCCCAGGTTCAAGCGATTCTCTTGCCTCAGCCTCCTGAATCACTGGGATTACAGGCACACACAACCAATCCAGCTAATGTTTGTATTTTTAGTAGAGATAGGGTTTCACTATGTTGGTCAGACTAATCTTGAACTCCTGGCCTCAAGTGATACCTCTATCTCAGCCTCCTAAAGTGCTGGGATTACAGGAAAGAGTCATTGAGCCCAGTCTTTCAATATACTTTTACTTGCTTAGAATCCAGGAATTAGAAATGTCAAGTATTTATGTAATTAAAAACAAACAAAAAAACATGATTTACCCTTTAAAAATAGTTCTGTCCCAGCCTGGCATGGTGGTTCATGCCTATAATCCCAGCACTTTGGGAGGCCAAGGCAGGCAGACCACCTGAGTCCAGGTTTGAGACTACCCTGGACAACATGGTGAAAACTGTCTACAAAAAATAAAAATAAAAAATTTAGCTGAATATGGTAGTGCTCACCTGTAGTCCCAGCTACTCAGAAGTCTGATGAGGTGGAAGGATCACTGGAGCCCAGGAGGTCAAGGCTGCAGTGAGCCATATCACACCACTGCACTCCCCGCTAAGCTACAGGGTGAGACCCTTGCACCACTGCACTACAGCCTGGGCAACAATGTGAGACCCTGTCTCAAAAAAGAGAAGAGGAAAGATTTTTGTCTTTATCACATATTTGGGCAATGTTCCCCATTACCCCATCAAAAAAAATTTAATTAAAATTTTTGAATTATTATGCCTATAAGCCAAGTCTCTGATAGTTCAGAATAACAACATGAGTGTTTTAGTACCTAAAGAAGAAGATCTACTGTTACCAAAAAAGGGAAAGTCAAGAATTGAGATGAAACCAGCTCAGGGGCAAAAGAGAAATCACATCAACTTGGCAAATGAATTATTTCTAGATAATGTATTCATAGCAGCTCTTCAAATTCCAGGTGATCTTAGTTGCTTTATAAAACAATACACTCTTTCAAACTCTATTTTAAAAGGAAAAAAAATCACGTTGCCAAATGTAGAATACATTATTACCCTTTTACTGTCATTACCTCTTAATTTCTTTAGATGTTGTCTGGAAATAGAAAATATGTGGAAAGAGAGATATAAACGTATGGATTATACTCTCCTTTTTTGAGGCCAATTTTATTTCAATCTTGATAGTCATATTGAAGCACATGGTTACTCTGCAAATGATCCAAGTAAAATATATGTTTTAGATCTTTACTGATGTGTTGACAATATATAGCAATAAACAGTTTTATACAGAGAAGCCCAGTAGTAGGCAAATGTAAGTGTATTTTAGTTTGTATCAAAAACTAAAATAATAAACTTGACTGTTTACAACATTTTAAATTGAAATGTGTACCACGTAGTTATTTGCCAACCCTCATTATAAGAGTCGGAAGATGGAAAATATGTTCCTTGCATTCCATTTGCCTTTAGTTCCATTTTAGAGACACACAGGAAAATTAAAAAGGAAAAATAGAGATATCCCAGAGTTCCGCGCGGCGCCAGCGCTTCGCCACGGTCGCCATTGGAGAGCGGCAGCCATGGCTTTTCGTTATCCTGTGGCCGCGGGCCTGAGCAAGGGCCACAGGCTAACGAAGAATGTGAGCAAGCCCAGGCACAGCCGCCGCCGCGGGCGTCTGTCCAAACACACCAAGTTCGTGCGGGACATGATCCGGGAGGTGTGTGGCTTTGCCCCGTACGAGCGGAGCGCCATGGAGTTACCGAAGGTCTCTAAGGACAAACGGGTCCTCAAGTTCATCAGGAAAAGGGCGGGGACACACATCGCGCCAAGAGGAAGCGGGAGGAGCTGAGCAACGTCCTGGCCGCTGAGAGCAAAGCCGCTGCCAAGAAAGACGGAGCCCCCTCCCTTGCCCTCTCCCTGAAATAAACAGCTCGATCCCCCGCCAAAAAAAAAAGAAAAAGAAAAATAGTCACCAAGCTTACACTTTAGGAGAAGTAAGTTTAAAGAAAATCTAGGTGGATCTAGAAATGAACTTGCATGGCCAGGCACGGTGGCTCACGCCTATCATCCCAGCACTTTGGGAGGCCGAGGCGGGTGGATCGCTTAAGCCAAGGAGTTGGAGTCTGACCAATATGGTGAGGCTTCGTCTCTACTAAAAATACAAAAATTATCTGGGCATGGTGGTGCACATCTATAATCCTAGCTATAACTTAGGAGGCTGAGGCGAGAGAATCTCTTGAACCCAGGAGGTGGAGGCTGCAGTGAGCCAAGATTGTGCCAATGCCCCCCAGCCTGGGTGACGAGTGAGACTCCATATCAAAAAAAAAAAAAAAAAAAAAGAGAGAGAGAGAAAGAAAAAAGAAAAGAATATGCCTAGAACTAACAAGGCAGAGGTACACAGAGGTAGGATGGATAGATACATTTGGAAAGCATAGTTTTATCTGCCTGTGTTCAGTTGTCCAACCATACTTCGACTTGGTCTGTCTCTGATCCTTGAAGATGTTGAGTTTCTTAACTTTATACAACAAACTACAGTTCAAGTACTTTGCTGTTAAAATCTAGAGGATCATATTACTCTGATTGTAGCCCTTATTTTCCTGGCTTTAAAGCCAGGTGAATTATTTGTGTAATAGTTAAAAACAGAAAAATCTCTATGGAGTTTACTCAGTGCACAACAACCAAGAATAATACCAAGGGAAAAAAATTCTAGTTAAAAGAAGAATAAATTCTAGTTAAAAAAAAAAAATCGTGTTGCCAAATGTGGAATACATTATTACCCTTTTACTGTCATTACCTCTTAATTTCTTTACATATTGTCTGGAAATAGAAAATATCTGAAAATTGTGCTTCAATGTCATGAATGTGTTGAATTTATGTATACATGTATGATTTCAGTTTGTTTATGAAATTAAACCATCTTCTCTGAGAGACACACATCTGCAAGACCTTTTGAACATGTGATAAGATCTCACAATTATGAGAATGGCATTTTAGGTGTGCTGTCTTTTAGGGTGAATGCACTACAATTTTATTCAGTCTGTTCATGTGTTTAATTGCCTTCTGTTATTATTTTTATGCAAGAAACCTAGCCAGAGACCAGTGAATCAAAACAATTATGTTTGGCTTGTGTTCCTTCAAATGAGAACAGATCCTACCAATTGCAGCAAAGTTCCCACTTAACCTGAGAGCCTCATCCACACCTTTGCTTTCAATAATCTGTCTCAGATCATCTAGTCAGGAAGAATGGAGGGATTGGGGCATTGTTCAAGTAAATCAAACCCCCAAAAATAACTTGGAGGAAAAAATATATTTTCTAAAGTACAACATGGTTACTAGTTTACACCAATTGGTTTCAAATATGCATTTTATTCACCAGATAAGCAATTGCTCAACACTTCTCTTAGGCAGTTAATATTCATGTAATGATGTATGTGTGATACTAGTTATAGAAATCAAAATAGTGGTCAGGACTACATGGAAAACATTGAAACACATTGAACTGAGTCTTAGCGTTTGGAGAATCCTTGTAATATTTGAGCAGCAAGACTACTATTTTCATATGACCACTGACTAGTACGGAGATGGGGCTGGGCGTGGTGGCTCACTTCTGTCATCCCAGCACTTTGGGAGGCCGAGACAGGTGGACTGCTTGAGGCCAGGAGTTCAACAACAGCCTGAGAAACACAGCAAGATCCCATCTCTACAAAAAAAAAAAAAAAAAAAAAAAAAAAAATGGAGAGAACAATATAATTCAGCAAACATAAAATGAACATTTTTGCCTTTCTGATATTACCATGTTCACAAAGATGCAGCCATGGTGGGAAAACTAGAATGGAGGTCATTTCCCCCAAATCTTTGACAAGACATTATCTTCTCTTTCTGCAGTTTTTAAGCTCTGATTTTTCTAAAGCATTGTTGGCTTCTCTTATACCTCTCCACATTAGGTCCCCTTGTGATTGGCTGAACAGGCTGTCCAGACCAGCTTACCCAGAACTCCAGGAGAGGGATTCCAGGCTGGTTAGGCAAATGCACAGAGCTCCTCCTGGGCCAGAGTTCCTTCTCTGCAGTGATGCTGGTTTTATTCCTGTTTTTCTCACTGTATTTCCTTTAAGTACATTTATTTCTAAAACATTACTTGTATTCACGTATTTTAATGTCAGTTTTCCCCTTATTATTTAACTCTTATCATCAGTTCCTAAATTCATTTATTTTATATAACAGTTAAATTCATTTATTTCACATAATTGTTAAATTTTATCTTCTTGTAAAAACGAATCTACTTGGGATTTATATTACATTAAACTTTTTTCCCTTTTAGTTAATTTGCTTTTCACTACATTCAAGTACATTTTTCTGTTTAATAGCATCTTAGCTACAGTTTTCTGTTCAGTTCTTCCATTTAGTATCATCCCACTTTCTACAGGATATTCTCACTTTTCATGTTTATCTTTATCCCTTGGAAAAAGAAGGTACATTTTCTGTTTTAACCTTGAGGTTAAAAAATTCACGTAACACCGGGCGCGGTGGCTCAAGCCTGTAATCCCAGCACTTTGGGAGGCCGAGGCGGGTGGATCACGAGGTCAAGAGATCGAGACCATCCTGGTCACCATGGTGAAACCCTGTCTCTACTAAAAATACAAAACATTAGCTGGGCATGGTGATGCATGCCTGTAATCCCAGCTACTCAGGAGGTTGAGGCAGGAGAATTGCCTGAACCCAGGCGGCGGAGGTTGCGGTGAGCCGAGATCGCGCCATTGCACTCCAGCCTGGGTAACATGAGTGAAACTCCGTCTCCAAAAAAAAAAAAAAAAAAAAAAAAATTCACGTAACTTGGGTAACTCAATTCTAACACTTTGTGGGAAATTTTGAAAATAGGAGTGAATTACAATGACCTTTTAGCATGGTTTGAATTATCTTGATCTCTTTAACTATCAACAGATAGTCAAGTTTCATGTACAAACTTGGACTTGGGAGTTGGAATTCAGCATCAAAACCACCTTTTAGTAGATGAATATGAAAAGACAATATAGGAAAAAGTAGAAGGGAATATCAGCTTAAGAGGAGAAGACAAGTGTTGGGTTTTTTTTTTAAATAAAACTTTCAGAACCAATAATCTACTTATCTGATATTATTATCTTTATTTTATTATACTTTTAATTTTAATTTCAGTAGTTTTGGGGGAACAGGTGGTGTTTGGTTGCATGGAAAAGTTATTTAGTGATTTCTGAGGTTTTGGTGAACCCATCACCAGAGCAGTGTTCGCTGCACCCAATGTATAGTCTTTTATCCCTCACCCCCCTTATCCTTCCCTCCAAGTCTTCAAAGTCCATTGTATCATTCTATGCCTTTGCGTTCTCATAGATTAGCTCCCGCTTATAAGTGAGAACACATGATGCTTGGCTTTCGATTCCTGTTACTTCACTTAGAATAATAGTCTCTAACTCCATCCAGGTTGCTGCAAATGCCATTATTTTGATCTTTTTATGGCTGAGTAGTATTCCATGTTATATATATGTATGCCACATTTTCTTTGCTCACTTGTTGGTTGATGGGTATTTAGGGTGGCTCCATATTTTTGCAATTGCAAACTGTGCTGCTATAAACATGCATGTGCAGGTGTCTTTTCTGCAAAGTCACTTCTTTTCCTCTGGGTGGATAACCAGTAGTGGGATTGCTGGATCAAATGGTAGTTCTACTTTTAGTTCTTTAAGGAATCTCCATACTGTTTTCCATCGTGGTTGTACTAGTTTACACTCCCACCAGTAGTGTAAAAGTGTTTCCTTTTTACTACATCCATGCCAACATGTGCTATTTTTTAATTTTTTAATTATGGCCATTCTTGCAGGAGTAAGGTGGTATCTCACTGTGGTTTGGATTTGCATTTCCCTGATAATTAGTGATGGTGAGTATTTTTTCATGTTTGTTAGTCATTTGTATATCTTCTTTTAAGGATTGTCTATTCATGTACTTTGCCAATTTTTTGATGGGATTATTTGTTTTTTTTCTTCCTGATTTGTTTGAGTTCCTTATAAATCCTGGATATTAGTCCTTTGTCCAATGCATAGTTTGTGAGTATTCTCTCCCACTCTGTGGATCATCTGTTTACTTTGCTGATTATTTCTTTTGCTGTGCAGAAGCTTTTTCATTTACTTAGGTCTTGTCTACTTTGCTTTCATTGCATTTGCTTTTGGATACTTAATCATGAACTTTTTGGCTAAGCCAATGTCAAGAATAGTTTTCCTGATGCTATCTTTTATAATTTTTTACGGTTTCAGGTCTTAGATTGAAGTCTTTGATCCGTCTTGAGATGACTTTTGTATGAGGTGAGAGATGAGAATCCAACTTCATTCTTCTCCATGTGGCTTGCCGATTATCCCAGCACCATTTGTTGAATAGGGTGTCCTTATCCACTTTATGTTTTTGTTCACCTTGTCGAAGATCAGTGGACTATAAATATTTGGCTCTATTTCTGCGTTCTCTATTCTGTTCCATTGGTCTACATGCTTATTTTTATACCAATACCCACATACTCTTTTGGTAACTTTAGCCTTGTGGTATAGTTTGAAGTCAGATCATGTGATGCCTCCAGATTTGTTCTTTTTGCTTCGTCTTGCTTTGGCTATAAGGGGTCTTTTTTTGTTCCATCTGAATTTTAGGATTGTTTTTTCTAATTCTGTGAAGAATGCTGATGGTATTTTGATGGGAATTGCATTTAATTTGTAGACTGCTTTTGGCAGTATGGTCATTTTCACAACATTGATTCGATCCATCCATGAGCATGAGATGGGTTTCTAATTGTTTGTGCTGTCTATGATTTCTTTCAACAGTGTTTTGTAGTTTTCCTTGTAGAGATCTTTCACTTCACTTCCTTGGTGGTTAGTTACATTCTTTTTTTTTGAGACAGAGTCTTGCTTTGTCACCGAGGTTGGAATGCAATGGTGTGATCTCAGCTCATGGCAACCTCCGCCTCCCTAGTTCAAGCGATTCTCCTGCCTCAGCCTCCTGAGTAGCTGAGTAGTAGTTATATGCCACAACGTCCAGCTAATTTTTGTATTTTTAGTAGAGACAGGGTTTCACCATGTTGGCCAGGATGGTCTTCAACTCCTGACCTCAGGTGATACGCCTGCCTCTGCCTTGCAAAGTGCTGGGATTACAGGCGTGAGCATCTGTGCCCAGCAGGTTAGTTATATTCTTAAGTATTTTATTATCTTTAATTAAGTGTCTATTGATTCCACATATTCTGTTGGCTGCCTATGTTGTATTTATGGTTTAGTTCCTGATGAAGACCTTTCTGGACTGGGAAGTGGTCGACTTGCAGGTTGGTAAAAAAAATTTACCAACAACAGTATAGGTTTAAAAAGGAAAGTTTATTAGAAAGCAAGAAGAGGACAGGCATGGTGGCTCATGACTATAATCCAAGCACTTTGGAGGCCAAGGTGGGCAGATCTCCTGAGGTCGGAAGCTCAAGACCAGCTTGACCAACATGGTGAAACCCCGATTAAAAAAAAAAAAAAAGAAAAAGAAAAAAAGAAAGAAAGCAAGAATAACAGAAAAGAAAGCAAGAAGAACAGAAGAGTGCACTCTTCTGCTGCTGGGGTACGTCAGCAAGGAGTGAGTGCCCTGCAGTGGATTTTTCCTTAGGAGCATTTATGGATCTTAAGGCCAGAGCTTAAGGGTAATTTGAACCATGTTAGCCACACAGGTCATGATAAATGATTACATTAGTAGACATTTTAGTGCCTTAATGTCAGCAAGAGTTGCACAAAGAGTTTCAGCATGAAATTGAGAGATGTATAGAAATTCTAGTTACTTATACATTTTGGGGAGGAAAGAAATTTGGAACTAGATGCCTGCTTTAGATAACCTGGAAGTCTGAGGCTGAGCGTGGTGGCTCACACCTGTAATACCAGCACTTTAGGAAGCCAAGGCTGGTGGATCACCTGAAGTCAGGAGTTCAAGACCAGTCTGGCCAACATGGTGAAACCCCATCTCTACTAAAAATACAAAAATTAGCTGGGTGTGCTGCTGGGTGCCTATAATCCCAGCTACTCAGGAGGTTGAGGCAGGAGAATCACTTAAATCCAGGAAGCAGGGGTTGCAGTGAACCGAGATTGCACCATTGCACTCCAGCCTGGGTGACAAGACAGAAATTCAGTCTCAATAATAATAATAATAATAACAACAATAAGGAAGTCTGATTACTTCCAATTTCCCCACATAAGGAGTTTTGCCTTTGGATGGTTTGCATTTTTTTTGTTTGTTTTTGAGATGGAGTCTCCCTCTGTCGCCCAGGCTGGAGTGCGGTGGCACGTCTTGGCTCACTGCAGCCTCTGCCTCCCGGGTTCAAGCAATACTCACGCCTCAGACTCCAGAGGAGCTAGGACTAAGGCACGTGCCATCACGCCCAGCTAATTTTTTTATTTTTAGTAGAGACAGGGTTTCACCATGTTGGCCAAGCTGGTCTTGAACTCCTGGTCTCAGGTTATCCACCTGCCTCAGCTTCCCAAAGTGCTGAGATTACATGTGTGAGCCACCGCTCCTGGTCCAGCTGGCATGTTTGATGGTCACCAGGTGGTCTTTGCTCCCTTCTAAATTTCTCAATAAGGAGTTTTTGTCTCCGGGGCCTGTTCCGTGGTCACCAGGTGATTTTTTGCTCTCCTTACTCTCCAAGTTGTCATTAAGAGTCCTCTCTTCAGGGTGGCCTCTTTACTTCTTAAATATCCAAGTGCTCAAATGGGGCAGGGGAAAAAACAATAACAAATCAATCAATAAATTCTCAGATGCCTCTGAAAGTATTTTTGCTTTCCGGAAAACAAAACAAAGGTTCCAGGCTCATCTTAATTTTTCCTGCCCCGAGACATAGGATCAGATCTTTTGAAAATCCCTTGTTTGTTTTAACAGAGAACAATACTAGAGAAAAAGGAAAAAATCAAATCGGGCATTGGAGTATATGAGATTGTTTTACACAACTGTTGGAAGGAGGCAGAATGACATCGGACAAGATACTACTCATTACTGCATTTACATCAATAAAGTCCCAAAAACAACAAACAATGATTTCACATTAATGTTTTCAATTTATTTCCTCCTAACTCACTTTTGTCTTGCTCTATTAAAAGAAGTTATTTTTCCACTTTCTATTTTACACTAAATTTAACATGCCATATTATAGACTGTCATACTGAACCACATGTCCTGATTATTGTGTTATACCTTAAAACTTCTTAGTATTCTTCTAAAAATTATTAGAATTCTAATTTTTCAAAAATCCTCAACCCAGGTATTCTGGAATTGCCTCTCAATAAGGAGTTTTTGTCTCTGGGGCCTGTTCAATGGTCACCAGGCCAGTCCAGAAGGATCTCCCTGCCTCCTTATCAGCATCACCAGAAACTCCATCTATCTTGAAAAGATAAACAAACCCATCCTACTCCAGGAACAACAACAAATCCAACGTAGCCTGATAAGTAGAATCAATCAATGGACACTTAAGGAAGATAATAACATCTCGGTTCTCTATGTTTGTTCATATTTTTTTAAACAATGCTTCTCTAGCCTCCTCCTTTTGAGTTGATTTTTCCTTTTTTTATGCTTGTGCCAAACAAACAATATGCTCGTTTGTTTGCATATTCATTTATTTTAAGGCTGTCTCAGGGCTGAATTCCAATTTCAGATGTCCTTGGATACTGAACTATCATCTCTCTGTTGCAAAATCCAATTATCCAAACCAGGAAAACTAATCTGAAAATAAAACTAAATTATAGCCAAAATCATTAGAAAACTTTATTAAATGGAATAGTTAGATAATTCTATTCCTAGAAAGTTTATTTAGAATAATTGTTTTATTTTTGTTGACTCTGCTGTGCTCCATAGAATCAGTTCATAAGACACAAAAGCTCAATTGAATTATATCATACTTCCATATTCAAATTACTGCTAGTTATTCCCCTAATAGCATTACATGCAATTCCCAGACACCTTGGCCTGTCTATGGAGACTTATAGTCCAAGATTTTTTTTAACTCGGCAAATTATAGCTACAGAAAGTTTTAGTGGAACATATCCAGATTCTTGATGGATTAAAACACCCCATGGCTATACACCAATACAGCAGTCTATGATAATTGCCCAGTTACCACAGAGATAAAATACAGATTTGTCTACAAAGACCCTAGTCTCATCCCCAAGAATTCCATTATACTAAAATTTTTTAAAAGAAAAAGAAGGCCGGGTGCGGTGGCTCACGCCTGTAATCCAGCACTTTGGGAGGCCAAGGCAGGCGGATCACGAAGTGAAGAGATCGAGACCATCCTGGCCAACATGGTGAAACCCCGTCTCTACTAAAAATACAAAAAAGAACCGGGCATGATGGCACGTGCCTGTGGTCCCAGCTACTCAGGAGGCCAAGGTGGAAGAATCGCTTGAACCCAGGAGGCAGAGGTTGCAGTGAGCCAAGATTGCTCCACTGCACTCCAGCCTGGCAACAGAGGAAGACTCTCTCAAAAAAAAAAAAAAAAGAAGAAAAATTATTTCCATTTGAATTGGAAGCATAGATAGGGAAATCTCTCAGCTAAAGAAACATGTACAGTGGCTCACACCTATAATCCCAGCACTTTGGGAGGCCGAGGTGGGTGGATTACTTGAGGCCAGGAGTTCGAGACCAACTTGGGAAGCCCCATCTCTACTAAAAATACAAAAAAATTAGCTTGGCATTTTGTCAAATGCCCTAGTCCCAGCTACTCATGAGGCTGAGATAGGAGGGTTGCTTGAGCCCAGAAGCTTGAGGAGGCCATGAGCTGAAATCACACCACTGCACTCCAGCCTGGGTGACAGAGTGAGACCCTGTCTCAGAAAGAAAGAAAGGAAGAAAGAGAGAGACAGAGAGAAAGAGGGAGGAAGGAAGGAAGGAAGGAAGGAAGGAGCCCATCTTGAGTTTTAGTGTACCATACATGTCAATCATCTTTTTGATGATGGAAGGATAGATACTCCATTGTAACCAAATGGAAGAAAGAAAAATTGAAGGTCCACATAGGCAGGTATGTAGTTTTGTGTCAGGAAAATGATGAAGTTGAAGTTTGATGGTTTCTGTTTTCTCATGAATTATGATTTACCTTGTGTTGTCTAGAGAGAGAATCATATTACTTGCCAAGAGTGACAGGGTTGTCTCTCCTTTTCCAGTAATTTTACCTCACTTATTTCACTTGTCTTATGGATTTGGCTAGAATATCCAGTAAAATGTTGAATAGTACTACTGATTATGCAGGTTCATTTTGGTTCTTGACTTTATATAAAATATTTCTACTATTTTACTATTAAGTACAGCACTGGTTATGGTTTTCTGGTATATTCTCTTTATCAAACTAAGAAGGTGTCTTCTGGTATATTCTCTTTATCAAACTAAGAAGAAATATTAAATTTTTTGTTTTAGTTCTTGCTTTGAAATCGAGAATGTGTGTTACATTTTATCAAATGTTTTTCATTATTTATTAAGCATATGTGTTTCTACCTTAATCTCTTTATATAATAGACATTATTATATTAAAATGTCACTATTATTTCATACGATTCAACAAATTTTTTTTAGTATTTTCCATGGGCCAACTCCTAATTTAGACACTGGATATTCAGTGATGAACAAAACATATGTATACATATATATACACACACAGACACACACACACACATACATGTATATACACATGCACACATATATGCATACATATGCATGCACACATATATATACATATAGATATGTGTATATATATATATTTGGTTTTGCTTTTGGTGGTTTTTTTTGAGATGGAGTCTTGCTCTATTGCCTAGGCTGGAGTGAAGTTGTGTGATCTTGGCTCACTGCAAACTCCACCTCTCAGGTTCAAGTGATTCTCTTGCCTCAGCCTCCTGAGTACTGTGGATTACTGGTACCCACCATCATGCCTGGCTGATTTTTGTATTTTAAGTAAAGATGGGTTTTCGCCATGTTCACCAGCTGGTCTCGAACTCCTGACTTCAAGTGATCTGCCAACCTTGGCCTCCCAAAGTGCTGGGATTGCAGGCATGAGCCACCATGACTAGCCCAAAACATATATATGTGTGTGTGGGTATATATATATATATATTTTTTTTTTTTTTTGAGACAGAGTCTTGCTGTCACCCAGGCTGCAGTGCAGTGGTGCAATCTCAGCTCACTGTAACCTCTGCTTCCTGGGTTCAAGCCATTCTCCTGCCTCAGCCTCCCGAGTAGCTGGGACTACATGCACGTGCCGCCACGCCTGGCTAATTTTTGTATGTTTTAGAAGAGACGGGGTTTCGCCATGTTGGCTAGGCTGGTCTCAATCTCTGGTATCGAACTCCTGGCCTCAGGTGATCTACTTGCCTCAGCCTCCCATAGTGTTGGGATTACAGGCGTGAGCCACTGCAACTGGCCAACATATATATTTTTTAAATCCCTGCCATCACCAAGTGTATATGCTAATGGATGCATCTAATCTAGCATTTTTGCCTATAGGACTTTGTTCTACAGATATATGCTTAAAGGTACATAGACACAAGGGTATTTGCTGGAGCAGTTTTCTACATTGAAGACATCCAATAATAGGCAAGTGATAAAGAAATGATAGCATATTGGTATGTAGAACTATGTAGCCATTAAAAGATTCAGATAGACACATGTATTTTCACATACAAAGTTCTATAAGGAGGCCGGGCGCGGTGGCTCAAGCCTGTAATCCCAGCACTGTGGGAGGCCGAGGCGGGTGGATCACGAGGTCAAGAGATCGAGACCATCCTGGTCAACATGGTGAAACCCCGTCTCTACTAAAAAATACAAAAAATTAGCTGGGCATGGTGGCGTGTGCCTGTAATCCCAGCTACTCAGGAGGCTGAGGCAGGAGAATTGCCTGAACTCAGGAGGCGGAGGTTGCGGTGAGCCGAGATCGCGCCATTGCACTCCAGCCTGGGTAACAAGAGCAAAAAAACTCCGTCTCAAAAAAAAAAAAAAAAAAAAAAAAAGTTCTATAAGGTACATTAATTTTTTAAAAAAGCATCACATCATAGATCTATAGAAGATGTATATGTCCACAATACAGATTTATAGAAAACAAAGTGAAGGTTATGAATCAAACTGTTTAACAGTGGTGGTTACCCCTGGTAAGGGAATTAGGAATGAATAGGGTGAACAGAAACCCCAATACTATTCTATAAATTTTTTTATTGTTTGAAACATTTGCAATGATAATTTATTTGTGCATCATTTGTGTAATTTTTAAAAGATGACAAGAAAAAAACATCATGGAACTGCTGTGAAACCAGCAAAATTTTGACAGATGGTCTGTCAGAACTAACAAGAAAAAATGCAAGCATTGGGAAAATAACAGAGAAAATGTATCAGGTCAATATCCTCAGTTAATTAAAACTAAGAGAGAAAAGGAAGAGAGAGGTAGAAAACAATCTAAATAATTGAAATCTAAACCAAAGTAGGAGAAGAGAGAGACCTTGAGGAGCCATTAACTGTGACCACAGCCCATTACATCTGTGATTTATGAAGATTATTTTATCAAAATCAGAGCATCACGAGTCTTCCAGCTCTATTTCAGAGAAGCTGGAAGGCATCGTTTCGTTTCAACACCCAAGAGGAAACGATCAAGAGCCAAGAAAGATTTAAATATCTTCAGAGACAAGAGTTTTGCTTGCCAACTTTTAAGGAGCCAGGATTCCTTGTCATGATGAACCAAAACGTTGAGCAGAGAACAGATTCTCAAGAAAAAGGCAGGGACCAAGCAGAATGACATCTGCAAGTCTGATGTTTTTTATTCAAGAGTCTTGTCTTTTTTCTTATTAAAAAAAACTGTAG
The DNA here is from genome assembly GCF_009761245.1 of Sapajus apella. Taxonomy (NCBI): domain Eukaryota; kingdom Metazoa; phylum Chordata; class Mammalia; order Primates; family Cebidae; genus Sapajus; species Sapajus apella. The sequence continues at coordinate 1,463,330 of NW_022437117.1, forward strand.
GCTGGGCACGGCGGCTCACGCATGTAATCCCAGCACTTTGGGAGGCTGAGGTGGGCAGATCACAAGGTCAGAAGTTTGAGACCAGCCTGGCCAACATGGTGAAACCCCATCTCTACTAAAAATATAAAAATTAAGTATTTGTGATGATGGGTGCCTATAATCCCAGCTATTTGGGAGGCTGAGACAGGAGAATCGCTTGAACCCGGGAGGCGGAGGTTGTAGTGAGCCAAGATTGTGCCATTGTACTCCAGCCTAGGCAACAGAGTGAGATTCTGTCTAAAAAAAAAAAATTGTAAATTAAAAAAAAAATTGTACATGCTGCTCCAAACAAAATCATGTTGCACCCAGCAGCTTTCTGAACCTCCAGCTGTCCATTTCACTGACCATCCTTACTTTTGCCCATTGCCCAGTGGTTTATAAAACACTTTTTCATACATTATCTCAGGCTGTCCTCACAACGACAAACCTGGTCCTGGTACCATTGATTTTATTTTATAAGTGAAGAATCCAAGCTCAAAGAAGTTGCTTCAACAAGGTCACACAAGAGAATGGCATAGCTGGGATATAAATCTATGTCTGCTGACTCACATGTTCTTCACTAACTCTGGTGCCAACTCTCTGCCCAGGCAGAGAGAGTTAATACATTTGATTTCCTTGGATAGTCTTTCTATGCTGGTGCGAGAGAAGGCAAGTAAGAAGTTTTGCACAGAGCATAAGACCTGGGATAGAAAATAAGCTTGGGGAGGCATGTAAAAAAGGAAGTGAATGAGCAGTCTTAATGTAGTTGGAAGGTTTTTTTTATCTGTTATGATTAGGCATACAAAATGCAACTGTGGAGCTCTGAAAAGGGAAATGTCATGATGAAAACTGTGTTTCAGAGAAATTATTTGAAGAATTCAGCATAAAAGGAAATGAAAAAAAAAAAAAAGATGTATTAGAAACAAGGAGTCTAGGGCCATACATCAAAAAATGATGAGATTGGAGACATCAAGCGCAGCAAGATTCTCAAGGCCCAAGAAAGAAGAACCATTCAAACTGTGAATGAAGAATGAATCAAAAGAGGCTGGGTGCAGTGCCTCATGCCTGTGATCTTAGCACTTTGGAAGGCCAAGGCGGGTGGATCACCTGAGGTCAGGAGTTTGAGACTAGCCTGTCCACCATGGTGAAACACGGGACTCTACTAAACATACAAAAATTAGCCAGGCTTAGTGGCAAGCGCCTGTAATCCCAGCTACTTGGGAGGCTGACGCAGGAGAATCACTTAAACCCGGGAGGCAGAGGTTGCAGTGTGCTGAGATCATGCCGTTGCACTCCAGCCTGGACAACAGAACGAGACCCAAAAAACAAAAACAAAATAGGAATGAGTCAAAAAATATACATGAAGACTTTATACCAAGTACACCAGACTGACAATGATGCTAGTAACTGGTGGAGATTTTGAGAGAGTGACTAGAGATGACCCAGCCAGTGACAGATAAGTAAAGCTTCGGGTCTTGACAATCAAGTGAGACTCTTATAAGGAATTGGTGGTACAAATCTGTAGAAAACTGAGAAATGAGGGTTAGACCTTTATATCTGAAAGTCATTTAATCAGGTGATCATTGGAGAATAGAGGGTTAAAAGAGATGAGAAAATAGAGAACAGAGAGTTGATCTTGTGTAAGAAAAGAGGCGTTGACAGGTCCACCCAGATGTAGCTAGAAGGGGACCTCTGGCTAGGCAGCAGGGATCAATCAGGCAGCAAAGGTTTCAGCAAACAGAGCATCAGCCAAACCAGGAAGGGGACACAGGGATTGTTAATCTGCCCAATAAGTTCTGCAAGTCTACAAACACAGTTTCATGAACGATGTTAAACTCTGGTATCACAGCAGAAGTTGAAATCGAATAAATACCCTCTTTGCTTTTGCCACCTTCTTACTCAGTGGAAGCAATCCTATGCTTAAAACTACTTACTATGCTGGGTGTGGTGGCTCACACCTGTAATCCCAGGACTTTGGGAGGCTGAGGCGAGCGTATCACTCTGAGGTCAGGAGTTCGAGACCAGCCTGGCCAACATGGCAAAACCTTGTCTCTACTAAAAATACAAAAATTAACTAGGCATGGTGGCACATGCTTGTAATCCCAGCTACACAGGAGGCTGAGGCAGGAGAATCGCCTGTCCGAAAATGTGGAGGTTGCAGTGGGCAGAGATCATGCCACTGCACTTCAGCCTAGGCAACAAAGTGAGATTTTGTCTTAGAAAAAAGAAAAGAAAACCCTACTTATGATGAGCCAAGCGCAGTAGTCACACCTGTACTCCTAGCACTTTGGGAAGCAGAGGCGGGAGGAACACTTGAGACCGGGAGTTTAAGACCAACCTAGGCAACATGGCAAGACCCCATCACTATAAAAATTAAAAATTAGAGTCGCGGTGGCTCAGGCCAGTTGTCCTGGGGCTTGAGGAGGCGAGGCTATGCGTTCAAGGCCAACCTGGGCAACATAAGAACCTCTCATTCATTTAAAATGAATAAATAAATAAATAAAAATAAAAAATTAGCCAGGTGTGGTAGTGCATGCCTATAGTCCAGCTACTTGGGAGGCTGAGATAGGAGGCTCACTTGAGCCCAGGATGTTGAGGCTGCAGTAAGCCACGACTACACCACTGTACTCAGCCTAGGTGACAGAGTGAGATCCTATCTCAAAAAAAAAAGAAAAAATTATTATGACTATGAAGAGGTTACTGGAGAAAGGCAGTATTGGAAAACTCATTCTGAAGGTGATTATGAAAGGGACCAAAGCCAAAGGCCACATTTAAGAGAGAGCTCACTACAGAAGAACGAGAGAAATATTAGTGAAGAAGAAAGAGAAAGGAAGAGAAAGGCAGAAGGAAAAGAAAAAATAATAGCATGTTATTATGTTAGATCTCAAGCTAAGGTAAAGTGAAAAATAAAAATGTTATTAAAGGTAGCTAAAAGATCAAAAAGGATAAGAACACATCAAAAATGATCTATTTATTACTCTGGAAATCACTGGTGATGAGAAAGGGTAATGTTAGTGTAGATGTAAAGATAAATGCCAAGTTTCTGGAAAGAAAAGGCAGTTGATACTGCTCAGAGAAATCAGAGATAACACAAACAAATGGAAAAACATTTCATGCTCATGGATAGAAAAAAATCAATATCATTAAAATGGTCCTATTGCTCAAAGCAATTTATGGGTTCAATGCTATTCCTGTTAAACTACCATTAAGATTCTTCAAAGATCTAGAAAAAAAAATTCATATGGAATAAAAAAAAATCTGAATAGCCAAGACAATCCTAAGCAAAAAGACCAAAGGTAAAGTCATCATCCTACCCAACTTCAAACTACTACTATAGGGCTACAGTAATCAAAACAGCATGGTACTGGTACAAAAACAGACACATAGACCAATGGAACAGAATACAGAACCCAGAAATAAGACTGCACACCTACAACTATCTGATCTTCAACAAGCCAGCCAAAAACAAGCAATGGGGAAAGCATTCCCTATTCAATAAATGATGCTGAGATAACCGGCTAGGCACATATAGAAGATTGAAACTGGACCCCTTCCTTACACAATATGCAAAAGTTAACTGAAGGTGGATTAAAGAATTAAATGTAAAACCTAAAGCTATTAAAACCTTGGAAGACAACCTAGGTAGTACCATTTCAGGACATAGGCATGAGCAAAGATTTCATGACGAAGTCACCAAAAGCAATCACAACAAAAGCAAAAATTGACAAATGGCATCAAATTAAACTAAAGAATCTGTTACTCAACAGAATAACAGACAACCTACAGAATGGGCAAAAACTTTTGCAAACTATGCATCTGACAAAGATCTAATATCCAGCATCTATAAAGAACTTAAACAAATTAACAAGAAAAAAACAAACATCAAAAACAAACAACCCCAACAAAAAGTGGGCAAAAGACACGAACAGACATTTTTCAAAAGAAGATAGACATACAGCAAACAAACATATGAAAAAATGCTCAACATCACTGATCATTAGAGAAATGCAAATTAAAACCACAATGAGATACCATCTCATACCAGTCAGAATGGCTATTAATAAAAAGTCAAAAAATAACGGATTCTGGCAAGGTTGTAGAGAAAAAGGAATGCTTTTACACTGTTGGTGGGAGTGTAAATTAGTTCAACCTTTGTGGAAGACAGTGTGGCAATTCCTCAAAAACCTGAAGACAGAAATTCAACCCAGCAGTCCCATTACTGAGTATATACCCACAGGAATATAAATCATTATATTGTAAAGACACATGCCATGGATGAACCTGGAAACCATCATTCTCAGCAAACTGACACAAGAGCAGAAAATCAAACATTGCATGTTCTCACTCACAGGTGGGTGTTGAACAATGAGAACACATGGACACAGGGAGGGGAGTACTACACACTGGGGTCAGTTGGGGGGAAATAGGAGAGGGACAGCAGAGGGTGGGGAGTTGGGGAGAGATAGCATGGGAATGCCAGATATAGGTGAAGGGGAGAAAGGCAGCAAATCACGCTGCCACGTGTGTACCTATGCAACAATCTAGCATGTTCTTCACATGTACCCCAAAACCTAAAATGCAATTAAAAAAAAAGACACATGCATGTGTATGTTCACTGCAGCAGTATTCACAATAGCAAAGACATAGAATCAACCTAAATGCTCATCAATGATAGACTGGATAAAGAAAATGTGGTGTATACACACCATGGAATTCTATGCAGCCATAAAAAGAAATGAGATTATGTCCTTTGCAAGGACATGGATGGAGCTGGAGGCCATTATCCTTAGCAAACTAACACAGGAACAGAAAACCAAATACTGCATGTTCTCACTTATAAGTAGAAGCTAAATGATGAGAACATATGGACACATAGAGGGGAACAACACTCACTGTGGCCTATCAGAAGGTGTAAGGTGGGAGGAGGGAGAGAATATGGAAAAATAACTAATGGGTATTAGGCTTAATGTCTGAGTGATGCAGTAATCTGTATAACAAACCCCAATGACACAAATTTACCTATGTAACAAACCTGCACATGTACCCATAAACTTAAAATAAAAGTTAATAAAAAAGGAAAGGTTGTTGATAAGGCTTCCCAATGGAAGGCCATAGAGAAAGAGTAACCCTGCAAGGAAGTAAAATTGTAGAATGACAATTGTTACAGAAAGAAGACTTCATTTAATTGAAGAAATACCTAATAACTATCTATTATGTGCATAGCATCATGTTAGGTGCAAAAAAATGAGAAAAAAAATAAACATTTTAAGAAAAGAAGTGGCTGGGTATGGTGGTGTGCAGCTGAAATCCCAGCTACTTGGAGGCTGAAGTAGGAGGATTGCTTAAGCCCAAGAATTTGAGACAAGCCTGGGCAGCATAGTAAGACCCTGTGTCTCAAAAAAATAAGAAAAGAAACAGGCCTGATGCAGTGGCTCATGCCTGTAATCCTAGCACCTTGGGAGGCCAAGGTGGGTGGATCACTTGAGGTCAGGAGTTCAAGACCAGCCTGGCTAACATGGTGAAACCCCGTCTCTACTAAAAATAAAAATGACAATTAGGGCCGGGTGTGGTGGCTCAAGCCTGTAATCCCAGCACTTTGGGAGGCCGAGGCGGGTGGATCACAAGGTCAAGAGATCGAGACCATCCTGGTCAACATGGTGAAACCCCATCTCTACTAAAACTACAAAAAAATTAGCTGGGCATGGTGGTGCGTGTCTGTAGTCCCAGCTACTCAGGAGGCTGAGGCAGGAGAATTGCCTGAACTCAGGAGGCGGAGGTTGCGGTGAGCCAAGATCGTGCCATTGCACTCCAGCCTGGGTAACAAGAGCGAAACTCCGTCTCAAAAAAAAAAAAAAAGACAATTAGCTGGACGTGGTGGCACATGCCTGTAATCCCAGCTACCTGGAAGGCTGAGGCAGGAGAATCGTTTGAACCCGGGAGGCAGAGGTTGCTGTGAGCCAAGACCACGCCATTGCACTCCAGCCTTGGGGACAAGAGTGAAACTTCATCTCAAAAAAGAAAAAAATAATAAAAGAAGAAAAAAATAAAAGAAAAGAAACAGTAAAAGGAAAATAAGAAAAGGTAGGGAAGAGGACATGAGCAAGGCCATCCCCATAAGGCTGACAGAAAAAACCTGGAAGGAATGACAAGTGATCAGCTAGCTGCTCAGGTATGGTGGAGGCAAGGCGCATGGCAAGCTGAGAAATGGCCAGCAGGAGCAGAGATAAACTAGGCCTTAAAAGGGAACCAATAATTACTAATCAAGCACAAAATCGGCAGCTTTGCACCATGGCAGTATCGTAGCCAATGAGGTTTATCCAAGGTGTTATTATTGCTAATTGAAAACTTTTCCCAATACCCTGCCATGATGGCTTGCAATACAGTCAGCATTGGCAATTTTTGACAGTCTTTATGGGGACTGAATAAAAAACAAACAAACACAAACAAAAAACAAAATACAACACTGGCAACTCAGATCCAATTATTTACCAATGTGAGGGTGGTGCTGCAGGGAAAAGGGATCATGTACTAAAGTCTGCACAATCAAAGTGCAAAAAGTGGTCAAATGCTAGAGGCAGATCAGGCCATGTATAGTAGCTGTTGGTTTTGAAGTTAAAACAGATCTGGGGCCGGGCGCGGTGGCTCAAGCCTGTGATCCCAGCACTTTGGGAGGCCGAGGCGGGTGGATCACGAGGTCAAGAGATCGAGACCATCCTGGTCAACATGGTGAAACCCCGTCTCTACTAAAACTACAAAACATTAGCTGGGCCTGGTGGCGCGTGCCTGTAGTCCCAGCTACTCAGGAGGCTGAGGCAGGAGAATTGCCTGAACCCAGGAGGCGGAGGTTGCGGTGAGCCGAGATCGCGCCATTGCACTCCAGCCTGGGTAACAAGAGTGAAACTCTGTCTCAAAAAAAAAAAAAAAAACAGATCTGGATTTGAAATATGGTCCTGTCAGCCTCTAGTTGTGTGATGTTGGAGAAGTTACTTAACTTTTTGGAGCTCCAGTTTTCCTTTCTATAAAAAGCTATCTCATAGTGTTATTCTAAAAATTATATGAAATAATGCCTGTCAAAGCAAGTGCTACTCAATAAATAGCCAATATTATTACTACAAAGTTTTATTTATTTATTTAGAGACAGTCTTACTCTATCACCCAGGCTGAAGTGCAGTGGTGCCATCTCGGCTGACTGCAACCTCTGCCTACCAGGTCCAAGAGATTCTCGTGCCTCAGCCTCCCAAGTAACTGGGATTACAAACATGTGCCACAACGGGCAGCCAATTTCTTTTGTATTTTTGGTAGAGAGGGGGTTTTGCCATGTTGCCATGGCTGGTCTTGAACTCCTGACTTCAAATGATCTGCCCGCCTTGGACTCCCAAAATGCTGGGATTACAGGCTGGAGCCACCATGCTGGGCAGACACTTTTACATTTTTTATTGGCTATTTGTTTTTCATGGAAAGCATTTTAACTCTTCTTCATGTAAAATATGACCAACACAGAAGGCTATTTTTAAGTACTGTTATTAGAACCCCAGAAATAATGCTTTCTGCAAGAGATGGCTTTGTTCTGTTTTCTTTTAAGATTATGGCTGGGTAATGGAGGCATTTGGCTTCAACTCCCAATGGTGCTTCATTATTTAAATGATGGGATGGAAAACTCTAGTGGATATCTGAGACTGTCAGTAACAGATCCTTTGTTATCTTCTCCTGATCGCTATTTCCTAGTTAGTTTTCATCACAGTTCATCCAAAGTCTAGTTTGAATAGACGACATATTACATATTTTTTCTGCCATGTATGATTAAGTTCCACTGCTTTCTTCAAGTTTGAAAGAAAATATTGGATATGAGAACTGCAGACTGGAGTTAATTTCTAAACAAGGTAGCCAGTACATTTCCTTTTTTTCCTGGCTAGCGCTGGTAAGAACAGGGAACTGTAGGAATTTCAAACAGTAACGATATTATTTAGATAAATAAGATCACAAAGATCAAAGTGAAAATCTGACTGTAGTGAAAATCTATTTGCCCAAATCTCTTTCTCTGGGAACCCTTTCCCACTCTTACCTCTGAAGTTTGTCTAAAGAATCAGCAATGGATTGGTCCTACTAAGGACAACTGTCTCCAAATGGACCAATCCCAATCCTTGGGAAGTGGAAAATGTTCTCACTAGGTGGCTGAAACCATAGGCTAGTAAAAATTTTGGAAGTTTTGACAGTCAAGTTTTCTTCTGTGTGCTTTGGGAAACAGAAAATTGTTCAGCAAATGGAAAGAAACGGTTCAGAACATTTCCTTGCTTACAAGAACAGTTTCTTGCATTCCAATGCTGTAGGCTCCCGTTCCGGTATGCTCGGGGGATGCCCCCCCGCATTTCTCTCTCTCTCCATAGTGCAGTGTGGGCCAGGGCTCATTTCTACTGCTTGCAGACGAGATAATTTGAAGCAAAACACTCAAATCCCTTTTTCTATCATGCTACCTGAAAATAAATAACTAAACTATTTCAAACTGTTGAAGAAAGGACATATTTTCTCTCTTACTGCCCTTATCCCATCTGTTCTGTTTTCTTTTTTTGTTGTTGTTTAAAGGAAACATGCATGCCATTGCACTGTTCTTTTTTCTTTAGCAGACAGACCAAAACACATGCAAACGATTTACTATTACTTATATAATCAATTTAATCATAAACCTGATCAATTCAATTAGTAAATATAATCAATTTAATTGCAGGAAGATGTCATTGTGTAATTACCTTGGATACTCCTCTTAAAGAGTTCTAGAACTTCTAAAGGACATTTGACCTATTTTTTATAAGTAGGCATAATCTTACAGGGCAGGTATGTTTTAAGACATAAATATTTGAAATAATTTTTTCTAAAAATATCTCCCTTTTTGGGATGATGAAAACATTGTGGAATTTGTGGTGATAGTTGTACAACTTTGTAAATATACTAAGAAAACACTGAATTTTGACCAAATTCAAGATTTGGTTAAAATTTTAGGGTATTTTAGGGCATGTGAATTAAAAATCAATGAAAATTAATTTTTAAAAGACATATAAAAACAAAAAACCTGGCCAGAGTGAGTAATACATGTTCAAGTTGGTTGTAATAATATTGATGTAATAAAATTAAATTGGTTGATCATATAATGCAGAAGAGAAGGAAAATCACTTTCTATCTGAGATGCCAAAATGTCTCTAGTTCTTATTATCGGAGAAACTGGTCCTTTAATTAAGGCATTGCCACTCCCGGAAACCCTGTTAATAAGCAAATACATTTTTGCAGGCTTATCTAAAAAAACAGTATTGAGCCGGGCGCCTGGCTCACACCTGTAATCCCAGCACCGTGGGGGTGGATCATGAGGTCAAGAGATGGAGATCATCCTGGCCAACATGGTGAAACCCCGTCTCTACCAAAAATACAAAAATCAGCTGGGCATAGTGGCCTGTACATGTAGTTCCAGCTACTCGGGAGGCTGAGGCAGAAGAATCGCTTGAACCTGGGAGACGGAGGTTGCAGTGAGTTGAGATCGTGCCACTGCACTCCACCCTGGCGAAAGAGTGAGACTCTGTCTCAAAAAAAAAAAAAAAAAAAAAAAAAGCCAATATTGGCCATTCACGCCTTTGGCTAACTAGTCTGGTGAGCAGTCACCTGTCAGGGCTTTGAGGAGAGAAAATGTGATGGAAAAGTTCTCCTCGAGGTGGGTGGTTGATGGTTGAAGGGATAGTGGTGAGAGGTGGGCAATAGTCAAGGAATGGGATATGCCATTCGAAGTCCTGGACAACTAGAGGGTAGCATTAGTGCTTGGAGTCTATGATAGAATGGTAAGGGGTTGGATTGTGGAGTAGGGAGAAGAAAGGAGAGAGAGCAGCTGAGTGTCGAAGAAGGATGGAAGTCCTCAGAGAGTAGAAAAGTACTCACGCCACATGTTACGTCACTTATAACTGCCCTCAAAGTGGAACGAGGCTGTTACTCTCTAGAATCCTGCACTTTCTCTAGAAATTGTTGTCAAAGACAAATATTAGAACAAAACTGAATGATTAATGGTCCCTAAAACAAAAAGGACCTTTTATCTCTCTGACAACACCCTTGCTCTTCTTTGCTTGTTAACTGCTGAACACACCACTTACATTTCTCTTTGTTTTCCAAGTGGTGCATGAAGAACTTTTTGAATTCTTGCCATATTGCAGAATGACAGGATGGAGTTTCCTAAGTGCAATGTGATGGGAAAGTCTGAGTTACACTTCACAGGCAGCCAAGTACTAAAGTTCTCATTAAGTTGGCCCTATTCCAGACAAAGAATCTTTTAAGAAAACACAATGAAAATGAATCATTTAGAAATCATATTTCTAGGTGCAGCAGCTGGCCAGGTGCTGCGGCTCACACCTGTAATCCCAGCACTTTGGGAGGCCAAGGTGGGTGGATTGCCTGAGGTCAGGAGTTAAAGACCAGCCTGGGCAACAAAGTGAAACCTCATCTCTACTAAAAATACAAAAGATAGCCGGGCATTGTGATGCCTGCCTGTAATCCCAGCTACTCCGGAGGCTGAGGCAGGAGAATTGCTCGAACTTGGGAAACGGAGGTTGCAGTGAGTCATCACACCACGACACTCTAGCCTGGGCAACAGAGCGAGACTCCATCTCAAAACAAAAAAAAACAATCAAAAAAATGTTTTGGGATAAATTTGTCTTACTCTTTATCTTTGCCCAAGTAAATGAACTGCCGATGAGTGATGACAGGTAAATGAAATTAGCTACGACTTAAGATTGATTACGTTACTGAATGAAATGGTTATGGTTAGGTAATAAGATACAGTTCTGATAATGTTAGCTAAAATAAGCTGAGTGTTTACTGTGTACCAGAACTGGTTCTAAGTGTTTTACATTTATTAACTCATTCAAAGTTTTATAACCCTATGACATAGGTACAATTAATACCTCATTTACAAAATTTGGAAACTAAGGTCCTAGCCTGGTGGTGGCAACAGTTCAAAACAAAATTAAAAAAACCAAAACTGTAAGGGGGCCCCAAATTTAAAGTAAAATTCAAAAAACAAGTGGGCTTAGTTAGTTACGCCTCCTCCCTAGAGATTCTCCTTGCAGTGTTAAAATGAAGGTTCTGGGTTTTATCTCATTTTGTCAATGTTAAGTTATGTTACTGTAAATACCTTGTCCAAAGGCCCCAGGACCGTTAGAATTATGAATTCTGTGGGTGTAGATCTAGAATCTCTCAGATTAATGTAAACTCTGATGTTCTACTATTGTTACCTAAAAGCCATGGTAAAGATTTCTAATTGTATTCAGAGCGAGATGGCAAGCCATTTGAGCACTTTGAATAGAGGTGTGTCCTGATTTTGTTTTTTATTTTCACAGATTACTCTGACTGATATGTATAAAACAGACTGGGGGCCAGGTGCGGGGGTTCACCTCTGTAATCCCAGCACTTTGGGAGGCCGAGGTGGGAGGATCACTTGAGACAAGGCTGAATGACATAGCGGAATTTCGTCTCTAATAAAAATACAAAAATTAGCTGGGCGTGGTGGCACATGTCTGTAATCCCAGCTACTCAGGAGACTAAGGCACGAGAATCGCTTGAACCCGGGAGGCAGAGGTTGCAGTGAGCTGAGCTTGCACCATCGTATTCCAGCCTGCGCAACAGAGCGAGACTCCATCTCAAAAAAAAAATAAAAAATAAAAAAATAAGGCCGGGCACGGTGGCTCACGCCTATAATTCCAGCACTTTTGGGAGGCCGAGGCGGGTGGATCACAAGGTGAAACCCCGTTTCTACTAAACGTAGTAAAACGCCATCTCTACTGAAAATACAAAAATTAGCCAGGCATCGTGGCAGGCACTTGTAATCCCAGCTACTCGGGAGGCTGAGGCAGGGGAATCACTTGAACCCGGGAGGCAGAGGTTGCAGTGAGCCGAGATTGCACCAGGTCATTCCAGCCTGGGAGACAGAGTGACACTCCATCTCAAAAAAAAAAAAAAAAAAAATTATTTTCCACTGCCTCTTGTACCAGCTCCCTAATCTACACCATTATTACATCTCACCTACCCTGTTTCAATAGCTTTCTAATTAAACTCCATCTTAAATAAACAAACCAACCAGACTGGGATTAAGATAAGGATTGAAACAGAAAAACTAATCAGAAAGCTATTGAAATAGTCCAGGTGCGATGTAATAATGGTCTAGATTAGGGAGGTGGTAAAAGAGGTAGTGGGAAACCGACTTTTTTTTTTTTTTGAGATGGAGTGTCACTCTCACCCAGGCTGGAGTGCAGTGGTTCAGTCTCGGCTCACTGCAACCTCTGTCTACTGGGTTCAAACGATTCTCCTGTCTCAGCCTCCCAAGTAGCTGGGATCACATGCACTCGCCACCACAACCAGCTAATTTTTGTATTTTTGGGTAGAAACAGGGTTTCACCATGTTGGCCAGGCTGGTCTCAAACTCCACCTCAAGTGATCCGCCCACCTTAGCCTCCTAAAGTGCTGGGATTATAGGTGTGCACCACTGCGCCTGGTCTGGGGAAATAGATTTTTAATATATTTTACGACTAGAGTCAATAGTATTTGCTGTTGACTTCAATATGAGTGACCTCCAAGTTTCTTGTTCTCTAGCCAATGGAAAGGAGTAGTCAGTAGAGGAGAAGGAAAAAAAATAATCAAGGGTTCTCTCTTTGGTATTTTAAATTTGAGATGCCTTTAGACATTCTAGAAGCAATATCCTGTAGGCATAAATATACGAGCCTGTAAATATATATATATATATGTATATTATTCTTTATTTGATTTTATTTTGGTTGCCTTTGTCCACGCATTCTGAGAACCTGTAATACGGAGAAGAACCTTCATGTTTTCATCTTCTCCATGCTCTTAAGCAAAGATTTAATGAACTAACTCACATAAAACTACAAATTGTGATGAAAATTTTAAACATTCTCCCCTTAGAAATACTTTAATTTCAATAACGAACAAAGGGTTATGCCATTTTCTGACAGTGAAATTTCAAATATTCATATCAGTCCACTTTGGGATGAATAAAAATGGCATCTTGGTTAGGCACTGAGACTCACTCCTGTAATCTCAGCACTTTGGGAGGCAGAGGCAGGAGGATTGCTTGAGGCCAAGAGGTCAAGACCAGCCTGGGTAACACAGTGAGATGGCAACACTAAAAAAAAAAAAAAAAAAGGGCATTTAACTACTGCTTGAGCCAAACAACATAACCAGCTATATATAGTACCTGTAAGATCAGTCCTATGATAATCTCAATTTTGAAGAAGTAGATATACTTACAAAAATGTCAATGAGTACCTTTTTTTTTTTTTTTTTGAGACAGAGGCTTGCTCTGCCTCCCAGGCTAGAGTGCAGAGGTGTGATCTTGGCTCACTGAAACCTCCACCTCCCAGGTTCAAGCAATTCTCTCACCTCAGCATCCAGAGTAGCTGGGATTACAGGCACATGCCACCATGCCCAGATAATATTTTGGGGGTAATTTTTTTTTTTTTTTGAGATGGAGTTTCGCTCTTGTTACCCAGGCTGGAGTGCAATGGCAAGATCTCCGCTCACTGCAACCTCCGCCTCCTGGGTTCAGGCAATTCTCCTGCCTCAGCCTCCTGAGTAGCTGGGATTACAGGCACACGCCACCATGTCCAGCTAATTTTTTGTATTTTTAGTAGAGACGGGGTTTCACCATGTTGACCAGGATGGTCTCGATCTCTTGACCTCGTGATCCACCCGCCTCGGCCTCCCAAAGTGCTAGGATTACAGGCGTGAGCCACCGCGCCCGGCCTTTTGGGGGTATTTTTAGTAGAGATAGGGTTTCACCATGTTGGGCAGGCTAGTCTTGAACTCCTGGCCTCAAGTGACCCACCCACCTTGGCCTCTCAAAGTGCTGGGATTATAGGCATGAGTCACCGTGTCTGGCACAGTGTCTTGATCTTTTAGTATTTTGCAAAAAGAATTTCTTAAATTAAATATGTTTCAATTAAACATAGCTGATGAGGTTTGTCTTTTTTTTTTTTTGAAAAGGAGTCTTGCTCTGTTGCCCAGGCTGGAGTGCAATTGCATAGTCTTGGCTCACTGCAACCTCTACCTCCTGGGTTCAAGTGATGCTCCTGCCTCAGCCTTTCAAGTAGCTGGGATTACAGGTGCACACCACCATGCCCAGCTAATTTTTTGTATTTAGTAGAGACAGGGTTTCACCATGTTGGTCAGGCTGGTCTGGAACTCCAAACCTCAGGTGATCCACCTGCCTCAGTCTCCCAAAGTGCTGGGATTACAGACATGAGCCACTGCTACTGGCCAAGATTTGTCTTAAACTTACTTCCTTATACTCAATGAATGTCATTAGTTTCTTAATATGGGTAAGAGGGAAAGAGCTAATGTTACACAGGTGGAACTTTACAAGGAAACACACAAAGATGAAAGTCATAGCATCATACCATTATATGGGAGAAAAATATAGTATATAGAAAACATTTTAGAGGTAAGGGTGGGGCATGCACAAAATTTTTTTTTAGTGTTTTAAAGTCAGACTTTTTTTTTTTTTTTTTTTTTTTTTTTTTTTTGAGAAAGTCTCGCTCTACTGCCCAGGCTAGAGTGCAGTTATGTGATCTTGGCTCACTGCAAGCTCTGCCTCCTGGGTTCAAGCGATTCTCCTCCCTCAGCCTCCTGAGTAGCTAGGACAGTTGGGACAACAGATGCCGGCCGCCATGCCCGGCTGATTTTTGTATTTTTAGTACAGACAGGGTTTCACCATATTGACCAGGCTGGTCTCAAATCCCTGACCTTCAGTGATCCGCCAACCTCAGCCTTCCAACGTGCTGGGATTACAGGCATGAGCCACTGGTGCCTGGCCTAAAATATGTAAAAAAGCCATACGTTATCTTTGTAAACTATTTAAAGTTAACTATATTTCTCAATAACTAAACTAAATTTCTTTAATTGGATTTGTAGCTGGAAAAAAAAAATTCCACTAAAATAGTCCAACAGAAAGCATAGCTGAAAACACACTTATTTTTATGTTTTTGTTATTTCCAAATGTTCTTCAAAATAAAAACCCTTATCATATTATATCTTGCACCAAATTTAGCGTGTTAAGTCTAACTGACATTTCTAAGACATACTTTACAAAATATACTTACACATACATTATATTTATTTAATTAGTCTCTACAAATCTCTTGGAGCAAGTGTCATTAACATCCCCATTTTGCAAGGAGAAAATTTGAGACTCAAAAAAGTTAAGAAATATGTCTAAGGTTATATAATCGATTACAGCTTTAAACTATGTTTTAGGCCAGTTCTTCAGATTTCATATTGTGCTGCTTCTTTTCCATTTTTCCTACACCCAGAGCACAACATCCACTCAAATTTGATTCATTTTTCTCTGCCTTGAAACAGTAATTTTTCTATCAGTAGAAGCTTTTTCAAGAAAATACACACTGCCCCTCCCAAGGTGCATACCCTTGCCACCGTGAAAGGACATTCAAATGCTTGCTGTGGACCTGACAGAGGGAAGTGAAGAGCTTGTCTGTGTATGTCAGTTGCCCTTCTTTCTCCCCTATTTCCTTCTCCTTCTACAAATCCTATCCAGATCTCTATTATGAGAATATTTTCCTTTATCTCATTGAGCATAGTTAATAATAGCTGCTTTAAATTCTAACATCTGAGTCATCTCATAGTTAACCTCTGCTGATTTTCTTTCCCTTGAGGATGGGCCACATTATTTCCAGAGTTTATCATTGTTATCTGCAGGAGATTTGTTCTATTAGCTTATATCCTAGAAGCATAACTCCCCATCTGGATCTTGTTCAGTTGCTATTGTAACCACTCAAAATTTGATGACTTAAAAGACAATTTATATGCTTAAAATTCTGTAATTGGGGCTGCACTGAGGGAGGTCTTTTCCTCCATACACAGTGGCTTGATGCTTCAAAAAAAGTGTTCCAAGAGCACAAACCCTGGTGTACAAACAGCCTCTGCTTGCATCATACTTGCTAACATAACATTGGCCAAAACGAATCATGCATCGAGGCAGTCCCTGTGGGAATGGACTGCACAAGGGCGGCGTGGCTCATGTAGCCACCAACGTAGAGGTCTACACCAATCCCTTAGGCTCTCTCTACATTCAAGTTATAGGTTGCTTCTTGTCTCTCTGTTTACCTCAAGGATCTTTCTCTATCAGTTATTCCTCACTCTCCTGTATCCCCAACTTCTCCCTCCCTATTGATCATCAGCATGTAGGTGAACAGGTGAGCTCTGTATCTTCTTTCTTTCTTTTTTCTTTTTTTTGAGATGAAGTCTCGCTCTGTCACCCAGGCTCACTGCAACCTCCGCCTCCCAGCTTCTAGCGATTCTCCTGCCTCAGCCTCCAAGTAGCTGGGATTACAGGTACCCACCATTATACCTGGCTAATTTTTGGATTTTTGTAGAGATGGGGTTTCACCATGTTGGCCAGGCTGGTCTGGAACTCCTGACCTCAGGTGATCCACCCCCCTTGGCCTCCCAAAGTGCTGGGATTACAGGCGTGAGCCACCACACCTGGCCTCTTTCTTCTTAAAATATCAACAAAACTTTACTTCAACTTAGTACCTTGTCTCTCTATTACCCTTCACAATCAAACTTCTTAAACTAGTAGCCCCACTCCACTGTCTCCAGTTCTCTATCTTATGGTTATTTTCCTCCATCAGTAATATGGCTTTCACTCACACCGATACACTGGATTGCTTTTGTTAACTTCAGCCGAACCTCCTTGTTGCTAAGTACGACAGATGTGGCTCGGTTCTTCTAATTAAATTTCGGCAGCTGTGAACAATAGACCAATCGTTCCTGAAGCACTCTTTTACCTGGACTTAACTGACTTTACCTGGATTATTTTTGACAGCATAGTTCTCTGTTGCTGCTTTTACTCCATGTTTACTTTTTAAATATAATTTTAATTTTTTGAAATAGAAATGGGGTCTCACTCTGTTGCCCAGGCTGGTCTCAAACTCCTGATCTTATGCAATCCTACTGCCTTGGCCTCCCAAAGTGCTGGAATTACGTATGGGAGCCACCACACCTGGCCTCCTTGTATGTTTTTAAAATATTGTCATTCCTAAGGGCTTATCTTTGGCCCTCTTTCTTTTTGGCTCTAAACAGCCTCTCTTACCATCTCATCTCTTCCTTCCTTCCTTCCTTTTCTCTCTTTTCTTTTCTTTCTTTCTTTTCTTTCCTTCCTTTTTCTTTCTTCCTTTTTGATGGAGTTTCATTTGTTGCCCAGGCTGGAGTGCAATGGCATGCTCTCGGCTCACTGCAACCTCTGCCTCCTGAGTTCAAAAAGATTCTCCTGTCTCAGCCTCCTGAGTAGTTGGGATTACAGGCACCCACTATCACAGCTGATTTTTGTATTTTTAGTAGATTGGGTTTCCCCATGTTGGCCAGGGTGGTCTTGAACTCCTGACCTCAGGTGATCCACCTGCCTCAGCCTCCCAAAGTGCTGGGATTACAGACATAAGCCACTGTGACTGGCCAAGATTTGTCTTAAACAAGATTTGGGCCTGGACCATCTGATCCTTTCGAATGGCTTTAGTTAAGATCTGTAGACTGATACCTGCCTAACCTAAATCTCTAGCCCAGATCTCTCTTCCTGAGCTCCCGAAGCATACGTCCAGCTGCCTACTAGTCTTCATGTCTTCTTGATTTTCTCACCAGTAACCAAATTTAACAGGTTTAAAACTGAAGTTATTCCCACCCTTCTCAAAACTATTCCTCTTCTTTTGATCTCTTTCTTCATGACTGACACCATCAATGGCTCTAGTCAAATATCTGAGTATCCTTTTACCTCCCCTTACCCATCCCTCATCCATCCAACCAATGACACTCATCCCAGGAGATCAGCCAGCACTTTCTCAAATTCACACTTTTGCTCTAGACTTCTGTTTGATTTCCCTGAACACACTGTTGTATTTCCTGCCACACCCCATCCAAAGCCTGCTACCCCATGCACAAACATGCAAACTACTCATCACAGTAAATCCAGAGTGATCTTTCTATATTAAATTTATTCACTTCAGGCCAGGTGCAGTGGCTCATGCCTATAATCACACCACTTTGGGGGGCTGAGGTGGGAGAGTCACTTAAGGTCAGGGCCTTCGAGACCAGCCTGGCCAACATGGTGAATCCCCGTCTCTAGCAAAAATACGAAAATTAGCTGGTTGTGGTGGCAGGTGCCTATAATCCCGGCTACTTGTGAGACTGATGTAGGAGAATCACTTGAACCTTGCGGGATGGAGGTTGCAGTGAGCCGAGACTACACCACTGCACTCCAGCCTGGGTGACAGAGAGCCAGACTCAGTCTCAATAATAATAAATTAAAAATAAATAGAGCCGGGCGCGGTGGCTCACGCCTGTAATCCCAGCACTTTGGGAGGCCGAGGCGGGTGGATCACGAGGTCAAGAGATCGAGACCATCCTGGTCAACATAGTGAAACCCCGTCTCTACTAAAAATACAAAAAAAAAAAAAATCAGCTGGGCATGGTGGCACGTGCCTGTAATCCCAGCTACTCAGGAGGCTGAGGCAGGAGAATTGCCTGAACCCAGGAGGCGGAGGCTGCGGTGAGCCGAGATCGCGCCATTGCACTCCAGCCTGGGCAACAAGAGCAAAACTCCGTCTCAAAAAAAATAAATAAATAAATAAATAAATAAATAAATAAATAAATTTATTCACTTCAGTGACTCCCACCACTTATTGGATAACATCTCAGTTTAGCCGGACGCGGTGGCTCATGCCTATAATCCCAGCACTTTGGGAGGCCGAGGTGGGCGGATCACCTGAGGTCAGGAGTTTTGAGACAAGCCTCTCAAACCTAGTTCTCGTCTCTCCTTGACCTTCCTTTCAAATCTTCCTCCTGCACTCCTTTTGTCTTGCTGCCTCCTGGATTATACAGAATCTCACTCACCCTGGCATGGAAATCGAGTGTGTGTGTGCTGAAGTTAGACTGCCTGGCTGTTCACTCACTTATATGTGAGACCTACATAACTTCTCTGTGCCTCAGTTCCTTATCTGTAAAATAAGAATAGTAACAGCATCTACATCATAAAGAATAAACTGAAATAGGCTGGAGGTGGTGGCTCACACCCATAATCCCAGCACTTTGGGAGGCCAAGGTGGATGGATCCCTTGAGGTCGGAAGTTCAAGAGCAGCCTGGTCAACATGATGAAACCCCTGTCTCTACTAAAAATACAAAAACAAATTTAGCTGAGTCCGGTGGTACGCACCTGTAATCCACGTACCAGGATTGGGTGGCTGAGGTATGGAAATTACTTGAACCTGGAAGCGAAGGCTGCAGTGAACAAAGATCGTGCCACTGCACTTTAGCCTGGGTGATAAAGTGAGACTCTGTCTCAAAAAAAGAAAAGAAAGTGAAAATTAGGTCTTTAGCGTGGGTCCTAATCCCATATAACTGGCATAAGAAGAGAATGTTTGTGCACAGACATTTGCCCGCACAGAAGATCATGTGAAGACAGAAGATGCCATCTATAAACCAAGAAAAGAACTAAGAAGAAATCAACTCTGCCATCCCCTTGATCTCAAACTTCCAGCTTTTAGAACTGAAGAAAGATAGATTTCTGTTGTTTAAGCCATCCAGTCTTTGGTACTTTCTTATGGAAACCCTAGCAAACTAACATATTGATACCCTAAAAGATGTCTAGCATGATGCCTTGCAAACAATAGGAACTCAAAAATATTTGTTTCATGAAAATGAATCATCCTGTTCCTCCAATACCATGAGGAAATAAATGTCCCAATGAATTGGCGCAACACCGACTAGCTAAGCCTTCTTTCCCCAACTAAAGATACTGCAGGAATGTGAGATTAAACCAAAATCTAAATATAAACACCATGTTTCAAATGCTTGCAAATCATTTCCCTTTCCTTTCCCTTTTAGAAACAGATGGTAGGAAATCTTAAAAGTTGTTTCATAAATAGCTGAAGCAAAAATAGAACATTTACAATACCTACATTCTAACCGACTTTGCTTCTGGTTGATTTCATCACTGTTTTTTTTTTTTTAATAAAAAAATTTTAAACTTTTTTTTAAAGACAGGGTTTCACCATGTTGGCCAGGCTGGTCTTGAACTCCTAACCTAGGTGATCCACCCGCCTCGGCCTCCCAAAGTGCTGAGATTACAGGCGGGATTACAGGTGTGGACCCGGCCTTCATCACTGTTATGAGTTAATAGGAGTAGGTACTGGAAAAGGTCATCAGAATTGCTAGAGATGTCTGTAACCAGGCGTTAGATACCCTTAAGTTTGTGAGGTACCTAAATTTAGCATGAAAACGGCGGAAGAGAAGAAAATATTCTAATAATCAGCCAGGTTCTCTTGAGGAAACAGCTTTCGTTCCCTCCTTAAACTTCCGATGATAGGCTGAAGAAAACCTGAAGCAGAGAGACAAATGAAATTCCTTCACAGAGTAGGTAGAAATTGAGCAGAGAATTCTCAAATGTAGCAGTGAAAAGCAGCGCAGAAAATTATTTATTTTTCATATTGGTGAAGCTTAAAATCTTACACTACTACAAAAACAAAGCAATAACTTACATCTCAAAAAAAGAGAAATTATTCTCTTATCTATGTTATGCTGGTATGTTAGCCTGTAAAGGTCATTTCTTCTCTTTCCCTGGAGCAAAAAACAAAACTCCCTAAAATCTGCAGACTCACTGAATGTAATATCTGCTGAAAAATTAGAAGAATGAACTGACTCAAATTCTGCAATGAAACAGTTTTATTATTGCTTCCCATTTAGTTTAAATTTTTCAGTGGTCTGACATTTCTATAAAGGCAATATTGGGGCCGGGCGCGGTGGCTCAAGCCTGTAATCCCAGCACTTTGGGAGGCCGAGGCGGGTGGATCACGAGGTCAAGAGATCGAGACCATCCTGGTCAACACGGTGAAACCCCGTCTCTACTAAAAATACAAAAAATTAGCTGGGCATGGTAGCGCGTGCCTGTAATCCCAGTTACTCAGGAGGCTGAGACAGGAGAATTGCCTGAACCCAGGAGGCGGAGGTTGCGGTGAGCCGAGATCGCGCCATTGCACTCCAGCCTGGGTAACAAGAGCGAACCTCCCCCCCCCCCCCCAAAAAAAAAAAAAAAAAAAAGGCAATATTGAAGAAAATGGTTTTAAAAAATGTGAATGTATAACATCAATTTCTTGACAACACAGCAATCTTGTTTGAGTTTCCCAATCTTGTAATTTTAAAATAATTTCAGAAAACAGAAAAATTATTTCCTACCAGAAACATCTGCCTTCCTGTTGTTGTTTTTGAGAGGAGTCTCACTGTTGCCCAGGCTGGAGTGCAATGGCGTGATATCGGCTCACTGCAACTTCCGCTTCCCAGGTTCAAGTGATTCTCCTGCCTCAGTGTCTCTAGTAGCTGGGATTACAGGAACCCGCCACCATGCCCGGCTAATTTTTGTATTTTTTGGTAGAGATGGGATTTAACCATTTGGCCAGGCTGGTCTCGAACTCCTGACCTCAAGTGATCCACCCTCCTCAGCCTCCGAAAGTGCTGGGATTACAGGTGTGAGCCTCTGCTCCTGGCCTGTTGTTGTTACCGTTGTTGTATACGCAGCGAAAACCATGGGCTTTGATGTCACATATATTTGAGTTTACACCTTGGTATAATTATATGACTTCGATCAAGTTTTCTGGCTTATCTGAGCCTTGGTTCAGATAAAATGAACATGATATCACTCACCTCATAGCTATACAGTGGGCATGTAGGTATCTAATAAATATTACTCTCCTTTCCCTGCTCTCCTTCTTGAAAAAGAGAAAATAAAGGCGCCTAGAATCTCTCTTTTCAAACTCACAGTTAAGGAATTTTGATTATGCAATGTGGCTTCGTTTTTCTACCCCCTGCCCAAAGAGGAGTGTACACAGGTATACAGCAAAAGCTTAATGTTGCACTCAAAGGTCTGGCATTTGGGAGGAGAAGGAGGATGATGATGATAATTGAGGTACATTAGTGGAGGTCTCATATTTTAAATTCAGTCTTTGGATGTTTAGATATACCAACCTCCTAGCACAATGCCTGACACGTACTAAGTGCTATTCAAATAATACCTCACTTCACTTCTTTCGTATTCTCTATAAAGCCTTTTAAAATATGTCACTAAAAGGAAACGTGAACATCTATCTCTAAGTGCTTAGCCGGAAACACTAAATATTTGTCCTATTTGATGAGAAAAGATGACACGGGGTCTGCTGTCTCCTTCTGACAAATGAAGAGCTGAAGCAAAAAAAGAGAAACAGCGCTCCCCAGTGGGATGTCTGAGAACTGCACCTATGAATGCAAGCGTGGTTTGGGGAACTTCGCAATCAAGCTCTTCAGCTATAATGACGTAAGTCAGTTCCAAAGGCTTCTAGATGGTTTGCAGTCCTCAAAAATATAGGGACGGGCATTGAATCCTGCCGAAATCTCATTGCTTACTCTACGGAGCAGCTGCTAGAGTGGTGTAGGGGATGTGGTATGGAACAGAGAAGGAAGGGGCGATGAGATGGAGAAAGTTTCATGCCACAGAGTACTTTCTCCTACGGAGATCTCTGAGCTTATTTGAAAGAAACATTTTGATAATCTGCTTGGGGGAAAGGGTAGGTGGTCTGAGGCCTGCTCAGGCAACAGAAGATGTAGGCATTAGCCGAACATGGTAGTGCAGGCCTGTATTCCCAGCTATTCGGGAGGCTGAGGCGGGAAGATCGCTTGAATCCAGGAGTTCAAGACCACACTGAGAAACACAGTGAAACTCCCTATGAAAAATTTAAACATCAGCCATGCATGGTGGTACGTGACTATAGTCCCAGCTACTCGGGAGACTGAAATGGGAGGATGACTTGAGCCCAAGAAGTCAAGATACCAGTGAGTCGACACCACTCCAGTCTGGGCAACAGAATAAGACTGTCTCTCTCTAAAAAAAAAAAAAAAAAAAAAACCAGAACTGATATGAATGCATCAAGGAAAAAATATTTCCTTTGCTTTTGAGAAGGAGGGAAAAGTGAAGGAGAGAAAAAGGGTTGAGCCACCAGGACAGAGGAAGGTACTGTTCTCTTCTCCAAGTTCTCAGAAAATCCTGCAGAATCTACAAACAACTGGTGTAAACTGGTTTCCTGTGGAAATCAGGGAAGGGAGGAGGATGAGAAGATCGCAGCTACCATCTGGGTTCCTTCTGAAAGCCTCACCTCTGTAGCTACCCCATCTTCCTGTCCTGTGAGGTGGTGGGTGACAGTAATAAGTGGCACACTACTTCCTCAGGCCCTCTGACTAACCCCAGCTTCAACACTTCCTGTCTCTATGTTCCATAACTGTGTTATTGACCAAAGGCCCTCAAATTCAAGACATCTGACTACCCAGAGGCATAGAAGCAGAGTAGTAAGACAGGTGTGATAAGTAACCTCCCCAAATTAGAGAAACAACAAGCTGAGAGAGAGACAGAGAGAGAGAGAGAATTATCCTTCCATCTTGGGGAAAAACGAATTGAAGCATCATTATGTCATTTGCCAAAACAACACTCTGAATTTAGCATTGGTGCCATCTGAACCAATGCCAAGGAAAAACATCTAATCAGAGCGATTGAGCAAGGTGCTTTTCTCCTGCTATGATGCTGCTGAACTTAATCAAAAAGCATTTATCAAGTATTTAATTACATGCCGTGCCATGATGGATCCCCACAGAGAGAACTGTGTGTGCCTGACTTCTTCTCTCCTGCGGTTTACAGTATACAGAAATGGGAGGGTTGGAGACAGGAAGGAAGGTAAAATTTCATGAGTTCCTCATATTAGCCAATCCCATGTAGAGTAAGGGATTTCATCGTTACCATCACCCTATGAGGTAAGTCTCATTTTGTCCATTGCAGGGATAAGACAAGTGAGGTTCAGAGGGATAAATTATAGAGCTGGGACTCAAGCTAAGTTTTCTGATTTCATGGCTGTTTCCCTGACACCAATCACCTCTGGGAGGAAGACAGGCCATCATGGGCAAATGTGCTCAGAATAAACAGACCCCCTAAAATAATAAGGCGACATTCAAGCCTTTAGAGATGGAAGGAAGAGATATCTATATCATATAATTTGGGATCAAAGAAAACATGTCCTGTAGACATTCTGGAAAGGACTTAAATTTTGTTCTGTTATTTGGTTTTAGAGATGAGGTATGTTGCCCAATCTGGTCTCAAAGCCCTGGCCTCAAGTGATCTTCCCACTTCAGACTCCCAGAGTGCTTGGCCTCTCAAAGCACTGGGATTACAGATGTGATCCATTGCATCTGGCCTGAAAAGGACTTTTCTATTCAGACCCTAACATTTGAGGTGAAAACACTTTGTTTTGCTTATTATCTCAGGCATGAGGTGTACCATCAACTAGTGGCCTGGGAAGCACTTGTCCTCTGTTCCCTCTGCACTCTGAAATGCTGAGATTGCTGTTGGGACTGAATGGTTGGACCCTGGATGGGAAATCCTCCACAGACCCAGGGGCATTATGGGAGTAAAGTGGCTCTGACAAGAACCACAGCAAACCTGCTTAAATACGAGTCCATTGCTATTGGTGGTCTGGTAACGTGACAGGAACCCGTTGCCCACGTGGCCATATGCTCACCTCCGGGAGTCAGCATGCCACTCACTGTCAGCAAGTGGTGTTTGAGGATGAGGCTGCTGCCTCCTCTGCCTTGCCTTGGGCATGCTGCACTATTCATTTTCCTACCAGCCCTGCTGGTGTTTCACATAGATCCTCCTGTGGCCATTTTGATCTCATTCATGAAGACGGTGAGTGCTGGCCCCTCACTGCCCCTCAGGCTTCTTCTCACTATTCCGCCACACCTCTTCTTGCCATCTCTTTCTTTCTTTCTCTCCCTTTCTTTTTTTTAATTTTTATTTTTATTTTATTAAAAAATTAATAGAGACAGGGTGTCTTCATTTTGGTCAGGCTGGGTCTCAAACTCCCGACCTC
Organism: Sapajus apella; assembly: GCF_009761245.1. Taxonomy (NCBI): domain Eukaryota; kingdom Metazoa; phylum Chordata; class Mammalia; order Primates; family Cebidae; genus Sapajus; species Sapajus apella. The sequence goes on from NW_022437117.1 coordinate 1,488,332, forward strand.
AGATGATCCACCCACCTGGGCCTCCCAAAGTGCTGGGATAACCCGCGTAAGCCACCACGCCCAGCCATTCTTTCTCTCCCTTTCTTATGTATGTATGTATTTTGGATACAGGATCTTGCTCTGTCACCTAGGCTAGAGTGTGGTGACGCAATCATAACTCACTGCAACCTCATGCTCCTGGGCTCAAGAGATCCTCCCATTTCAGCCTCCCTAGCAGCTAGGACTACAGTCACATGCCACCACATCTGAATAATTAAAAAAATTTTTTTGAGGCCGGGCGCAGTGGCTCACGCCTGTAATCCCAGCACTTTGGGAGGCCGAGGCGGGTGGATCACGAGGTCAAGAGATCGAGACCATCCTGGTCAACATGGTGAAACCCCGTTTCTACTAAAAATACAAAAAATTAGCTGGGCATGGTGGCGCGTGCCTGTAATCCCAGCTACTCAGGAGGCTGAGGCAGGAGAATTGCCTGAATCCAGGAGGCGGAGGTTGCGGTAAGCCGAGATCGCGCCATTGCACGTCAGCCTGGGTAACAAGAGCGAAACTCCGTCTCAAAAAAAAAAAAAAAAAACCGGTAGAGAAGCCAACAGCGCAGACTTCAGTCTGTGGCCTAAGGCCCAAGGGTCCTAGGCAAACCGCTGATGTAAATTCAAGAGTCCAAAAGCTGAAGAACTGGAGTCTGATGTCCACGGGCAGGTAGCATCCATCACAGGAGAAAGATGAGAGCTGGAAGACTCAGCAAGCCAGCGTGTCCCACCTTCTTCTGCCTGCTTTGTTCTTGTCTTGCCAGCAGCCGATTGGATGGAGCCCACCCATGCTGAGGTTTAGTTTTCCTCTCCCAGTCCACTGACTCAAATGTTAAGCTCCTCTGGCAACAGCCTCAGAGACACACCAGGAACAACACTTCACCAGCTGTGTAGGCATTCTTCAATCCAATCCAGTTGACACCTAATATTAACCATCACGAGTCCACCCCTTGTCAACTTGAACCCATACACATATCCTGAAATCATAATAAGCCTCCAAGTACAGACAATAATAAGGTTGTAATTCTGCCCAACATAACACAGCTTTCCTTTGTACAATTGAAAGCGTGCTAATCCTCAACCTAAATGCTATTATATAAAGTTAACAAGACTTAAATGCTGACACAAAGTCAATAAATCTTATGTCGCATGATAAAGGAAAAAGAAAGGCAATAAAATGAAGATGTTTCCTTAGTACAAGTGTATATAGGCACAAACATGTTCTTAACAAAATAAAGCGGAAATACAACAATCACTGTCCTTGTTTCTGTAACTGGTCACGTGATTGTAGCTGGTCCAGATGACTACCTTCTTCTACTACCCATTGTGTATTCCCTTTGCCTTCAGCAAGGACCTTGGCTGGTCGGGTTTTTTTTTACCTGTTGGAGTGACCCAAACTTTCATTCCTGAAGGGTCTGGGACATTTGTAGTCTTGCCTGGATTGGGCTGTCATAGTTTCCCATTGATCTTAATCACAGGGCTTAGTAATACAAGAGACACCCCATGGGATCTCCTGTATTCCATGCATGCTCTCCCTTACCTCCACTGTGGAGTAGTAGACTGGTTCCATTTTGATAGTTGGGGTCAATCATCTGGACGTGATCAACACTGTTGAACAGTGTTGTACAGTGTTGATCTGTACAACTCTGTAACTCCCTCGGCCTGCTGACTTACAGGCAGGAGGAGCCAAAGTGGCCAGGTGGCAGTCTTAACTTCCAGTGCAATGGAATCATAGTTGTGTCTCCTGGTGGCAGCATTCCTCCTTCGAGAACTAAGACTTCTAGGCCAGCAGAATGTAATGTCGCGGGAACAGGACAAAAACATTTTGCTAGTGAGCCATTAGGGGTGATGGTGAATGGAGCCACTAGGGGTGATGGTGAATGGAGCCACTTCCCCTGTTACTTTCAAGTGAAAGAGAAAGGCTACTGTTAGAACAGAATGGGGAGTTGGCATTTTGGAACTGCCTGTGAGTGTGTGGACCAGCGTGGATTCTGATGAACAAGTTTGGCCATTCTCCCTGAGTCACGGCCTACTCAGAGCTGAGGAAACCTTCACCCTCCAACTCCTCTTCTTCTGGGGTCCCTGAGGATTCCTCACCACATTTCTGCTTATTTCTTCTGTTACAAATCCCCAAGTTTGATTATATGTATGTAAAATTCAAAAATCAGCTGAGTGCAGTGGCTCACACCAGTAATTCCAGCATCCACCCAGGCAGATGCATCACCTGAAGTCAGGAGTTCGAGACCATCCTGGTCAACATGGTGAAACTCTGTCTCTACTAAAAGTACAAAAATTAATCAGGCATGGTGGTGCGAGCCTATAATCCTAGCTACTCAGGAGGCTGAGACAGGAGGATCACCTGAGCCAGGTGGAGGTTGCAGTGAGCCGAGATCATGCCACTGCACTCTGACCTGGGCAACAGAGCAAGACTCTATCTCAAAAAAAAAAAAAAAAAAGATCGCGTGTCAGGCATATAGACTATGGGGTGGATTTTTGTCTTTTTTTTTTTTTCATTTTATTTTATTTGGCTACTTTCCAATGACATATAGAGAGATATCTTAATCTTTTAAATATATATTCTATTTATATTTTTGGTGAGTTATATCTCAAAGAAATTTTTCTACTAACTTCCCAAAGCATGATTCTTTTTCAAAGTATTTTTAATTATAAAATAATGTACCAATTCTGGAAAAATACCTCTCCATATGCACCAAGAGGGGTAAGTGTATACCAGAAAGGAAATAAAAGTGCATTTATTTATACCATTTATTGAAATATTAAGTAGCTGAACAGCCTAAATATCCATATATCCATTATTTAAGGACTGGTTTAACTATAGTATTCACAATTTAAACACTATTCAGCAGTTTAAAAAAATGAGGTAGATCTATATCAAAAAAACAAACAAACAAACAAAAACCCAGCTCTTAGCACTTTGGGAGGTTGAGATGGGAACAGAGCCCTTAGCCCAGAAATTGGAGATCAGCCTGGGAAACTTGGTGAAACCTTGTTGGTGGTGCACTCCTATAGTCTCAGCAACTTAAGAGGCTGAGGTGGCAGGATCATTTGAGCCTGGGAGCTTAAGGCTGCAGTGAGCCGAGATCATGACACTGCATTCCAGCCTGGGTGACAGAGCAAACCCTTGTCTAAAAAAATACGCCTATATTTTTTATGTGTGTATGTATGTATACAATTTTGTATATATGTATACAAAAACAACTATATAATTTTATCCATGAAAAATGTATGTGTAATAGAAAAATCAAATATTTTTAACATGAAACTATATGCTTTAAAAGTATACAGAAAAAAGTCAGAGGAGTACACACACCAAACTGCTTACTATGTAATAGTGCATTATGTGTATAATTTAAAATTTTTAAATGAAGTTTGAAAAGTCATACATGGTAACAATCTTAGAGTGCAGAAAAAAAAGAAAATATTTTGCTACATTTTTAGTCCTACTTAGCAGAGATAATCTTTAATAGTTTTTATATATTCTTGCAGAAAATTTTCACAAGTATACAAAAGCAAATATATATAATTACAAATTAATTTTTTAACAGCTATTCTTTTTGCAGCACATATAAATCAACAGATATAAATCTACTGCTGGGTTTTCTTCTTGTTGCTGCTTTTGAGTTGAAGTCTCACTCTGTCGTCGAGGCTGGAGTGCAGTGGCACGAGCTCAGCTCATTGCAACCTACCTCAGTCTCCTGAGTAGCTGGGATTACAGGCACATGCCACCATGCCCAGCCAGTTTTTGTATTTTTAGTAGAGGCAGGGTTTCACCATATTGATCAGGCTGGACTCTATTTGTGGTACAGGTTCTTTGAAAGATACAAACATTTATGAAACAAATAAATGGAAACTGGAATGTTTCTAATTGCTTACAATATTCTTAAACTTTTTTCTAGAAAAAAATACATAAACTAAATATAATTTGATACACTAACATAACTGTTGATCTTTTTTTTTTGTCTCTTCATTGAAAGGAATTTTTCAGTGGTATCTCTCTGAGTATCTAGGAGAGATTTAGCTACAAAACATTATCCAAAGACAGAATTGTGGATATGTGCGTTTCTGACAATGGTATAGGGTAAACTAAGGGAATTGTAGAAATATCTAGCTAGGATCAACTTATTCTAAAATTTTATTTAAAAGGCAGCCTAAGCAAAAAAGTAAGTATGGTAAGTGGTGAATACATTAATTAGCTTGATTCAATCACTGTGCAATGTATCCATATACTGAAACATCATGCTGAACATCATAAATATATATAATTTTTATTTATCAATTAAAAATAAATTTAGGCTGGACATGGTGGCTCATGCCTATAATCCCAGCACTTTGGGAGAGCAAGGTGGGAGGATTGCTTGAGCCCAGGAGAGCAAGACCAGCCTCGGCAACATAGTGAGACCCCATCTCTATTCAAAAAATTAAATAAATCCATTTAAAAGGCAGATTAAAATCAATATCAGTAGTTAAAGAGATCCTGCTTTAAAACCAACAAAAATATCAATGAAGTACCTATTGTTTGTATGACATGTTACCAGGTGTGCTAGGCTGAATAATAGAAGTCATAGTGAATAAAGAACAGATTTTGACGTTGAAAAAAATCAATGATATATTATCAACAATTCAATATTTGTGATCAGGAATGAGCACAGTGCCTGGAAAAATGCTGATAGTGACAACACTTGAAGGAAAGATGGGGCTTCAGTCCAGAATCTTGTAATGGTGAACTGTTTGGTAGCATAGAGGCATAAAGGTGTAAACGGTTCCTCCCCATCACAGGGTCATGGCTGACACTCCTATGACAAAGCCAGGTTAACAAGAGAAAAACAGTGACCCTAGAGCCTTTAGAAATAAAGACCCAAAGACTCAGGGAAAGCTGTCTATTCTTATGCTTGGGTTTAATGAAGAATAGGCAGTTGTGCAGAAATGTGATTGAACAAAAAGGGAATGATCTAAATGACAACTGACTGAGTAGGGACAAGAATTTACAAGCATCTACTGTAATGCTTAGTAACAGGGTCAGCAAGGCTTGTCTGTTCAAAATTCATGACCTCTCTGTGTGGTATTCCTTCCTTCCAGGTGTAAGGCAGGACCCTTTCTAGAATAAAGGTCTTGTGACAAGGTAGGTCATGGAATTTCTTTATGGCCAGCTCCTACGCAGGAAGATAGGGGAACGTTACAGTAATATTTCTAGTTTGTATGACAGGCCTTAGAGAAGAGGAATTCTAGTTTTCATATCTTGCCTTGGGAGAGAAAGGGGAGCAGGAGACAGGAGGGTAGGGGAAAGTCATAGAGAAACTTTGCTTCGGAGGCCCTGCTAACGTGTCCTTCACTTCAAGTACTTAGAATGTAAAAGCACCATACTTTGTGATGCTATCCATCCTCTTTTTTTTTTTTTGAGACAGAGTCTTGCTGTCGCCCAGGCTGAAGTGCAGTTGCACAATCTCAGCTCACTGCATCCTCTACCTCCCAGGTTCAAGCAATTCTCATGCCTCAGCCTCCTGAGTGGCTGAAACTACAGGCGTCTGCCACCACCACACCTGGTTAATTTTTGTATTTTTGGTAGAGACAGGGTTTTACCATATTGGCCAGGCTGGTTGCATTTTTAAACTTTTAAGTTTTGCTCTGTCATCCAGGCTGGAGTGCAGCAGTGCAATCTCGGATCCTGGGTTCAAACCATTCTCCTGCCTCAGCCTCCTGAGTAGCTAGGATTACAGGCGCATGCCATCATGCCTGGCTAATTTTTGTATTTTTAGTAGAGACAGGGTTTCCTCATGTTGGCCAGACTTGTCTCGAACCCCCGATGTCAGGTGATTTGCCCACCTCAGCCTCCCAAAATGCTGGGATTACAAGGATGAGCCACTATGCATGGGCAATACTATCTTCTTAGCCCCAACAATAGTAAAACAGTTTCTCTACTCCTTTCCTTATTCCTTGTAGGCAAATAAATGCAAGAATATTCACCAAGATCTTTAGTCATACAAAAATGGAGTGTCAGATACATTATAAATAATTTATTTATAGGTCTATGCTTATATAAATTGCTTTACCAGTCATTAGAGCATTATATGGGCCAAGATTTTAATACTGTTTCCTTGTGAGGACTGTTTTAATTCCTGTATATAATCTATGCCTTAAATACTATAACAATACATTGCAGGGAGTGGTACATTTTGGACAGAGTCCCACTTAATCTTTTTCCTACACCTAACCCATTGTTTCTGCATATATTCCCTGAGAAAGACTATGGATGACTTTTAGTGGCAATTATATACTTTAATTTTCACCTGGACAGACTAAACATGAAATGGCGCCTATTCTTGCAAGGAAAGGTCTAAACCAAATGGTAAGACAAGCTGGATCGTGTTCCCCTTCTTCCTTCAGCAGAGTCACTCTTAATTTTCCAGAGAACATCCTTTTCTCCCACTCATCCTTTTTCCTGGAAGTCAAGGTCTCCTACTAAAGTGCACCTCCTTGCCTGACAACCTCACTCCCCAGCTCCACCAATCTCCTTTCTTCTGGCTTATACTGAGTAATCACAGATTATTGCTACCCTAAAGTGTAAGCAAGCCCTTTAGCCTATCTTTCCCTTTAGACTTTATTTTGAAAAATATCAAGCTGGAGAAAAAAAAAAAAATTGCTGGTCGGGAGTGGTGCCTCATGCCGGTAATCCCTGTACTTTGGGAGGCCGATCTCGGCTCACTGCAACCTCCACCTCCTGGGTTCAAGGGATTCTCCTGCCTCAGCCTCCCCAGTAGCTAGGACTACAGGCACGTGCCACCATGACCAGTTAATTTTTTTGTATTTTTAGTAGAGACGGGGTTTCACTATGTTGGCCAGGCTGGTCTTGAAGTCCTGACCTCGTGATCCACCCGCCTCGGCCTCCCAAAGTGCTGGGATTGCAGGAGTGAGCCACCACGCTCGGCTGAAAGTGCGTATATTCTGATACCAAGGTTCTCTCTGAGAGCTGGTAACAACAGAAAATTTCTTTCTTTCTTTGCTTACATTTTTGCAATCATGTATTTTTCGGAAAATTTCATTTAAGTTTTTTCTTTTTAAAACGCCATTTGAAAAGAAACAACAGCGCAGTGGCTCACGCCTGTAATCCCAGTACTTTGAGAAGCTGAGGTGGGAGAACTGGCCAGAAGGTCAGGAGTTCGAGGCTGCTGTTAGCCGTGGTAGGACCCTCCAGCGTGGGCAACAGAACGAGACTCTGTCTTAATAAACAAATAAACAAACGCCGTAAACATTCCAAACTGCTTTGTTTTCCCATTGCTGAAATCTGTAAACATGTCATGGAAACTGGAATCTTTATTCTGCTCCTGTCCCTCTGCTGGTGGAGTAGGATTTTACCGCTGATTCTACCTAGGCGTAGAGCTGTGTGTGCTAACAAAAATTAGGCAAGACCGAAAAAAAGTTAATGTTCTGAAAAGATGCAAGTGGAGCCCGAAAATAGTTAAATTCTTGGACTAGGAAAGCATCCTTTAATGCCCAAGTCTCCGGGTAAGAGCGAACGGACTGCCTGCGGCCAGAATCTCCAAGACCCGAGGTGGTGCAGGCGGTAGCCACCGCCCACAGCCCAGGTCCTCTGGGCCGGCACGCCCCTCCCACCACCTCAGCCAATCGGGGCTGAGGGGGCGGGGAGCGGGCCAGCCGGAGGCGGGGCAGACGCAGGAGAGGGTTTGTCTAGGGCGGGGCCTGGCAGGTCCCAGAAGGTGGCTATTTTCTCTGCCAGCGGCGTCTCAGCCCAGGTGGAGAGGCCGGGGTCGCCGGTGCTTCGACCTCTGGCGTCAGGAAATGGCGGCGGGGGGCAGGATGGAAGACGTGAGTGCACGGAGGCTGCGCGCGGCTGCCGGTCCCGGAATCCTCTTTTTCCTGTGTTGAGGCGCACTGGGCGGAGGCTGAGGGATGGAAACCTCCTTTGGCAAGTGCGGCCACGGCCGTAGGGGGCGCCGCCGGTGCGGGGGAGGCCTGGGCGCGGGGCTGTGGGAGGGCGCCGGGCGGCCGTGGAATCTGCCACACGCCGGGTCGGGGCTAATTTTCCCGGTGGAAACTGGGGCGGGCTCCCGGGCGGTGGGCGCGCGGCTCCAGGGGTCCCAGGCTGGCGTCCAGCCCACGTGCGTGGCGCGTCTTTGGTCCCGGAACTGGTAGCTTCACGTGATGTGCGCCTGGCCTGACAGCCCTTCCTCACCGCGAGTCTCGGGGCGCCGGGCCGCTGGGTTTCGCTCGGACGCCTCAGGGGCGCAGCGGGGCGAATCTCCCTTCCTGGCGGGGTCCCTTGCCTTGGCGGTAGAGGCTGTGGACCTGGAGTGACAGCGACGCTCGGGCCTGGCTCCAGCGTCCTGCGGACAGACCTGTCGCTATCATCGCCAGGAACCCACACGAGAGAAAAACTGTGTCATGTGCTGTTTTGAATCTAGCATAATAGGAATGTAAAGGTTTTAAAATCTCTGATAGATTCAAACCAGATTACAAAAAAAAAAAAAAAAAAAAAAAAAACAGTGGCCCAGTTTACAGCGTGTGTAATACAGAATGATAGCATAATTACAAAAATCTTATTTCTTTGCTTAAGTATCATAAGACGTTTTTAGAGGAAACATGTATATATGTCCAGAATTAACTGGATTTTCTATTGGAAAGTAATAAAACTTTTGCTTTTGAGAAATGCAAAGTTGACGGTTACGTTAAAGTACTAATTTGGGTTAATAAATTAGTAGGAATATTACTGTGATCCTACTGAATGAAGTGCATTAGGAAAAGAAAGAGAAACATGAAACAGTTCCAGCACTATGGTAGCTTAGATTCTTGAGCAGTGACCATAGTTAAATAATCTTGATGAAATAAAAACCAAACATTTCTAATGAGACTAAAATTTTCTATTTTTTCCAGTTGAGAAAATGGAAAATTAACTGTAAGACCTGTAAGTAGACTTGAGATTCATATATATTTAAAGCAAAATCCATTGTTTCTGAGTTTTTAACTTCATGAGCTGACAGTGTATCGAAAAAAATGAATATGTAAGAGGAAAATGAGAGACTCTTAGAAAAACCACGCAGTAAGTGCTTCTTGGTTGATACTGAGCTGCTCTAGGGTTCTTGGATCTGTAGCTTGTAGCTTTAGGATGCATACAGTATTAGAAATCTGCTTCATCAAACACGGAAAAACGGAGCAGTCTGGGAGGCCCATGTCTGTAATCCCAGCACTTTGGGAGGCAGAGGCAGGCAGATCACCTAAGGTTAGGAGTTTGAGACCAGCTTGGCCAACATGGTAAAAACCTGTCTCTGCTAAAAATACAAAAATTAGCCAGGCGTGGTGGTGGGGGCCTCCAGTCCCAGCTACTTGGGAGGCTGAGGCAGGAGAATCGCTTGACCCCAGAAGGCTGAGGTTGTAGTTAGCCAAGATCATGCCACTGCCCTCCAGCCTGGGCGACAGAGTGAGAC